>NC_064641.1:495931565-496237168 GCF_023864345.2 Schistocerca serialis cubense | reverse complement strand
GTACATGATCAGTCACATCTATTTGTGGCAAAAAACCTCGAATATACTCTGTGTTAAGAAGTTTTGACGTACATGGGGAAAAAATTGTTACCTGTCGTTCCTTAGGTGTCTATGTTCTTGAAGATGTGGTCCTGCCAACTAAGTATAACTCCAGGACGACACGTATGGAATAATAATACAAATTAAACCTTATGAACCCCGCGCTCAAAAAAGGTGTTTCTTGCTTAACAGGGAGAGGCTAACAAGAAGACTATAATAAAGTAAATTATCTTAAATCAATTTGTAATGTAAGTATAATATACATAAAGAACCAAGCATTACAGACCACTAAAGATGCTTCATAGCCGCGCAGGATTAGCCGAGCGGTCTAAGGCGCTGCAGCCATGGACTGTGCGGCTGATCCCGGCGGAGGTTCGAGTCCTCCCTCGGGCATGGGGCGTGTGTTTGTCCCCAGGGTAATTTAAGTTAAGTAGTGTGTAAGCTTAGGGACTGATTGCTTTAGCAGTTAAGTCCCATAAGATTTCACACACATTTGAACATTTGATACTTCATAAAAAAAAAGAAGCGAAACGCGTGTAGCACAACCCAAGCAACCGTTCACTGAGCTGCATAGATAGACCACATCTCGGTGAAAATAAAGTTTTTGTTCATCACGAAAAGTTAGGAGAAAAAAATCTCAGTGACAAGGTAAATGGTGAATCGATTAATTTCTTTCAATGCCTCTCTTGTAAATAATAATAAAGAGTACAGTAAATTAATTAATATCTTCATTCCTTCACACATTCCGCTCAATATTTGCAACTGAATGTGTAAAAATAAAAGATAAAGCATAATTTAATTATTCACTTTCGTTACAGAAAGACAGTTGAATGTACATAGTGTAATCCACTAAAACAGAACACATCTGACTGTATCTGAACTCTCTAGGAAGCAATTCTGCCATAATATCTTGAGGGTTTTTCGTAAGAAAGAACTATGAGTGATTTTTTTTTTTTTTTTTTTGTTTAGCGAGAATTCCTGCACAATAGAGGAAGCGCGACGCCTGTAAGAAGACACGAACAAAGAAATAATATTTTCTAACATTATCGTCGGAAAAATTCCAAGACTTACGTCTTCCGACTGCCGAAAACCATATAAAGTGGACAGCAGGGCAAGAGAAGCCGAACAACACGCACGCAAATAGCGTGCACAATACTAACGTAAATAGTTGCGCTTTAAAATGGGAAAAAACTACTGAAACGCTTCCTGCTAGGCTTGAAAATAACGTAACTAAAGCAGTGTCTTATTATTTAAATCATTAATACGATACAGACGCAGGCTTTCGAAAATGACCGATTATGATGGATGAAGATAAGGATAAATTCAATGCCATGTCCACACTTCAAAAGAAATAAGTTCGTGTGGCATGTTAACAGATTTACAGCTAGATCTAAAACATCCTAACACAGCACGGTATTGTGGATGAAAGGTCGTCTACAGAATCTGAAGTATTGTTTAGTTGCCGATCATACTATATGACGATGACTCAGAGCTTAGTGTTAGTTTCGAAAATGCAGCTGTCTGCGAGTAGGTTCTATCCGCTAAAAATTGCGTTAATATCCAGTTATATAACCTTGAAATATTGTACTGATGCAGAGACTAACAATCTGTTGTTATGGTTAAGAAATTCAAAGATGTGCCCTTTATCAAAGGCAAAAAAGACAGTATGCTTTGATTATAGAGTTAATGAGTCACAACTAGAGTCAGTCACATTATGTACGCATTTGGGCTGATGGTGGTAAACAGGGAAGTATTACAAGCCTTCTGCTGTTCTTAATCTACGCTACTGTTTCACAGAGGAAGACTGCACTGTAGTTCCTTCTCTAGATTGTCGCACAGATGTCAAAATGGTAGACATCGATATAGACGACAGAGGGATAGAGAAACAATTAAAATCGCTCAAAAGAGGAAAGGCCGCTGGACCTGATGGGATACCAGTTCGATTTTACACAGAGTACGCGAAGGAACTTGCCCCCCTTCTTGCAGCGGTGTACCGTAGGTCTCTTGAAGAGCGTAGCGTTCCAAAGGATTGGAAAAGGGCACAGGTCATCCCCGTTTTCAAGAAGGGACGTCGAACAGATGTGCAGAACTATAGACCTATATCTCTAACGTCGATCAGTTGCATAATTTTGGAACACGTATTATGTTCGAGTATAATGACTTTTCAGGAGAGTAGAAATCTACTCTGTAGGAATCAGCATGGGTTTCGAAAAAGACGGTCGTGTGAAACTCAGCTCGTGCTATTCGCCCACGAGACTCAGAGGGCCATAGACACGGGTTCCCAGGTAGATGCCGTGTTTCTTGACTTCCGCAAGGCGTTCGATACAGTTCCCCACAGTCGTTTAATGAACAAATTAAGAGCATATGGACTATCAGACCCATTGTGTGATTGGATTGAAGAGTTCCTAGATAACAGAACGCAGCATGTCATTCTCAATGAAGAGAGGCCTTCCGAAGTAAGAGTGATTTCAGGTGTGCCGCAAGGGAGTGTCGTAGGACCGTTGCTATTCACAATATATATAAATGACCTTGTGGATGACATCGGAAGTTCACTGTGGCTTTTTGCGGATGATGCTGTGGTATAACGAGAGGTTGTAACAATGGAAAATTGTACTGAAATGCAGGAGCATCTGCAGCGAATTGACGCATGGTGCAGGGAATGGCAATTTAATCTCAATGTAGACAAGTGTAATGTACTACGAATACATAGAAAGATAGATCCCTTATGATTTAGCTACAAAATAGCAGGTCAGCAACTGGAAGCAGTTAATTCCATAAATTATCTGGGAGTGCGCATTAGGAGTGATTTAAAATGAAATGATTATATAAAGTTGGTCGTTGGTAAAGCAGATGGTAGACTGAGATTCATTGTAAGAATCCTAAGGAAACGCAATCAGAAAACAAAGGAAGTAGGTTACAGTACGCTTGTTCGCCCACTGCCTGAATACTGCTCAGTAGTGTGGGAATCCGTACCAGATAGGGTTGATAGAAAAGATAGAGAAGATCCAACGGAGAGCAGCGCGCTTCGTTACAGGATCATTTAGTAATCGCGAAAGCGTTACGGAGATGATAGATAAAATCCAGTGGAAGACTCTGCAGGAGAGACGCTCAGTAGCTCGGTACGGGCTTTTGTTGAAGTTTCGAGAACATACCTTCACCGAAGAGTCAAATGGATCAAATGGCTCTGAGCACTATGGGACTCAACATCTATGGTCATCAGTCCCCTAAAACTTAGAACTGCTTAAACCTAACTAACCTAAGGACATCACACAACACCCAGTCATCACGAGGCAGAGAAAATCCCTGACCCGGCCGGAAATCGAACCCGGGAACCCGCACCGAAGAGTCAAGCAGTATATTGCTCCCTCCTACGTATACCTCGCGAAGAGACCGTGAGGATAAAATCAGAGAGATTAGAGCCCACACAGAAGCATACCGACAATTCTTCTTTCCACGAACAATACGAGACTGGAATAGAAGGGAGAACCGATAGAGGTACTCAAGGTACCCTCCGCCACACACCGTCAGGTGGCTTGCGGAGTATAGATGTAGATGTACTGACCATTAAAATTGCTACACCAAGAAGAAATGCAGATTATAAACGGATATTCATTGGACAAATGTATTATACTGGACCTAACACTCAATTACATTTTCACGCAAAATGGGTGCATAGATCCTGAGAAATCAGCACCCAGAACAACCACCTCTGGCCGTAATAACAGCCTTGATACGCCTGGGCATTGAGTCAAACAGAGCTTCGATGGCGTGTACAGGTACAGCTGCCCATGCAGCTTCTACACGATACGCAGTTCATCAAGAGTAGTGACTGGCGTATTGTGACGAGCCAATTGCTCGGTCACCATTGACCAGACGTTTTAAATTGGTGAGAGATCTGGAGAATGTGCTAGCCAGGGCAGCAGTCGAACATTTTCTGTATCCAGAAAGGCCCGTACAGGACCTGCAACATGTGGTCGTGTATTATGCTGCTGAAATGTAGGGTTTCGCAGAGATCGAATGAAGGGTAGAGCCACAGGTCGTACGTAACACATCTGAAATGTAACGTCCACTGTTCAAAGTGCGGTCAGTGCGAACAAGAGGTGACCGAGACGCGTAACCACTGGCACCCCATAACATCACGCCGTGTGATATGCCAGTATGGCGATGACGAATACACGCTACCAATGTGCGTTCACCGCGATGTCGCCAAACACGGAGGCGACCATCATGATGCTGAAAACAGAACCTGGATTTATCCGAAAAAATGACGTTTTGCCATTCGTGCACCCAGGTTCGTCGTTGAGTACACCATCGCATGCGCTCCTGTCTGTGATGCAGCGTCAAGGGTAACCGCAGCCATGGTCTCCGAGCTGACAGTCCATGCTGCTGCAAACGTCGTCGAACTGTTCGTTCAGGTGGTTGTTGTCTTGCAAACGTACCCATCTTTTCACTCAGGGATCGAGACTTGGCTGCACGATCCGTTACAGCCATGCGGATAAGATGCTTGTCATCTCGACTGCTAGTGATACGAGGCCGTTGGTATCCAGCACGGCGTTCCGTATTACCCTCCTGAACCCACCGATTCCATATTCAGCTAACAGTCATTGGATCTCGACCAACGCGAGCAGCAAGGTCGCGATACGATAAACCGCAATCTCGATAGGCTACAATCCGACCTTTATCAAAGTCGGAAACGTGATGGTACGCATTTCTCGTCATTACACAAGGCATCACAATAACGTTTCACCAGGCAACGCCGGTCAACTGCTGTTTGTTCAAATGGTTCAAGTGGCTCTCAGCACTATGGGGCTCAACTGCTGTGGTCATCAGTCCCCTAGAATTTAGAACTACTTAAACCTAACTAACCTAAGGACATCACACACATCCATGCCCGAGGCAGGATTCGAACCTGCGACCGTAGCAGTCGCACGGTTCCGGAATGCGCGCCTAGAACCGCGAGACCACCGCGGCCGGCAACTGCTGTTTGTGTATGAGAAATCGGTTGGAAACTTTCCTCATGTCAGCACGTTGTAGGTGTCACCACCGGCGCCAATCTTGTGTGAATGCTCTGAAAAGCTAATCATTTGCGTATCACAGCATCTTCTTCCTGTTGGTTAAATTTCGCTTCTGTAGCACATCGTCTTCGTGGTGTAGCAATTTTAATGGCCATTAGTCAACATAAGCGAATTAGGAGACAATCTGAGGAGCGCTCTTAGATTGTTTGCAGATGGTGCTGTTGACCGTCTATTGCGGTCATCAGAAGATCAAAATGAATTGAAAAATGCTTTGAACAAGATAAATCCATGTGACGAAAAGTGCCAAAAAAAAGGCCCTGAACAATAAAAAGTGGGAAGTCCTCTACACGACTACTAAAAACTCTTTCAGACCAACTTAAAATTGTTGATTCAATTACATATACAGGGATTAAAATTACGAGCAACTTCAACTGGACCCATAACATAGAAAATGTTGTGGAGGAGACGAACCAAAGACTTCATTTCATTGACAGAACACTTTGAAGATGCAACAATGTTACTAAATAATATATTTATTGCAGCCAAATGACCATACAAGTTCAAAGTACAATTATAATAACAGAAGTAAGTAGAAATGTTACACCTCGTGGTTTGCATAGTCACTTATTGGCCGTGTCCTTTTAGTGCATAGTTCTGTACGGAAACATTCTCATATTCGGTTACACAGACCACACTCACACCTAGCTTGTGGTTCATGGTGTGTTGTGTTTTTTTAGATTAGATGGTGAAAACCATGGACTCCCGTTCTGTTAATCATGCGTGTCAACAGTAGTGTCTGTGCTGTAAAGAACTATGTACTCGATTTTTTCCTTCAATGTTTTTCGTACTCTTTGCGAAGCGCTGGTGTTGAACAGCATCAGGTTTATCCGTAAGTCTTCAGTCGGGAAAGATTCCTCTCCGGCCGGTATACGACTCTGTGCCTAGTAGTTGTCGGGCACTCTGATCACTTCCTTTACAAAGATCGCCTTCATTCTTTATGGGCCTTAGATTTACTGAAGAAAGCTACTAAGGAGATTGTGTACATTATGTTTGCCCGTCCTCTTCTGGAGTACTGCTGCGTAGTATGGGATGTTTACCAGATATAATTGATGGAGGACATCGAAAAATTTAAGAGGAGAGCAGCTCGATTTGCCTTATAGCGATACAGGAGTGAGAGTCTCACGTATATGACAAGCGAGTTAGGGTTGCAATCATTAAAACTAAGGTGCTTTCGTTTTCATAAAATTTTTATAGCCAACTTTCTTGTATGAATCCAAAACTGTTTTGTTAATTCCCACCCAGTCAGGAAGAAATGACCACATGATAAAATGGGACAAATCGGAACTCATAACGTATTATTTGAGTGCTCATTTTTCCCATCTGCAACTCAAAAGTGGAACGGTCAAGAAAAAGTTAGAAAGCTATTCTATAAACCCTCTGCCAAACACTTAAGTGTGGATTGTTGAGTATTCATGTAGGTGTAGAACTTATCCACGTAAGAGACTGCTTATAGAACACGTGTTCAGTCCCCACGTGAATGCTGTTCAAATGTATTTTATTTATTTGTTTATTTACTTAAACTGATGTCACCAGAGCCATCAGGCCCTTTCTTACGTAGGACCAGGGTTTCTCGCTTACTGCACTCTTCTTACATCATAGTTATCTAAGAAATAACGATTTTAATGTGACAAATGGTGTGGCACCTAGTGACGTGAGTAAATGATACTGGCTATGAACTTAAGTTAATACTCTCAGTACCTGTTCTACTGCTGGTGCCACTAGTAATGTTAATAGTGATAATAATAATAATAATAATAATAATAATAATAATAATAATAATAACTGAGGAAGTCAAAGACATGTGGCATCAGGATAAAGTTGACATCATACCAATTATAGTATCAGCTACAGGAGTCATACCACACAATATCCACCAGTACATCAACGCAATACAACTACATCCAAACGTATATATACAACTACAGAAATCTGTAATCACTGATACATGTTCAATTACCCGAAAGTTCCTAAATGCAATGTAACATATACCGTACAGTTAACAGGAAGTCACGCTTGATCAAGGTCCGCGTCACTTTCCATTTTTAACCAGACATAACGTCTGAGACAGGAAAGAGAAACAATAATCATAATTATTATTATGACAATATTAACAATAATAACAATAGCAGACATGAAATGAATTTATAGGGGCACAAAATAGATGTTTTCTTACATAACGAGTTCTGGGGAAAAGAAATTTGATGAAACTGTACCAGCTAAGAATACTGAGAAACAAAACTTAGCAAATTTAAACATATAACCTATGCAGCCAAATGCTGCACAATGACGGACAAAATACAAAACATAGAAATAAGACAAGAACTACTGATTTTCGGCTTGGAAAGAAAAATTAAGAAATATAGATTCATCTGGTGCAGCCATTAAGATCGTCTGCCTTGAACCGCTATGAACTACAAGGTTACTGGACAACGAAGTACCGGACGTCCGAGGATAACAATAGGTTGTGCAGCCTATTCCCTGACGTGAAGATGAAGCTGAAATGATTAGCATTTCGAATGCTCCCAGTTTCCCCTTCTCCAGTTTTCATAAGTTCCACGTTTCACTTTCATACAACGAAGTACACGAACTTCTTCCTCTTTTCCACATCCATATCTGATATCATTAAATCTCTTTCATGGCAGAAAGTATTCTTCACATTGGTCAGTCTTCTTCTAGTGTTCATTCCTTGGACATCATAAATAATCTTGCGCCTTGTTCTTCTTCTACATTTTCTTCTTCTTCGTCTTCTGCTTATTCGGTCTCCTTGGACCACTTCAGTCAATCAGTTTTTGATAATCTTCTTCAGTAAGTTTTCTTTCCGAATTGCCCAGTACCTTTTCATTCGTTCGGGTCTTTTTTGTAGTTTATTGTATTCCGTTTGTCTATTTTTCTTTTGAATCTTATTTGTATGTTTTTCAGTTTCTGTAAATTTTCTGTTTTGTTTTGCAAAGAGTCTAGGGTTAATTCTAGCGCCTTCATATCCTCCATGATTTCGTTTATCCGTCCTGGTTGTTGCTTCACGTTCCAAAGTTTCTCCACAATTTCTCTTGGTGATCTTCCTTCTTATATAGAACTCTTTCATTTCGCCCACCAGTATCTCGTGTCACTTGTGACTTTAGGGAAGTCCTCCTTCGTACTACACTGCTAGCCTTAAAATTGAAAAACCAACAAAGATATCAAAGGACGAAATTTTACTTATTATGATCACACGGTACGGAAGGAAGACTATGTGATTAAATGTGTAGGTGATCTGCGGGTATATTGGATGAAAAATTTAGTTCACGGAGCTGCCACCTCTGGCAACAGCCAGGACTCCAACTCGTCTGGTTATCGAGTCATTATGGGTGACTCATACAGGTGAGTGATTCCATGCTGCTTCAACTATATGATGGAATTCGTCAGTCGTAGTGGTTCGTGAGTGGTGATGTGCCAGTATCTCGTATATCTATGGCAAGATGTTTTCAGGGAGTGAGAGACCTAGAAGACGTGCTGGCCAGGCAACAATTGCACACCATCTGTATCGTAATAGGTCAAAATAAAAACTGAAGGGACAAACAACGTAAAACACAACAAGACAGTGCCTAATAATTTTTTCACGTAGTTAATTCTCTAGCCATGATGTAAATGCGATATAATTTCTGTCAAATGTACCTTCTATTATTTTATTAATGTTGTCATACAATTAAATGTCAAAGAACTAATTCAAAATTAAATAAAAGAAATATTATCGTTATGAGGTAGTAAAAAGGCTGACCAAGACAGGGAAATTTGCTATTGTATAGCGCGAAAGAAAACGTTTCAGGCAAAGGCTATTGTCGCTGGCCGCGTAAGCTCGCAGAGTCGCGCAGAAGCAGTGGGCGGAGAGCGTTACCAGCGACGAATCGTCAAGTCCAGACGCGGTGCGTAGAAATGTGGGGTATTAAAGGCAAGATTTTTAACTTTCCAAGTTTTTCAGTTTATTTTAATTTTTAATATATCGCCAGGCATATTATTTGGTTGTAAATGGGTGCAGTACATTGTCTTTAACAGGAATCAATATTCAAAAAGAGTATTGTGGGTTCAAATTTGTTATGTGGAGTGACGGTAAAGAAGAGTCTGTTGCCATACATTGTCAACGAATAATGCTTTATCTTACACCATCAAAGTAAGATCCGACCTATTTCATCTTTAGACTGTACAAAGATAGCAATCGTAGTAATTTTTCTTAATTGAATAACAGTGTGTTCAGTGCAGCAACTGGTATAGTGTAAATGAACTTTACCTCAAACATTTACCTAGCAGGGTCGTATCCTGTCACCATTATTGACTCCGAGAACAGCGCCAGTGAAAAAATAGTACGTATTGGAACTGATGAGCTGATTTAATTTCGGTAACTAAGACAAAGCAGTGCAATTTCCAAAATAGAGAACTATACAAAACTCTCACTTAAAAGCAGTGAACTTTGTTGCTTTGTAGAACAATTAGTTAAAGAATAAAGACCAACAGTAAAACAGTAAAAGCATAATTTAAAAATATTACTACAGAATAATACATTTAACACTTTTTGTGTGCACTGCAAACTCTGCTCACATTTCCAAATTACGTAAATGTATAATGTGAAACTTTCCAGACATAGTTTACTATAATAGAAAACAAATGTTAATGAACATATGCATTTCTAATATCAGTAACAGCATTACAGTAGGTAACGCAAAGTTATTAATTACGGGAACAACTTTTTCAGGAAAGTGCATCTATTCAGTACAAATTATTTTACTCGTTTTCTGATTTGTTTTAATTCATGGCGTTAACTGTGTTTTTACATTTGAGCTCAGGTCAGTGCTTTTGCTTCTGCCCCGTATGATTACAGTTCAGTCAATAGTTCGTAATTACGGTCAATAAAGAATTAATAACCACACAGCAATTTTTCCTCACCCCCTCTACTGAAGACCGTTCTTAAATGACTTTCAATCTAAAATTATAACAGATTCAGTTTATTTATTCCAAATTTCACTACCTTTTTCTTATTTTTACTTTTTGTTAAAATTTCTTACGGTCGTTATCGTGAAAAAGTAGTGTAAGTAGGCTGTTTAGGTTTTTATGTTGGTAACGTGACGTAGCACTCTGTATGAAAATCACTGACTGTGCTGTGTGCAGTCTGTGACTGGTTGGTATTGTTGGAATATTCGCTATTGTAGTGTTGGGCAGCTGGATGTTAACAGCGCGTAGCGTTGCGCAGTTGGAGGTGAGCTGCCAGCATTGGTGGATGTGGAGAGAGAGATGGCGGAGTTTTGAGAGCGGGCGATATGGAAGTGTGTCCGTCATAAAAACGAAATTTGTAAGACTGGATGTCATGAACTGATATTTTATGACTTTTGAACACTATTAAGGTAAATACATTGTTTGTTCTCTATCGAAATCTTTCATTTGCTAAGTATGCCTATCAGTAGTTAGTGCCTTCAGTAATTAGAATCTTTTATTCAGCTGGCAGTATTGGCGCTCACTGTATTGCAGTAGTTCGAGTAACGAAGATTTTTGTGAGGTAAGCGATTCATGAAAGGTATAGGTTATTGTTAGTCACGGCCATTCTTTTGTAGGAATTATTGAAAGTCAGATTGCGTTGCGCTAAAAATATTGTGTGTCAGTTTAGTGATGATCATAGAATGTAAAGAGAGAAATGTCTGGATACGTTCAGTTTTGCTCAGCTGTTTTAAAATCAAATAATGTAAGAGGTTTACCAGCACAATGATTCATAAATTTTTCTAGGGGGAGGTTTCAGTAATTACGTGATAACGATTCCGGATATTCATCATTCTTGATGATGGATGTCTTTCCCAAACAACGGAATTCTAGGTGCATGTGTCATTTAAACATATTAACTAACCGGAAGTGTAGGTCCGTTACAAACGGATTGGCAGTTTGCGCAACAAATGATCAGCATTAGTTGTCCCGTGGTGAGTGATCGGCAGGTGTAAGGCACGGCACATGTTGAAGATTATACGTACACATGAGATTCTCGTGTAGTATCCTTCATGCTGAACTTGAAGATATACTACGTATCAGGGCCACTTGTCTTGCGTTGATACTTCGGCTCTTCTTCGACATCCCGAAGGCGCTCTTCGTGGTCAGTCGTACAAGCAACACGTGATCATCGCAAGGCGACAAAACACAGCACCAAAGGTTGAATGACTCAGCTGTCTTCGGTCTGGAAACGCCGTCTGATACAGCCGTACAGCCTCGCGCCGCTTACCACTCACGGGGCCTTACACAAAAATCAGGTCAGCCTTCTCACGAAATGAATATCCTGCCCTGTGTGAACGGAGCACTTTCAGTTAACTCACTACCTCTAGCACATGTACACAATGGACACGTTGATGACAGACAAGTGGCGAATGTAAACGAGTCTCCCTGGTAACACAACACCATCTACAATGCAATGGGTCAAACAGGTACATAGGTAAGTTCAAAAACTGGTTCTAAGCACTATAGGATTTAACATCTGCGCTCATCAGTCCCCTAGACTTAGAACTACTTAAACCTAACTAACCTAATGACATCATGCACACATCCATGACCGAGGCAGGATTCGAATCTGCGACCGTAGCAGCAGCGAGGTTCCGGACTAAGTGGCCTAGAACTGCTCGGCCACAGCGGTCGGCATACATAAGTGAAGTTAGCTGGTAGTAACTGGGTAGCCATTCAACGTCAGCTTCCATTAATAACTTGAAAACGAAGAATTTTCGGGACATATCATTATATGCCTACCACCTTGAACCATGGACCTTGCCGTTGGTAGGGAGGCTTGCGTGCCTCAGCGTTACAGATGTTCGTACCGTAGATGCAACCACAACGGAGGGGTATCTGTTGAGAGGCCAGACAAACGTGTGGTTCCTGAACAGGGGTAGCAGCCTTTTTAGTAGTTGCAAGGGCAACAGTCTGGATGATTGACTGATCTGGCCTTGCAACACTAACCAAAACGGCCTTGCTGTGATGGTACTGCGAACGGCTGAAAGCAAGGGGAAACTACAGCCGTAATTTTTTCCGAGGGCATGCAACTTCACTGTATGGTTAAACGATGATGGCGTCCTCTTGGGTAAAATATTCCGGAGGTAAAATAGTCCCCCATTCGGATCTCCGGGCGGTGACTACTCAGGAGGACGTCGTTATCAAGAGAAAGAGAACTGGCGTTCTACGGATCGGAGCGTGGAATGTCAGATCCCTTAATCGGGCAGGTAGGTTAGAAAATTTAAAAAAGGGAAATGGATAGGTTAAAGTTAGATATAGTGGGAATTAGTGAAGTTCCGTGGCAGGTGGTCAGGTGAATACAGGGTTATAAATACAATATCAAATAGGGGTAATGCAGGAGTAGGTTTAATAATGAATTAAAAAATAGGACTGCGAGTAAGCTACTACCAACAGCATAGTGAACGCATTATTGTGGCCAAGATAAACACGAAGCCCTTGCCTACTACAGTAGTACAAGTTTATATGCCAACTAGCTCTGCAGATGATGAAGAAATTGATGAAATTTATGATGAGATAAAAGAAATTATTCAGGTAGTGAAGGGAGACGAAAATTTAATTGTCATGGGTGACTGGAATTCGAGAGTAGGAAAAGGGAGAAAGGAAACATGGTAGGTGAATATGGATTCTGGGAGAGAAATGAAAGAGGAAGCCGTCTGGTAGAATTTTGCACAGAGCATAGCTTAATCATAGCCAACACTTGGTTCAAGAATCGTAAAAGAAGATTGTATACATGGAAGAATCCTGGAGATACTAGAAGGTATCAGATAGATTATATAATGGTAAGACAGAGATTTAGGAACCAGGTTTTAAATTGTAAGACATTTCCAGGGGCAGATGTGAACTCTGACCACAATCTATTGCTTATGAACTGTAGATTAAATCTGAAGAAACTGCAAAAAGGTGGGAATTTAAGGAGATGGGACGTGGATAAACTGAAAGAACCAGAGGTTATACAGAGTTTCAGGGAGAGCATAAGGGAACAGTTGACAGGAATGGGGGTAAGAAATACAGTAGAAGAAGAATGGATAGCTCTGAGGGATGAAGTAGTGAAGGCAGCAGAGGATCAAGTAGGTAAAAAGACGAGGGCTAATAGAAGTCCTTGGATAACAGAAGAGATATTGAATTTAATTGATGAAAGGAGAAAATATAAAAACGCAGCAAATGAAGCAGGCAAAAGGGAATACAAACGTCTCAAAAATGAGATCGACAGGAAGTGCAAAATGGCTAAGCAGGGATGGATAGAGGACAAATGTAAGGATGTAGAGGCTTATCTCACCAGGGGTAAGATAGATACTGCCTACAGGAAAATTAAAGAGACCTTTGGAGAAAAGAGAGCCATTTGTATGAATATCAAGAGCTCAGATGGAATCCCAGTTCTAAGCAAAGAAGGGAAAGCAGAAAGGTGGAAGGAGTATACAGAGGGTCTAGACAAGGGCGATGTTCTTGAGGACAATATTATGGAAATGGAATAGGATGTAGATGAAGATGGCATGGGAGATACAATACTGCGTGAAGAGTCTGACAGAGCACTGAAAGACCTGAGTCTAAACAAGGCCCCTGGAGTAGACAACATTCCATTGGAACTACTGACAGCCTTGGGAGAGCCAGTTCTGACAAAACTCTACCATCTGGTGAGCAAGATGTCTGAGTCAGACGAAATACCCTCAGACTTCAAGAAGAATATAATAATTCCAATCCCAAAGAAAGCAGCTGTTGACAGATGTGAAAATTACCGAACTATCAGTTTAATAAGTCACAGCTGCAAAACACTGACGCGAATTCTTTACAGGCGAATGGAAAAACTGGTAGAAGCCGACCTAGGCGAAGATCAGTTTGGATTCGGCAGAAATGTTGGAACACGTGAGGCAATACTGACCCTACGACTTATCTTAGAAAATAGATTAAGTAAAGGCAAACATACATTTCTAGCATTTGTAGACTTAGAGAAAGCTTTTGACAATGTTGACTGGAATACTCTCTTTCAAATTCTAAAGGTGGCAAGGGTAAAATACAGGGAGCGAAAGGCTATTTGCAATTTGTACAGAAACCAGGTGACAGTTATAAGAGTCGAGGGGCATGAAAGGGAAGCAGCGGTTTGGAAGGGAGTGAGACTGGGTTGTAGCCAGTCCTCGATGTTATTCAATATGTATATTGAGCAAGCAGTAAAGGAAACAAAAGAAAAATTCGGAGTGAGTATTCAGGTCCATGGAGAAGTAATAAAAACGTTGAGGTTCGCCGATGACATTGTAATTCTGTCAGAGACAGGAAAGGACATAGAATAACAGTTGAACGGAATGGACAGTGTCTTGAAAGGAGGATACAAGATGAACATCAACAAAAGCAAAACGAGGATAATGGAATGTAGTCGAAATAAGTCGGGTGATGCTGAGGGAATTAGATTAGGAAATGAGACACTTAAAGTAGTAAAGGAGTTTTGCTATTTGGGGAGCAAAATAACTGATGATGGTCGAAGTAGAGAGGATATAAAATGTAGACTGGCAATGGCAAGGAAAGCGTTTCTGAAGAAGAGAAATTTGTTAACATCGAGTATAGATTTAAGTGTCAGGAAGTCGTTTCTGAAACTATTCGTATGGAGCGTAGCCATGTATGGAAGTGAAACATGGACGATAAATAGTCTGGACAAGAAGAAGAATGCTGAAGATTAAATGGGTAGATCACATAACTAATGAGGAGGTATTGAATAGAATTGGGAAGAAGAAGAGTTTGTGGTACAACTTGACAAGAAGAAGGGACCGTTTGGTAGGACATGTCCTGAGACATGAAGGGATCACAAATTTAGCATTGGAGGGCAGCGTGGAGGGTAAAAATCATAGAGGGAGACCAAGAGATGAATACACTAAGCAGATTCAGAAGGATGTAGGTTGCAGTAAGTACTGGGAGATGAAGAAGCTTGCACAGGACAGAGTAGCATGGAGAGCTACATCAAACCAGTCTCAGGACTGAAGACAATAACAACATAACAACAATAACATCAATATATGAACTTTGTTCTTGTTTTGGTGTAAGGAACTTGTCCCCGAAGTTTGTAAAAGTATTTTCGAAGTACTCTGTATACTCTATACTCCCATGGCAGACGTGGGATCCCGGCCAACACGAACATTAATATTGTGCGAAGACGAAGTAAAGTCGCGAAAAGGCGTGATTCCGCCGCTGTCAAATTACGACATGCATTGTTAGACGCTCCTCCTTTTTACATAAGGCATGCGAGTATTCTTTAATTATACAGGGTGTTCCGAAACTATCCGTTCAAATAAATATGGAAGATAGAGATCATCAAAATAAATATATTTAGTTATGGCGCATACTGCCCTGACGACAGTTCCTGATCCTAGGGACGACGTACACAGAAGGTAGTTTAGCACGCTGATTACACGAGTGTCATTCACAGGAACTGCTGGGATGTGTGATCATTGATTGGACTATATGCGGGCAGTTCATTGTCGGATCTTTGATTTTCACCATACTACGAGCAGCAATGTAAATTCTAGCGACGTGGTCGTCTTCTATTTTGACAACGGTCTCATACACCACCTACTTCATGCCCCGAAAAGAGGAAACGCAAATGCGATCAGGTGAACTGGGTGGCCACCCCGGCCGACAACTCGGTTCCCGAAGATATGTCTTACATGATTCCTCACACCAATGTTGAAATGACTAAATTTTCTCATTCTGAGGGTATTGAAAGGCGATGTATGTGAACGTAGCCTGCTGCACAAGGTGCTTTACGTTTTTAATTGTTTTAGCGATGGCAAATCTTTTACAGTGTGCTGTATTTATCCACTTGACATCTTCTTTGTGAGATCAGCGTAAAATGTACATGTTTTACAACAAAAGATTTTAAGATGGGAAGATGACAACATAGTCTCTTGCAACCGGCTGTCTTAAAAAAGTTTTATGGGGCCTTGGCAGTTGAATGGTTAATGACAATGCTGAAATTAGCTGGCGCCCCAAGGTGCTGGAAGAACATACTTGGGAATGATCCCGCACACACAGCAGTTCTGATTGTCAGTACACATCCACAGTTGAAGGCACTGACACAGTAACTTACTTCAGCGCCACTAATAAATTGTTCCGTAACATTACCGGTTGACTACAGGGACCATACGTTCCAGATCAAAATATATGTGTTTTGGCGTTTACCTCCTGCATTAAACTGAACGAACAGTTTCGGAACACCCATTCGACAGAATATAGATGGTTATTCTGCTTCCTACGAGTACTTTGTGTGGTTTCGCTGAGGTGCAAATAATGAAATCTTATACGCGCAGTACACTTACGAGGGAACCTCCCCATCGCAACCCCCTCAGATTTAGTTATAAATTGACACAGTGGATAGGCCTTGAAAAACTGAACACAGAACAGAATGAGATTTTCACTCTGCAGCGGAGTGTGCGCTGATATGAAACTTCCTGGCAGATTAAAACTGTGTGCCCGGCCGAGACTCGAACTCGGGACCTTTGCCTTTCGCGGGCAAGTGCTCTACCAACAGAGCTACCGAAGCACGACTCACGCCCGGTACCCACAGCTTTACTTCTGCCAGTACCTCGTCTCCTACCTTCCAAACTTTACAGAAGCTCTCCTGCGAACCAAGCAGAACTAGCACTCCTGAAAGAAAGGATATTGCGGAGACATGGCTTAGCCACAGCCTGGGGGATGTTTCCAGAATGAGATTTTCACTCTGCAGCGGAGTGTGCGCTGATATGAAACTTCCTGGCAGATTAAAACTGTGGGTCCGACCGAAACTCGAACTCGGGACCTTTGCCTTTCGCGGGCAAGTGCTCTACCAACGGGGTACCGAAGCACGACTCACGCCCGGTACCCACAGCTTTACTCCTTGCAGTACCTCGTCTCCTACCTTCCAAACTTTACAGAAGTTCTCCTGCGAACCAAGCAGAACTAGCACTCCTGAAAGAAAGGATATTGCGGAGACATGGCTTAGCCACAGCCTGGAGAATGTTTCCAGAATGAGATTTTCACTCTGCAGCGGGCAAGTGGTAGAGCACTTGCCCGCGAAAGGCAAAGGTCCCGAGTTCGAGTCTCGGTCGGGCACACAGTTTTAATCTGCCAGGAAGTTTAATATCAGCGCACACTCCGCTGCAGAGTGAAAATCTCATTCTGGAAACATCCCCCAGGCTGTGACTAAGCCATGTCTCCGCAATATCCTATCTTTCAGTAGTGCTAGTTCTGCTTGGTTCGCAGGAGAGCTTCTGTAAAGTTTGGAAGGTAGGAGACGAGGTACTGGCAGAAGTAAAGCTGTGGGTATCGGGCGTGAGTCGTGCTTCGGTAGCTCTGTTGGTAGAGCACTTGCCTGCGAAAGGCAAAGGTCCTTTTGAACACAGAATAATCGAGAAAACAGGAAGATGTTGTGTGGAACTATGAAAAAATAAGCAAAATATACACACTGAGTAGTCCATGCGCAACATAGGCAACATCATGGAAATTGTGAGCTGAGCAGTGACGCGGTCGCGTGGTTAGAGTGGGCAGCTGCGGAACGGGAGGTCCTTGGTTCGAGTCTTCCCTCGACTGAAAATTTTACTTTCTTTATTTTCGCAAAGTTACGATCTCTCCGTTCATTCATTGACGTCTCTGTTCACTGTAATAAGTTTAGTGTCTGTGTTTTGCGACCGCACCGCAAAACCGTGCGATTAGTAGACGAAAGGACGTGCCTCACCAGTAGGAACCGAAAACATTTGATCGCAAGGTCATAGGTCAACCGATTCCTCCACAGGAAAACGCGTCTGATATATTCTATACGACACTGGTGACGGCATGTGCGTCACATGACAGGAATATGTTGTCGACCCACCTAACTTGTACACTTGTCGAATGGATAAAAAGATTCTTCTACCTTGCCCGATTTAGGTTCTCTTGTGGATGTGATAATCACTCCCAAAAAAGTGATGAAAACATAAGAGTTTGTCACATAAACTGCAACAAATGAATGCAACAGTTTCACAGTCGCACAGTTTTCCCTGAGCTCTGTCAAAACATATGTTTTTTACGTTTTCAAATGTTTCTGTGTGTAGACCGTCAAATCCTGCATATGTCCAAGCAAATCTGAACTTGACCTGGAATTTTGCAGAGCGAAGTTGATTATGTATGAATGCCTGAACTTTGATAATTGTCTGAAAATAAAAAATTAAACTTTTCACTCGAAAGAAGACTTGAACCACGGACCTCTCGTTCCGCAGCTACTCACACTAACCACAGGACCACGGCGCTCGTAAGCTCACACTTTCCTTGATGTTGCTTACCTTGCGCCTGGACTACTCAGTTTGTATATTTTGCTTATTTTTTTCATAGTTCCACACAACTTCTTCCTGTTTTCTCGATTGATCCGTGTTCAGTCTTTCATGGCCTGTCCCTGTGCCAATTTATAAGTAAATCTGAGGGGGGTGCGATGGGGAGGTTCCCTTGTTAGTGTTAGATTGGCGTTTACTGCATGTCGCCCTCACTACGTTACAGTTGTTATGACTAGCAGTGTACTTTTAATCAAATGTATTACCGAAATGAATGCCGGCCGGGAATGGCCGTGTACAAGGCAAATGGCGAGACAGCCTTGACGCCTTTAGGACGCAGTTTCCCTATTCAAGACAGGTCTGCTGTCTGGCCGCAGACAGTGTCGAAACTGGAACGTGTCTCGACAGCCGGGGCCAACAGTGACTCGCACAACAGACGCGCCTGCCAGCGGAAAACCCGCTGAGAAAGCTCAGTGCGGGCAGACAGCTGTCTCCACAGGTGTGGCCAGTGGCCGCAGACGCCACTTCCAGTTCTTAACGGTCCGTGTTGCTCTCAGACACTTAACGCTGAAGAGCAAAAGAAACCGGTACACCTGCCTAATATCGTGCAGGGCCCCCGCGACAACGCAGAAGTGCCGCAACACGACGTGGCATGGACTCTACTAATGTCTGAAGTAGTGATGGAGAGAACTGACACCATCAGTCCTGCAGGACTGTCCATAAATCCGTAAGAGTACGACGGGGTGGAGATCTCCTCTAAACAGTACGTTGGAATGTTCCAAGATATGCTCAACATCGTTCGTGTCTGTGGGCCTTGGTGGCGAGCAGAATTGTTTAAACTTAGAAGAGTGTTCCTGGAGCCACTGTGTAGCAATTATGGACGTGTGGGGCGCCGCATTGTCCTGCTGGAACTGTCCAAGTCCTTCGGAATGCACAACGGACATGAGTGGATGCAAACAGGATGCTTACGTGCGTGTCAACTGTCAGAGTCGGATCTAGACGTATCAGGGTTCCCACATCACTCCAACTAGACACGCTCCATACCATTCATTACAAAGCCTCCACCACACTGAATAGTCCCCTGCTGACATGCAGCGTGTCAACTGTCAGAGTCGGATCTAGACGTATCAGGGGTCCCACATCACTCCAACTAGACACGCTCCATACCATTCATTACAGAGCCTCCACCACACTCAATAGTCCCCCGCTGACATGCAGCGTCCATGGATTCATGAGGTTGTCTCCACACCAGTACACACGTCCATCTGCTCGATACAATTTGAAACGAGACTCGTCCGACGAGGCAACATGTTTCCAGTCATTAGCAGTCCAATGTCGGTGTTGACGGACCCTGGCGAGGCGTAAAAATTGGTGTCGTGCAGTCATCAAGGGTACACAAGTCCACATCGATGATGTTTTGTTCAATGGTTCGCACGCTGACATTTGTTGATGGCCCGGCATTGAAATCTGCAGCAATTTGCGGAACCGTTCTACTTTCGTCACCTTGAACGATGCTCTTCAGTCGTCATTGGTCCCGTTTTTGCAGGATCTTTTTCCGGCCGCAGCGACGGCGGAGATTTGATGTTTTACCGAATTCCTGATAGTCACGGTACATTAGCGAAATGGTCGCACGGGAAAATCCCCACTTCATCGCTACCTCGGAGATGCTGTGTCCCATCGCTCGTGCACGGACTATAACACCACGTTTAAACTCACTTAAATCTTCCTAACCCGCTATTGCAGCAGCAGCAACCGATCCAACAACTGCGCCAGACACTTGTTGTCTTACATAATCGATGCCGACCGCAGCGCCGAATTTTGCCTGTTTGCGTATCTCTGTATTTGAATACACATGCCTATACCAGTTTCTTTGGCGCGTCAATGTATTACGGTTGGTGTGGTGTGGGCGACTAGAGACGCTAAAGTCCAGTGTTCTACTCCAACCTCCCACCAGACTGAGCCATTCAATACCAGCAAAAAAGGCGCCTATCGGAGCACAAAGAAGGCGAGTAGGTCCCTTTTTAAAAGAGTCTGGAAAGTGGCGTGCCAGCTGCCTCATTCTACCTTGCTCAGCACCTTTAAAAACTTTGGCATACGAACATACTCGCCCTCTTCTTAACATGCAACTCACCTCTCATTGGCACAAGCTACCAAAGCTGTATTTCCTTCACATCCACTAGCCCACTGCTGTAAATCGCTCATACCCACCTAATCCCACTTGCTCATTCTCACTCACTCAATCAGCGCAACCCATTGTCACTATTTCTTTGTTCCTAACTGTCTCCTCACTCACAGTGACAATCTCCTTCGTTCGGTCCTATGAGTACTGTCTCCTATCATTCTCACTGTCTCCCTCTCTGTCTTATTACTACTATCTCATTCGTGATACTACTAGGTCTACAACTTTGCTTCCGCTGTTTTTTCTCGAAGTTTGGGGCTTTATTGTGAAAAACTTACAAAAAAATTATGATTCATAGTATTGCCCATCGCTGGCCGCTACATTGTCCCATCTTTCGGATAGCATACGAATCCCATGTCGAAAGGACTGGGAGTCTTTTGTGGGGATCCATGAATCGATTCAATTTTGTACTTGTCCATATGATCGGAAGTGCTCGTCAGCCAGATTGTATGCCACTGATCGAAAAAGTTGGTAGTCAGCAACTTATGGAGAATACGGCGTGAGGGATAGGACTTCTCATTGCAACGTTTCCATGTATATTTTGGCGAGTTTTGCGATATGGGGTCGAGCAGTGACTTACTGCAAAATTACCTTTACGTGTCTATCGCTATATTGTAGCCGTTTGTGTTTCAGTGCAGTGCTCGAACGCATCAATTGCTTTCGACAACGATGTCCTGTGACTGTCTTCGTCTGTAGCAACGAAAATGTTCTGTCTTCCCCCGCCATACCGGTCTCCGGCGTCAAAATCACCGTTCTTAAGGCGTTGAAATCGTTCTTTGCACGTTCTTCCTCTAATAGTTCTCTCACCATTGGTCTTGCCCAGCATTTTAAGAGCCACAGCCGCAGATTTCTTCATGTTAAAGCAGAAAATTAAAACTTGCCGCAAAGGGCGAGAAATGGTTACGTAAGTTGACGTACTTAATCGAGAATAACCTCATGATGCAATTACAAATCGACTAATATTTTTAAGGCATTATGTTTACAGATGCCTAAGCTTGTTGCATTTCACCTACGACCAATCACCTGAACACTACTTGCCGCTAATGCCCTCTATCGCAAAACGGCGGAAGCAAAGTTGTTGACCTAATAATATGCAATCGATGAAAAGTGGATAATCGAATGGAAAATGGGAACACCTCAAGGCTACTACGATGAAAGTCTTACTTGATTATTAATGGTGTCAATAAAAAATTCAGAAAAATGAATTATTATTGTAATGAACTACTCGGAAGCCGGTCTGAAAGCAACTATCCATTAAAGAGCGCGTATTCTAATCAAAACTTGACGAGCACCATCAATGTTTACGAAAGTTCTTTACGTGGTTTTGATGGCTATGCAGTACGTACGGAAACGTTTTCCGTGACAATTCAATATTTAATTCAACTTTATGCGAACCTGATAACCGTCCACGACGCACATGCACAGCCTGTAGGACTCCTATCAGAAGAATGGCTTTCTACAGACATTTTCCGAGGCTATTTCAAACTTTAGTTCACTTTTAAGTACATAATAATAGGAATTGTAAGGTACGCATACTGTTAGCATGGAAACGAGTTGCTTTTTGTGAGTTGGCCTGTTTCGCGCCAGCCATCTCAAGGCGCACAGGTTTGGCTCAGTCCGAAAATAATTTGTAACATTAAATGAAATCTTTAATTAAGTACTGAATATGCAATTATGGTTACTAAAATCATGATTAGAAAGCCATCAGCTTGGATATGTCATCAGCATAGTTGGAAATCAGCGTGCTGTAGATGAAGTGAAGGAATTCTGGTACCCTGGAAGAAATGACGAACGAAGCAAGGGAGATATACAGAGCAGACTAGCACAGATAAAGAAAGCATTTGTCATTAATTTTCCGTCTGTATCTAACACAGAACTTAATTCGAGGAAGAATTTTTTGAGAGTGTACTTTTGGATTTTAATACCGTATGAAAGTGATTCATGGTCGACGTGTAGAAAGAGGAAAGTATCAGAGTCGAAGTATTCGAGTTGTTATGCTATAGAATGATGTTAGAATCTTGGAGGAAAGGATATGTGTAAAATACGACCCAAGAAGAAAGGACAGGGCGCTGGAACATATGTTAACACATCCGGGACAATTCCGCACTACCAGAGGGAGCCATACAGGGCAAAAACTGTCTGGAAAGACAGAGATTGAAATAAGAGTATATGCAATAAATAGTTAAGGAAGTTGGGTGTAAATAGTACTTTGATATGAGAGATTGCCATAGGAGAATCAACGTGGCGGGCTTCATCCCCAACCAGTCCGAAGATTGGTAACCCCCTTCGTGCTTCGGTAGCTCAGTTGGTAGAGCACTTGCCCGCGAAAGGCAAAGGTCCCGAGTTCGAGTCTAGGTCGGGCACACAGTTTTAATCTGCCAGGAAGTTTCACAAAATAAAAATCTCAGTAACACTTTAAAAATTGTGTGCCGAATTATGTCTGAACAAGTTTCCCCTTAACGTTCATGAGCAATGATCTTTCTCGTAGAAGTAGTGGTCCACCAAGTTGGAAAACAGAATGTGTAAAGTATTTAAAGTGCAAGAGAAGTAGCGGCTGCTTGAAGTTATGAGGATGGAGAGGAAGCGAGCACATCTAACTCAGATGGTGCGAGCACTGCAAGCAAAATAGAGGTTTCTACTTATATTTGTGGTTTGTCTTAAAATCTCAGTCAGGAAATCACTGCACCCTATATTGCACAACGAAATACTCATTCTCGATCTCAACGGCTCTCGTTGCTCCATGTCCGCATTCACAATTAGAATGAGTGGAGGAATGTATGAATTAGAGGAACAGGGACATATGGGAAACTATAAACGAATCTGCAGCCTCCAATTACTGTTGGCGGGGCATGTTACACATATTAAATGGATACACTACATTAACAGTACAATAGGTTTGTTTATAAATAAATAAATCTTCTGCTACCAGTCACGATTTTCTTTATTTTACTATTCGCACGACGCGTTTCGAGAAATAATTCCCATTTTCAAGTGCGTTTTTTTTTCTTTATGTGTGTTAAGCCATTTCTTTTGATGTTGTCAGTGTGTGTCAGTCTGCTTCATTTTGTTGACTTTTACTGTAATACATAAGAAACGCAATTTTTAGTTGGGTATCAATTCTTTCTGTGAGGTTAGTGGCTAAAGTTTGAGAACAATTTGTACTTACAGATCTTTGTAACTGTTTTGTTTATATAAGATATTTTCGATGTGTAAAATGTACAAATTGTGTGTGATGTTAAGTGTGTGTGACTCTCTACACAAATGGAACCATTAGAAAACAGTAAGTACAAACTGTTCTCAAACTTTAGCCACTAACCCCACAGAAAGAATTTATACCCAACTAAAAATCGCGTTTCTTATGTATTACAGTAAAAGTCAACAAAATGAAGCAGACTCACACACACTGACAGCATCAAAAGAAATGGCTTAACACACATTTAAAAAAACGCACTTGAAAATGGGAATTATTTCTCGAAACGCGTCGTGCGAATAGTAAAATAAAGAAAATCGTGACTGGTAGCAGAAGATTTATTTATTTATAAACAAACCTATTGTATCTACAGTCGCAGGCTTTCAAAAACCATTTATAATGGATCAAATCAGATTAACAGTACAGTGACAAGTATTACAATTTTGCGACTATACCGAGCTACAATGTACCAGAGCAGAAGAAATTAAAATTTGTAGCAGGACGTGGTTTTGATCCACGGACCTTCGGGTTAACAGCCCAATGCGCTCCCAACTGCGCCATCCTGCTCCATGTATGTCCGTTTAGTTCAGGTAGGACATACCCAGCACACCCTCTTTGAAGGGGGGAGCTTCCGGCAGCTGGCAGGTGCGAGCTTGCACCTGGAGGACGTAATTTTCAAGTGGGAGAACCGCTAAACAGCTGTGCGATTTGAGAAGTTATTTTATTTAATTTTATTTTCATAATCAGTTTCGGCAATTCAAATGCTACCTTCAGGCCCCTATGCACCTCATGTATAGGCATTCAGACGTGTCGATATGGGCGTACTGGAGCCATCAGTATCTGGATGTCATGAATTCGTATTGCAAGCGCTTCCTTCGAAGACCTGGCAACAACTGACTACATCTTAGCTGATTTCGTCTTTTACCCTAATTATAGACGGTATTTCTTCCTTTTATTATCCACCAGATTTCACACTTCTGCAGTAACGCTGCAGCACCCAAGCACTATAATGGTAAAGCATCTGCTCGTCTATTTTTGCGAACACTATCTCCTCGTTCTGATGGCATGCTCTACCCTCTTCTTCGCTAATTCAGTGATGTGTTTCTCGATTTTCCTCCCATTTTTTTTTCCAAAATGTGTTGGGTTTTTGAAAATTGCTCCTCTGTTTGCGCTACTAGTTCAGCATTCTGTCTTTCCATTTGCTAAACAATTCACCATTTCTGCTAATTTTTGCCTCGTTCTGCTTCGTCGAGTTAGACAATAGCTCTTCAATCGCTAGTTGAATTTCTGTGAGATGCGCCATATTACATTCGACATCTTCTATTTATGGGCTTTGCGTCGGTTGTCAGTTCCGGCAGTGAATCAAGGCTGACAACCCTTGACACAAACTCTTTCCTCGTTAGAACTGTTGGCGTTAATTTGATTATCTGTCTAATCTCCTACGTCTGATTGCGCATCACTACGTGATGCCAGCTGCTCGGGATGTTCCTAAAACCTTAGATACTTCTGTAACTTCATCTTTTCATACCTTGATTACATCTGCAGTTTTATGCAGCTGACTCGTAGTGCCTTTCACTTCTTGAGACAATGTTCTTATTTTATTGACGTTGCCACACATTTGCTCATCAACTATTTGACTAGTTTTTGCTTTGGACTTTCTATCTTCTCCCCGATTTTCTTACACATCTCAGCGACCCCCTTGTCAAAACCGGGTAATTGACCTCCAAGCTTATATCTTTGCAAAATTTTCCTGTTTTCTTTGAAGGTGTCTTTATCTCTTTTTCCTGATCCACTTTCTCAAGTTTTCTTTGAAATGTTCATCTGTCCTTTCGTAATGTTCATCGTTTTTATAAATTATAGAGCGCAGCAATCAGCCGTTTTTTGTTATTTTTGCAGGTTTTATTACGCAAACCCAGACTTCGGCTAGTGCCTAACCATTGTCAACGCACTATTTTCTAATCTCTAAGCATTTCAGTTCCCTGCTGTTCTTTGAATACTACTGTATAAATGAAGTATTATTTATACAGTAGTATTCAAAGAACTGTGACTGACGACCCAACAGCAGGGAACTGACATGCTTAGAGATTAGAAAATAGTGCGTTGACAATGGCTATTCCTACCCGAAATCTGGATTTGCGTAATAAAACCTGCAAAAGAAAAAAAAAGGACGATTGATCGCTGCGGTCAGTAATTTATAAATCACGTAACAGTCGCTGAGTGCATCCACTTTCCTAATGGAAGGTAACTTGATGGTTCATCGTTTTTCTCATCTTGTTGCTTATTTATCAACGCAAATGCTGCGATATTTTATTCGGTCTTTTCGTTTTTCTCGTACTGTCGCATGTTTTGCAAATACATGTCAACCAGAAAGGATTGGAGATCAAACAGAGTCGAAACTGGAGAGGTTGTTGCACGATATGAAATAATTTGTGCTACTTCCTCGCGTCCATTAGTTTAGGAGTTTTCTGTTGCCTATGACATAGTCAGATTTTCCTTTTACAAAGACTCAGCTTCGGACTGCTCGCTACTATCCTGCAAATTACTCAGTTCACTTTCTGTTACAACCGATACCTGAAAATCATCATTCTCACTTTCCCTAGTTTCGATCTCTTGTGAATTTCCCTTCTGAACATCCATGTGCAACTCACTATCTGTGGTTCTTGACTCATGTTGGCTCATTCTCGCCAACCTACGTGCACGAACACGATAAACTTTGACTCCTCGCCTACTACAAAATTTCTATCCTAGACACAATAATAACCCTACCAAAATCACAAACACAATTGAATCAATCTTCCTAAATCAAACTACATGGTTCAAGAGACCATTTCAATTCTCAAAAATTGTGTGGTGTATATACGCATACCGAAGCAACAAGTCAGATTTGGCACCAAGTAGATTGTCCCACTAACTAGGCAGATGCGTTAACGACTTGTGCAAAGCTACTGTGCCAGGGTGGTTTATTGGTTAGCGCATCTGCCTAGTGAGCGTAAGACCCGGGTTCGAATTCCAACCTTGGTACAAATGTTCAGTCGTTGCTTCAGTCTGCAATTATAGACTCAAAAAGACGACTGGAACTGTCCAGTTTAATTTGATTAAAGCCCCTATGCCTAGCTTTCAGGTGGGATCCCCTGTTTTGTTCAATGCTGAGGTGCTATTCCAACACAGATGGAGAGCCTCTGCAGCGCTGTTCGACTTCAAGGGGAATACAAAGTGCGCTGAGGAGTGAGTGGAAATTTGGATGGAGGAGGGATGCGTGCTGCGCTAGTGTGTACCGTTGTTCAAAGCCACTGTGGCAGGGTGGCGTAGTGGTTAACACATCTGCCTAGCGAGCAGGTGCCCTTTGTTAGAATCCCGGCTTTGGTGCAAATTTTGCAATAAGAATCGAAATGATTGACACTAGACTTATAATTTGAGAAATTAGAGGTGATACAGAGGCTTACCGACAGTTAATCTTCCCATGCAATATTCGCGAGTGGAACAGGGAAGGGGAGGCATCAGTTACTGACACAAGAAGCACCCTCCACCACACACCGTCAGGCGGCTTTCGGAGTACTAATATACAGGGTGTGTCAATTAAAAGTGGCCCAGACATTTTGAAACCATTTCTGCCAGCATTAACGGAAGCAGGAAAGACCTACAGTTACTTCCAACACAATGGAGCAACAGTCAATATAGCGGGCCGAACCTTGCAGAACATTTACGCAATCTTCATGTCTGACAGACTTGTTAGCAGAGGTCAGTCTCGTCACGGCCCCAGCTGGCTACCCATGTCACCTGATCTGTCAGTATGCGATCACTTTGCTTGGGGACCCCTCAAGTCTGAGGTAGCGAAACAACCCCCATAGTTTTCAAGAACTGCAGTAGAACATTTAGGATAAAACTGCAGCAAGTCCAGCAGTTTTTTATCTTCGATTCATCTTCAGCAAATTGCTGACCAGGACCCACAGGTACCAGAGGATGAATAGTTGTCACTTTCTATATCTGCTATAGGCAGCTTAGTACTGTACTTCCTTTCCTCTGTTGTGTTTCTTTGTACCCTGGAACACTGTTCTTCGGAACACTTTTATTTGCCCCATCCTGTAATTGTTGATATGATCTGATACGCCGCCACATATATTACGTGCCGTTCTGTGTAGGTACTGTGAGAGGCAGTGAGGCCAGCTTTCCAACGTGCCACAGGAGCTAGGAGGCACTTTAAAGCCAAGTCGTTTCCACACGAAGTGCTTACTGGCTAGAGCAAACAATGACGTGCTTTCCTAGCAGCTCACTTGAAATAAAAGAGCTGAGGCATCTATGACAAAAAAACTATTGATGACCAACTTTCTCAACTGACAGAAAATAGCTATGTGAATAGGCTATGATAATTATTCTGCCATTTATCAATTTTAGTTTGCACTTATTTATTCGCAAGTAAGAGAGTTCTTCTCTCTATCGTTGACTAAATGATTGCACCTCTTGGGTTTTTCCGTAGAGAAAGAATGGGTCGAAATTCAGCCTCCGTGTTTGAGTACGACATTAAATATTGTTGATGAGGAACGGAACCACTCTCTATTACTTTTAAAAAACTTTATTTTATAGTGGCTCTGGCAATTATGCCCATCTCCATAGGGCTAAATTCTCCATTCACAATGATGTGAAAGTTAGCTATCTGTTTTTGTGCTACACTTAGAAATTTCCACACTACCGTACCATAAACTTCGCAATGATATCCAAACAAAATGGCGCAGCCTTTTGATAAATTCGAGTATGGTTCGACGAGAACAGCGCTGCAACAATCTATGCTGAATTGATGGAAATGTATCGTAACACTTCATCATCATATGATACGTTAGTAAGGTGATACAAAAGCTTCTAGTGAGGTCAAACAGCTATGAATGACGAAGAACGAAGTGACCCATCCTCCCTATGAAAAGAACCGAGGAAAGGCCCCAGTGCTCTCAGACCGGTGTGTCACAGTCAAGGCGACAGTGAAGAAAGTCAAAATCAGTCATGGTTCAGCTTTCAACATCATTCACAAGAATCTGAATATGAAAAATGTCGCTGCCCCATGAATTCCGCAATTACACCCATTTAAGAACTCTGCTGCATTGAGACAGCAGTGCAAATATTGCAGCAGTATCAGGTCAATCCAGATCACTCGTTAGGTGTGTCACCATGAACGAGTACTGCATGTATCGCTGTGGTCTCACACAGAGGAGCATAGGTAGAAGATATGTGGATTCATCACCGATGAAAACGGGAAAGGAGTTGCTGAATGTTTTTTTTGTTTTTTGTTTTTTTTTGTTTTATTTTGTCTTTTTTTTGGGGGGGGGGGGGGGGGGGGACCGCAATGGTGCAGTGCTACCTGGTTACGCTCAGAAGGGTACGACATGTCACTGCAGCATACTACCGACGCTTTCTAACGAGATTACGGGTAGTTGTCAAGATGAAGCATCGTGAAAAGCCCTCAAAACAGGTGTTTCTACTTCACGAAAGTACTAAAGCTTAGTCTGCAAGTGAGACAGTTATACATGCTGCTTGGTTAGGATATTAAATTATGCCTCATCCTCCAGATTCTCGTATCATAGCATCCAATGTCATTTTCCTTGTTCCTCGTATGAAGAAATCACTGCATGGTAGGTATTTCCAGAATGAAGACAAGGTGATTTTCTAAGTGGAATTTTCCTGAACAGTTAAAAATGCAGATTTCTATAACCAAGGACTAATACTATGGCCAAGATTAATGGTTTCAGTTTCTTTAGTTGTTAATTAAAGGTATATTAGTAGACTCCTTCCGCATCAGAAACCGCTGCCGAAATAACTACAGACCTTTACTAAGTTTGACAGTAGGTACTAACGCCATACAGTTATTATACATGATGGTCAAAATAAAATTGGCTCAGAAAATATTTCATGTACCGGTACTTGATAGGCAGACAAGACATCTGACATCATCTTCACCAGTTGTGGGTGTTCCATACACTTAAAAGCTGGGCAAAACAACATACATCATCCTCCCCATTTGTGAATGTTGCCTGCGCTTAAATGATAGGCAACACAACTTACATAATAAACCCAAATTGTGGATGTTTCAGGTACCTAAAAGACAGGCGACACAACTTACATCACCCATCCTGGTTGGGGAATTTCATGATCGTGAAAGATAGGCAAGACAACTTACACCATCCTCCCCATTTGTGGATGCTCCATGCACCTAAAAGATAGGCAAAACAACTTACACCATCCTCCTCAGTTGTGGATTTACATGCACTTAAACAATAGACAACTCATATCATCCAATCTGGTACTGGTCATGTCAAGTACCTAAGTGATTGGTGTTGTGTACATAGTCCCGCGTAGTCAGCGCGTACACAACTTTCCCACTAGAGCGCGCCCCGCTAAGCACAACAGCGTAGGCGCAGCTTTCGTCCATCTCCGCACTACGAGATGGCGCTATCTTAGAGACGGACCAAATTCTGCTTCCGCCGATCCGCGTATTAATATGTAACGCAGCCAATGAGATTGCTGCTAATGTAGAACCTTTTCTCCTCGCGGATCACACTCCCGCAGTGATACCTGAACGCTCGAGGTATTATAAAGAGTGTAGAAACCTCCGATTAGTCAGTCTGCATTAGTCTGCATTAATCTGCAACTGTCTGTACCAGTCTGCATTAGTCTGTACCAGTCTATGGTCAAGTTTCAGTCTGCAGCTAAGAAGATTATCAGATTCCTGTACATAGCCATGAAGATAAATGTATAGACACTTTGTCAAGTATCAGAGATATGTGAGAATAAGATTAACGTACCAAGACCAACGGAACTTGTAACCTCCCCACAAAAATGAAAAAGAAAATATTTAAATGTGAATATGCATCGAGCTAAGTGTAACCTTCCCGTAATTATTATTAAATGATATGAATTGAATGAGAATTGCAAATAGACCCAAATGTTAGCTTCCCACAGTAGTAAAACTCAATGATAATAACAATGTGCAAAAATATTAAGTCCCCACAAAATTAATGTTATGATCAACCTGATAAATTTTATAAGGTCATCTGCGCTGACCTTAGGCCCTGTGCAAATCTGATAAATTGATTCTGAGAGGAAAAGCAAAGGAAATATTGTTTCAATTGTAATGATTATTTTCTTAAAAGATTGCTTTCAGAACAAAATTATTATTGGGACATTTCTTGAACAAATTAATTACAAAAAAATATACATTACATTATCTGATGTGCGCAATGCAGCTTCATTACCTTATTTAACAATATACCTCGTCCTGAATCTTGACCAGAGACCCATGTCGACGCCCGCCGACTGCATCCCACTCGCGACTGACTGCCATTCGCAACTTACAACTCGGAACTGAACTCTCGCGCGGTCAAGCGCAGACTAGCAACGATAAATAACTCTCTCGTCAGAGATTCTGTCATGCCTCGCCATCGCTGGTACTGAATACATGAATACATACGCGTTTCATAACCCTCCACTGGGGGGACAAAAATTTGGCAGCGATGGTGAGTCATTTGGACTTGCCATGAGCAACAAATTTTTTCTTAATTAATTAACTTTTACAATTCACAGAATATACAGATGTAGTAAATAGACAATAACAAAAAATATATACAATGAGTACAGAACGTATCAGCAAATCAGAAAAATGTATATACAGATCATATTGATAAATGACAAAAGTGCACACTTACGGACGTTCAGCACAAAAACATATTATCACATGACATAATTGCACATGCACTGAAAAATTCTTCAACGTTTTCTCAACAAATCTCATTGACAAATGACATAAGTGCACGTGTACTGTAGTTCAGAACATATCAGCAAATCAAAAATGTATATACAATATAAAAGACAAGAGTGCACATATACTGTACTTCAGAATATATCAACAAATCGAAAAAAAAATGTCTTTAGCATTTTCACAACAAACAAACACAATGGCAAAAAATCATGTTGACAAGTGACATAAGTGCACTTGCACTGCAGTTCAGCAAATCGAAAAAATGTATAGGCCATGAATATAAATGATGTTAGCAAAAAAGATTTTCACTATGTTACAAGAATTAGGATAGGAAAGGGAAGGATTGCATCATGGTTGTAGCACTTTAGGTTGGACGCAGCTGCTCTGAAAGTCCATATCTTTCCACAGAAGTACAACACCAAGTGACACAATTTGAAGTTCTTTTCCCAGAAGTATTTATCAGTGTAGCCAAGACACTGAAATGTCGTAGTAATATTCCATGTTTTCACTTTGGCAGTACATTAGGTACACCAAACAGTGGGACCATAATAACGTCTCCATCGCTCGCGGTGGTGGACAGCATGTCGTGTCAACACCACGCTCTTACAAGGCACACCAACCTAGAATTAGTGCAAAAACCAAATATAGTGCTCCATGATCATGAGGATGGACAGGACAAATGGATATTGCAGTAATTCAGGGTAGTTAGGTCAATAGGTGAAGGACATTAAGTCACATACTAGTCTTCATTGAGAATTACATTAGTCTAACAGCTGATTTAAGTAATTGGTGCCACTCATCGCCCAGTTACTGAACATTTCTGTACCATGTATGAAGTATTACAGAATAATGTTCATAAATCATCTGATTATATTGAACATCAGAAGTCATTGAAAATGAGAGTCAATTATTGGCATAGCATTAACATAATTCATTTAGTTATACTAATTATTGGCACTCATTGGCCAGCAAGTATTGAATAGTACAAAACATTTTTAATTATTGGCAGTCATTGGCCAGTTACAAAACATCAGAAGTCATAATTGAAAACAGGAGCTAATGAATGGCATAGTATTAACATAATTCATTTAGTTATACTAATTATTGGCACTCATTGGCCAGCAATATTGAATAGTACAAAACATTTTTCATCATTCAGTATTATCATGAGAAGTCATCATTGAAAACAGGAGCTAGTGAATGGCATAGTATTAACATAATTCATTTAGTTATACTAATTAATGGCACTCATTGGCCAGCAAGTATTGAATAGTACAAAACATTTTTAATTATTGGCAGTCATTGGCCAGTTACAAAACATGAGAAGTCATCATTGAAAACAGGAGCTAATGAATGGCATAGTATTAACATAATTCATTTAGTTATACTAATTATTGGCACTCATTGGCCAGCAAGTATTGAATAGTACAAAACATTTTTAATTATTGGCAGTCATTGGCCAGTTACAAAACATGACAAGTCATCATTGAAAACAGGTGCTAATGAATGGCATAGTATTACCATAATTCATTTAGTTATAGTAATTATTGGCACTCATTGGCCAGTTACAAAACATCAGAAGTCATCATTAAAAACAGGAGCTAATGAATGGCATAGTATTAACATAATTCATTTAGTTATACTAATTATTGGCACTCATTGGCCAGCAAGTATTGAATAGTACAAAACATTTTTAATTATTGGCAGTCATTGACCAGTTACAAAACATGACAAGTCATCATTGAAAACAGGAGCATATGAATGGCATAGTATTAACATAATTCATTTAGTTATACTAATTATTGGCACTCATTGGCCAGTTACAAAACATCAGAAGTCATCATTGAAAACAGGAGCTAATGAATGGCATAGTATTAACATAATTCATTTAGTTATACTAATTATTGACACTCATTGGCCAGCAAGTATTGAATAGTACAAAACACTTTTCATCATTCAGTATTATTCAGAACTGTCTTAAATGAGTAGCATTATTTGGAACTGGTGATACATTTATTTTTTGTTATCAATGCATTGCTTTGGGTAATTATAAGGGAAAGCAAGAGCGAAAAATTTGCTTCTGGGTTGTTGGTGTAAATGAAAATGTGTAACATCATTCATCATAAGTCAGCTGTGGCAAGATTATGAAACAAGTAGAGTATATGTAATCACATTCATAGATGACATAGATTTAATGAACAACTGCTTATAGCACATTAATTTCATAAATAATTTCTCCTGCAAAAATGTACAAAAAAATGGATTATTAAGCTGAAAGAAGAAGTGCATTTTATGCTGAAAAGTAGTGAACTTCGAATTAACAGGTAGTGAAATGTATATAAAAATGTGTTCCATAGCTGTCCTTTCCAAAATATTCCGTCATTATACTATGCAATATAACACCTGCTGTCAAAGCAAACTGCAACAAATACTTAAATAACTACATAGCATAAATACATAACTTCAACAATATCCTCATCTGTAAAGAGAAAAAAAAAACTTCATTATCCATCACTTCATTACTTACATTATCATAACTCCATTATTATCATCACCTGTAAAGAAAAACTTCATTATCCATAGTAGCATATTCTTCATCATTATTCATCAGCATTCATTATCATCTGCAAAAAATCACTTCATTACTCATTACATAACTATTCCTTATCTCTAGCATATTTCATCACTAAAACTAAGATGTGTAGTTCTGTCTGACAGCCTGCATCAATCGCTTCGTATTCTGAAAGAAAAATTAGTTAAGACTGCGATTCAACGATGTGTATAGTATATTCTTGTTAATGCTTGTTAATCCTGATCCATTTACTCTTCCTCATAAGGTTTTTGCATCTTCTTTCGTTTATTCCGTAGGTGAAATTCCCATTTCTGTTTAATTTATTTCCTTTACATGTTATTTCTTTCTGAAAATGATGAACAAAGATTAATGTCGTGCATTTACATCATATACTCACTAAATAATGACTGGTTTATGGTAACATAATTAAGCATATAGCATAACATGACAGAAAACGTAAAATGTCAAAGACATTGACAGTGTTCAGATGCAAAAATGTACACAGAATATCACAATGTAACAGTAAAGTAGTCTCGATGTTGAGAAATCATAAGGCAAAAATGTCAAAGTCAACTGGTGTTTGCTGTGTCTTAACCATTTCATAGTGCATACAAAAAAACATGAAACAATCGTATATACATAAGAAAGACAAAAAGTGTGTCGTTCGTTGTGTTCAGCTTGTATGTAGTGTAGTTAATAGAGGCGAGAATTAAAGACTTTAATGGAGAGAAAATGTAATAAAATTACCATGTCACTAGATAACATTGCATAATTATTCAAAAGATACGTAAGTGTGTCTGGAAAAATTGTGCACAGTCTGATATGTAACGACAAGAAGAGCGACCTGCTAACCTTACCTTGCTGGGCACTTGCCAAGAAAAAATACGATAATCATCAATAATTAGTCACATAATAATAATTGCATAAAAATTAGTAAATGGCATCATAGCATGTTACATCATAAAGTGGTTTCACTCAATAAAGGGTTTAATGTTGGACACATGATGGTTGCCCTTACTTTTCCTGGTTCTCAAAGTTTCGACGTGCACTACATTGGGGTGAGGAATTCTGCGAATCCGATATGGACCTGCGTATAGAAGTTCAAATTTACTGCACTTACCTTTTATTTTGTTGGATAAATAGTGTGTACGTACTAATATCTTCTGTCCAATGTGGAAGTCTCAGCGTGTACAAACCTGTTTTTGCTGTCCTCTCCGGCGCTCTGCGGCACGTTTGATGTTGTTCAGCGCAATGTCAATTAGTTCATGGTGTCGTAGTCGACGAGATGTAGGAAATGTTACTAATTCTTTAATTATGTTAGGTGGTTCAACGTTTTTCAGTATAACAGACGGAGATAGCATAGTGGATTCATTTGGAATGGAATTAATTACATCTTGGAATGAGAATATGTGTGTGTCCCAATCAATATGTATTTTGTGGCAGTATATTCTACACAGTTTACCAATTTCTTTCATTAATCGTTCACAGGGGTTCGAAGAAGCATGGTACTTGGATATATAGATCGGAGAAATGTTTCTAGCTCGTAACATGCGTGTCCATATAGCAGATCGAAATTGTGATCCATTGTCAGAAATTACTTCCATCACATGCCCTACATGAAATAGAAAATGTTTTACAAATGCTTTCGAAACAGTTTTAGCAGTAGCTTTGCGTAACGGAGTGAAAGTAACAAATTTTGAAGTGAGTTCAACAGCGACAAAGATGTAGCAAAAACCTCTGTTAGTTCTCGGAATTGGACCAAAAATGTCTACTGCGGCCATATGTCTTAATTTAACAGGTACAATGGGATATAATGGAGGAATATGTGAAGTGGTGTCTGACTTAGCTCTCTGGCAAATTTTACATGACGCTAAAACTCGTCGTATACGTTTCTCCATGCTGATAAAATAACAGTTCTGTCTCAGTATAAGAAAACATTTTCTGGCTCCGTAATGTGCGTAACTTAAATGAGTATACCATGTTAATGTGTTAACCAGTTCGTCAGGAATGCATAATAACCAACTGTTGTTGTCAGGATGAGAGCGGCGAAACAGAATGTCATTGCGTACAGCGTAGTGGTTTCTAATCGTAACATTATTCTTATCTTGCCAAAGGTGTTTAATTTCTTTCCACACGTTGTCTTTATTTTGCTCTTTTGCTATGTCCTGTAATGACAATGAAATAAAATTTTCAAATGCAACTTGCTGAATGTACATGACGCTGAAATTTGCTTTGCAGAAGTTGGTTGCGACGTCTTGCTGATTGTTGCTGAGAGAACGGGATAGTGCGTCTGCTATAATATTTTGTGTGCCGGGAATGTGAACAATTGTAAAATTAAATTCCTGTAAATAAAGCTTCCATCTGCTGAATCTGTCATGAGTAAATTTAGCTGAAAGTAAGAATTGTATCGCTCTGTGGTCTGTGTAGACGGTGGTATGTCTGCCATAAAGAAAGTGCCGCAATCTCGTAAAAGCCCATACAACACATAATGTTTCCAGTTCTGTAACGGAGTAATTTCGTTCAGCAGGTGACGGAATGCGACTTGCAAACGCGATGTTTTTAATTACTGTTGAGCCACCTTCATCAATTTCCTGAAAAATATGTACCCCTAAAGCGGTGTTGGAACCGTCGGTGGCAATGGAAAAATTTCTGGTAAGATTTGGGCGCGATAAAAGTGGTGCATTCAACAAAGCATGTTTCAGCTTCATGAATTCAGAATGTGCTTGCTTATCCCAAGACCAAATAGTGTTTTTACCTGTCAATTGACATAATCTAGGTGTGTCTAAAGACGAATGATGAATAAATTTACGAAAAAAGTTAATTAAGCCCAAAAAACTGCGTAGTTGTTTCTTCGTCGTAGGAACAGTAATGTCACGTAGAGCTTGAAGTTTTTCCGGATCAGGCGCAATGCCTTCTGCTGAAATTACATGTCCAAGAAATTTTATAGATGTTTTGCCAAAGTGCGATTTACTAAGATTAACTGTAAGTCCTTGTGCATGAAAAGTTTGCAACAGTTGTTCTAGAATCAGATTGTGTTCAGTCCAGTTAGCTTCTGCGATAAGAATGTCATCTACGTACGTCGTAATTCTGTCTTTAAGTTCTGTCGGAAGTATTGTGTTCAAACCGCGAATAAAAGCTGCTGAAGAAATAGTTAAGCCGAATGGTAATTTACAAAATTGATAACAGTCGCCAAAACAGAGAAAAGCTGTATACTTTCTGCAGTTCGGATGGGGCTGAATTTGCCAAAATCCCGATTTCAGATCTAGTGTAGAATAAATAGCAGTACCGTGAAATTTCTGTAGAAGTTCCTCTAGTGTCTGTGGTCGATCTGTTTCATTAATAATAATGTCCTTGGTCAAGCATATCCTGCAATTCTTTTTTAACTTGTTCTCTATGGATATATGGAATGGGATAATGTTTAGCTTTAAATGTGTCGTGCTGTTTAACTTGAAGTTCATACATAAAACCGGACATAGTACCAGGAACATTGTCAAAAACTGGAGCTTGCTGTAAAACAATTTTGTGTAGTTGCGTGCGTTCGTCGTCTGTACTTGCACTGCTTTGCTTAACTTTATCACAAATCATCTGCATTACGTCGTAGTCAGCTTCGTCTGGAGTATTATATTTACGTACGTACGTATTAGTGAATAATGTGGAACTACAGTCTATGTTACGTGATGCAGAAATGACCTCTGTACGATTAATTGTTTGTTCTTCCGCAGATAAAGAATGCTGAAATTCTAAAGCCAATTTGCATATTTTCATCCTTCAACATTAAATATGAATTTTGAAAATCAACCACTGCGTCGTGTTGTACGAGAAAATTAGTACCTAAAATAACGTCTGTTGTCAATAAAGGACCAATCCAAAAATTTGAGTGAAAAGTATGACCTGCAATGCAAAATGATAAATGTGTCTGTAATTTAACGTCTTCTCCTTTACTCGATACTGCTCCTTTCACTTTCGTTTTGCCTAATGGTAATGTGGGATAGGTATTCTCTTTGTTACACTCGTTGAAAGTTTCTTCATTTATTACTGACATAGGTGATCCGGAATCGATTACTGCTGAAAATTTCGATGAACCAATTTTAATTTCGATGACATGGTGTGAAATGGTTTTCTGAACAACTGGTCTTTCCTGTAAAAGAGTGCCTCTGATGTCGTCAAAAGTAATAACATTTTCGTGAAAAACATTCTGCGTGTCTAAAGTAGTGCTTGTGTTACTGGAAGATGCGACCTGTACAGTATCTAGTCAGATTCTATCTGACGTGTTATTATTTTCAGGAGGATGTTGTGGCATTTCTACTATTTGAACTGTTCTGTTATTTCTTCCAGACGTACTACACTCTGGATGATACCTACTGTCGGGTTCATTCATTAGAATATGTTCTTGTGGATAATTTTGCTGTTGGTATGACCGACTGTTGTTAGATGTACGCTGATAATTGTGCTCATCATTTTTACGTCTGTCGTGATAGTCATTCCTATACGGTGCACTGCGATAGGAGTTGAAGAATTGTGTTTTCTGCACGTAATTATTTCCTTGCCGGCGTGCGTTACTATTTGTTGCACGCAGCGAAACATTAAAGTTATGTTGACCTTGTGCATTACATTGTTGGTTAGGTATGCTAACCGGCTGGTTTTGTTGCTGTTGTTATGAAAAACCTCTATTGTTACAAAAATGTGGTTCCTGATGCTGAAAATTTTGACGATATTGATAATTGGAATTTTGTCTGTTATTAAAGTTTTGGTGGTTATCATTCCTAAAGCGTCTGTTACTTTTACTATTGAAATTACGTGACTGATCGTAATTGCTGTACGTTTCTTGGCATTGGTTGTTATATGAAAAATTTTTGTTTATGAATGAATAATCCGATTGCTGCACTTCTAAAAGCTGCAGCAGATCCCTGAATGCCGAAATGTTTTCTTTTTGCTGACCCGTCAGAAGTGACACTCTTAATGACCGTGGTAATTTAGAAATGCATAATTGTATGAGTGCAGATTCACTGTACGGTTCACTTAAGTACTGGTTTTGTTGGACCATGTGCTCAAAAAATTGCGTGACACTGGGAAAATTTGTGTTCTCATAATTCGGTAAACTAATTAACTGATCTTTAATTCCGCACTGTGTCGTCTTCGACCAATACGCTGATAGAAAAGCATTCTGAAACTCTTCTACTGAATAGCATTGTCTCGCGATCGGTCTCATACGAGTTGCCGGTTCGTCTTCCAAAAAACTGCAAATAAATTCAAGTTTGTGTGTTACGGGCCAAGTCGGTGGAAAAGCAGAGATAAACTGTTGTATCCAATCCAGTGGGTGAATCTGTGTTCTGTCATTTTTAAACACTTTAAATTTCCTCACTGATAGAAAATGTTTGTAATCGAAATTATCGTCTCTGTATGACGGAACAGGTTCAGTATCGTAAGAGAATCTATTTGTCTGTGTCTGTTCGGAATCTAAGTACCGTACTCTCTGTAGATTGCCCAAATTATACGCACTGCGTGAGTCTGACAAATGTTCACAAAGTGGCGTTTGCTGTGATGTGTTAAACGCTGAAACATTTTTTATCTCTATTATCTCTTGCTGTAAACTTGACAATTTTCTACGCAATGTGTTATTAGATGAATCTATCTCATTAATTGTCTGCTGTAGATTTTGAAATTCAGGTGTTTGGTTAAACGAAATCGGTGCAGTATCGTCTGATTTATTGTCATTAGTACTTTCGATAACATCAATACGACTGGCCAATTCATCACATTTTTCAGTCAGTATTTTTACCTGATCGTCGTTTTTACTGTCAGAAGCATTAATCTGTTTTTGTAATTTACGTGTGGTTTCGTTCAATTTTTTAACGTCAGCTTTCACGACATTGGAATCCTGTGTTAGTTCTAATTGTTCGAATCTGTCTGTCACCGTCTGAATATATGCTGTGTGTGTATCTGTTTCTGATTTGAGATCAGAAATTTCATCACGTAATTCTATGTTCAACTGTTTGATGGTATTAATTTCGTCGGACACTGTAGCAATATTGCTGTCTACGTATGTTTTTGCCTTTGCAAACAATTTACGTTTGTCTTCTTGTCTCTGTGCAGTGATTGTTTCCATGACTTGACGTTTTACTTTATTTTGAACCTGAATAAATTTGCGGAAACGCGTATCACTGTTTTGTATGTGCTGATTAAAGCGCTTGTTAATTTGAGTGTTCTGTTGTTCGAATTTCGCGTCTATCTTTGCGTCCATTGTGCGCGAAAGTTCTGCTGTCATTGTTTTAAACTCGTCGCGCAATTGTGTAGCTTTTTCAGAGCATTGTTTACCGACTGTACTAATTTCCTCTCTAAGTGTTTCTATTGTAGCTGTTTGCATATCCCTTAATTCTTGAGCAACAGATCTAATTTCTTCGCTACTTTTCTTTGAACAAGCCTCAATTTCCACGCGTAACTGTACCTTAGTATCATGACACTGCGCGGCAACGTCTCTAATTTGTCCACTAAGCTGCCTGGAATTGTTGTCTAATTTTTCATTAAACTGTTTGTTCGGCTCACTAAGTTGTCTGAAATTTTCATCATTGTTGTCTAGTTTTTCATTAATTTTATTAAGTTGATTCAAACTTTCCTTAACTTGTTTGTTATCTTCACTATTTTCATTAAGTTGTTTAGTCACTTGTAGCAACAATGCCATAATTGGATTCGACCCAAAATTAGCATTTCTATTCTCTGTACTGTTTAATGGTGTATCTGCAATTGTCTCGCTTTCTGTAACCATTTGGTTATTCTGAGATTTACAAAAAGGTTTGCCAGTCGAATGTACACTGTCGGACACTATTTCGGAATTAAATGGATCCGTCGTACTTTCAGCACATTGTCCATTTTCATTAGAAAATTTTGTCTGTACGTTATTTGAATTTTCCAAACCGGGTGTGTTAAGCTGGGCAGCGCTCATTACAATAGAAATTCCCACATCATCAATTGTAGTCAAATTAACAGGGGAGACTATTGAGTTCGTTTGTTCATCAGTAAGATAAATATCATCATTAGTGGGTGGAATGCACTGATTGTCAGTGAACGCAGCATTGTCATCATTACACTGCGTGTCACAAGTACTATCAGTAAAGTTGTTTAAGTCGGTAATTTCGTTCATAATACCTCGCGATACGCCATTCACAGTCTTTCGCGGCATTTTTACTATAGTCACAATTATTCACAAATGAAATAAACACAATGCAAAAAGCAACAAACACAAATACAACAGAGCAACGAATTGCCGATGATCTGAGAAAAAAAAGTCATAAAATTAGTAAAAGTGTTGCGCCAAATGCTAATTATATTAATTAAATAAGAGCAAATATCTGACTACTTTTCAGAAGATTCTCAAAGAAATACGATCCTGGACCGGATGTCCCCAAGTGTAACCTCCCCACAAAAATGAAAAAGAAAATATTTAAATGTGAATATGCATCGAGCTAAGTGTAACCTTCCTGTAATTATTATTAAATGATATGAATTGAATGAGAATTGCAAATAGACCCAAATGTTAGCTTCCCACAGTAGTAAAACTCAATGATAATAACAATGTGCAAAAATATTAAGTCCCCACAAAATTAATGTTATGATCAACCTGATAAATTTTATAAGGTCATCTGCGCTGACCTTAGGCCCTGTGCAAATCTGATAAATTGATTCTGAGAGGAAAAGCAAAGGAAATATTGTTTCAATTGTAATGATTATTTTCTTAAAAGATTGCTTTCAGAACAAAATTATTATTGGGGCATTTCTTGAACAAATTAATTACAAAAAATATACATTACATTATCTGATGTGCGCAGTGCAGCTTCATTACCTTATTTAACAATATACTTCGTCCTGAATCTTGACCAGAGACCCATGTCGACGCCCGCCGACAGCGTCCCACTCGCGACTGACTGCCATTCGCAACTTACAACTCGGAACTGAACTCTCGCGCGGTCAAGCGCAGACTAGCAACGATAAATAACTCTCTGGTCAGAGATTCTGTCAAGCCTCGCCATCGCTGGTACTGAATACATGAATACATACGCGTTTCAAACTTCAGATTGTCAATTGTAAATAGCATCCAGAATCAAGTTAAATAAGGTTTATGATTTTTATTATTTTAATAAATGTGAGTGAAAATTAATCAAGTTCTGTTTAAAGTTGGTCACCGTCAATCTGCTACTCTAAGCATGCAAGTGGCATTTCTATCGTCTGACCTAACGGCAGAAGATAAACATGCCACGATAAGACCAGGAGACATATTGCTGACACTCGCCGACTTCGTTAGAGCGACGAGTCAAATAATCTGATGGTGTGTGTACCGAAGGTCTTACAGTACGCACACCACAATTGGCAACACGGTTTATGTCATCCACTTCTGTTGCACATGATTCAAGTTGGGTTGCCTATCTTTTAGGTACGTGAAATATTTTCTTTGTCAGTTTTATTTTGCGCACAGCCTTCAAACAGATTTAGTAAATATGTGGATTATTATTATCCTTGAAAAGATGAAAGGAAAAGACATAGAAATCCATCAAATGAAGCAGATTAAGCGGAATATAATAATAAAAATGATAGAATATACAAAATGACTAAGCAAAAATGGGTAGAGGACTATTGCAAGCCTGTAGAAACATGCTCAACCCCTCCCCCCCCCCCCCCCCCCCCCCCCGCACTCCGAAGAGGGACAGGTCTAGGCACATGAACTACAGGAGTAATCCAATTTCAAAATAAATTTAAACGTTTGCCTTAGCTCACTCAAGATCTTACCTGCACTGGCTTAAACTTCACCTCCTACAGGAAGTTACTAGTTCCAAGACCTGCCAGTGCATGTCTAGAGTGGGAAGACAGTCATTAGTGTTCGCACAGGCTATACTTGTAGACCACGCGACTAACAGCGGGTGAAGTAGGGGATAGGTGGACATGGATTATTCGAAAACTTAAGAGACATTTGCAGAAAAGAGAAGTTACAGCATGAACATCATATTTCAACCCAGTACTGGGCAAAGAAGGGAATCTGGAAGGTGGAAGATAGTCATATGAGAGTTCTACGGAAGAGGAACTTGAAGACCATTTTGTAGAAAGGGAAGAGGAACTAGATGAATATGAGACGATAGTATGATACTGCAAGAATAATCTGACTGAGGGCCGAAAGAACTAAGTCGAAATGAGCTACTGGAGTAGACGCCATTCCGTAGGAATTACTGACGTTCTTGGGACAGCCAGCCAGACTATACTATACCGCCCGATGCGCCAGATTCATGAGACAGGCGAAGTGCCTTCATAGTTTTAAAAGAATATAAAACTCCAATTCTAAAGAATATCGGCATTGACAGGTGTGAATACTACCAAACTGTCCGTTTATAAGTAATGGTTGGTAAACGACTTCAGATAAAATGAGTTTGGATTCTGGAGAAATGTGGGAACACACGAGGCGGTACTGACCCAAAGCGTCTTGTGGTGTTGCAGTTCTTCTTGTTATGTCCGTGCTTGCTCCGAAATGGGAAGAGGAATTCCACCTTATGCAAGACACCTTTTTTCTGTTTTCTTTCATCCAGACATGTTTCAGCACAATTTGTGCTATCTTCAGTGGGTTATTTTTTATTTCCTAACTTACACGATACTATTGGACATGGAAGGTGTCTTGCATGAGGTGGAGTTCCTCATCCCAATACTGACCCTATGAGTTCGAAGACAGACTGAAGAAACGGAAACCTACGTTTATAGCATTTGTAGACTTAGGAAAATTTTTTGACAATGTTGTCTGCAATACAGTCTTTGAAACTCTGAAGGTAGCTGGAATAAGATACTGGCAGCGAGAAATTATTTACGACCTTTACAGAAACCAGACTACAATTATAAGAGATAGAAGACACGAAAGAAAAGCAGTGGTTGAGAAGAGGAATAGGACAGGGTCGCAGCCTATCCCCGATGTTATTCAATCTGCGTTTTGAGCAACCACTAAAGGAAACCGAGGAGAAATTTGGAGAGAGATTTAAAGTCCAAGAAGAAATAAAAACTTTGAGATCTGCTCGTGACATAGTAACTCTGCCAGAGACAGCTGTCAAGAGCAGCTGAATTGAGTGGGCATTGTTTTGAAAAGAGGCTAGAAGATGAACGTTACCGAAAATGAAACTAGGGTAATGGAATGTAATCGAATTATATCAGGTGAGGTGAGAGAATTTGATTGAGAAATAGGAACTTGAAAGCAGTAGATGCGTTTTACTCTTTGCGCAGAAAAATAACTGATTTATGGCCGAAGTAGAGAGGATGTAAAATACAGTTTGGCAACAGCAAGAAAAACATTTCTGAAAAAGAGGAATTCGTTAATTTCTAACATAAATTTAAATGTTGTGAAGTCTTTTGTAAAGGTGTTCGTCTGGATTGTAGTCATGAATGGAAGTGAACCGTGAATGTAACGTAGTTGAGATAAGAAGAAAACATAATTTTTTGAAATGTGGTTCTACAGAAGAATGTTGTAGCTGTGTAGATCGAGTAAATAATGACCCTTACTGTGAAGAATTGGGGAAAAGAGAAATTAATCTGAAAACCTGACTAAGGTACGGGATCAGTTGATAGGACACATCTTATGACATCAAGCAATCTACAGTTTCATAATGAAGGGACGTGTAGGGGATAAAAATAGTAGAGAGACACCAAGGGAGGAATACAGTTATCAGGTTCAAATGATCGTATGTTGCTGTAGTTGTGCAGAGATGAAGAAGCTTGCACAGGACAGAGTAGCGTGGAGAGGTGCAGTAAACGAGTCTTAGGAATAAAGGTAACAACAACAATAACATTATTATCATATGGCATTATAGAACACAAACATATAGACATAAAATGAAATTTGGCAACCGGACTGCAGCAATCGGTGGCACTTCATGTAACCTTTTTCAGACCTGCTTCATAGGCATTGAGTGGACAATATGGCTTACTGGCCGATCCTAGACACTACCGTCCGGTCTGCCACAAATCACCACCGATTCCGCTTTCAGAGCCGGCAAGCTGAAGAAGTGTAACACCTTGTCGCCTACTAGTAGTTTGCCCGCTCTTCAACCTCTTTCTGCAGATACTCAACATGCGAGCAGTTTGCAATCTTCTTCTTTTCAGAGATGCCTTTTCCTGGGCCCCAGGCCATAGGAATCTACCCCTGTCAAAGTCGCTGCTGTCAATGGTATTCGACATTTGGTATAACGATTATCCATTCGTTTCTGCTCAACTTGTATTCCTTCCTTATGGCATTACATGGCCACCATGAGACTGAATCTTGTGGTGGGCAGTGGTCAAATACACACTCCCGGAAATGGAAAAAAGAACACATTGACACCGGTGTGTCAGACCCACCATACTTGCTCCGGACACTGCGAGAGGGCTGCACAAGCAATGATCACACGCACGGCACAGCGGACACACCAGGAACCGCGGTGTTGGCCGTCGAATGGCGCTAGCTGCGCAGCATTTGTGCACCGCCGCCGTCAGTGTCAGCCAGTTTGCCGTGGCATACGGAGCTCCATCGCAGTCTTTAACACTGGTAGCATGCCGCGACAGCGTGTACGTGAACCGTATGTGCAGTTGACGGACTTTGAGCGAGGGCGTATAGTGGGCATGCGGGAGGCCGGGTGGACGTACCGCCGAATTGCTCAACACGTGGGGCGTGAGGTCTCCACAGTACATCGATGTTGTCGCCAGTGGTCGGCGGAAGGTGCACGTGCCCGTCGACCTGGGACCGGACCGCAGCGACGCACGGATGCACGCCAAGACCGTAGGATCCTACGCAGTGCCGTAGGGGACCGCACCGCCACTTCCCAGCAAATTAGAGACACTGTTGCTCCTGGGGTATCGGCGAGGACCATTCGCAACCGTCTCCATGAAGCTGGGCTACGGTCCCGGACACCGTTAGGCCGTCTTCCACTCAGGCCCCAACATCGTGCAGCCCGCCTCCAGTGGTGTCGCGACAGGCGTGAATGGAGGGACGAATGGAGACGTGTCGTCTTCAGCGATGAGAGTCGCTTCTGCCTTGGTGCCAATGATGGTCGTATGCGTGTTTGGCGCCGTGCAGCTGAGCGCCACAATCAGGACTGCATACGACCGAGGCACACAGGGCCAACACCCGGCATCATGGTGTGGGGAGCGATCTCCTACACTGGCCGTACACCACTGGTGATCATCGAGTGGACACTGAATAGTGCACGGTACATCAAACCGTCATCGAACCCATCGTTCTACCATTCCTAGACCGGCAAGGGAACTTGCTGTTCCAGCAGGACAATGCACGTCCGCATGTATCCCGTGCCACCCAACGTGCTCTAGAAGGTGTAAGTCAACTACCCTGGCCAGCAAGATCTCCGGATCTGTCCCCCATTGAGCATGTTTGGGACTGGATGAAGCGTCGTCTCACGCGGTCTGCACGTCCAGCACGAACGCTGGTCCAACTGAGGCGCCAGGTGGAAATGGCATGGCAAGCCGTTCCACAGGACTACATCCAGCATCTCTACGATCGTCTCCATGGGAGAATAGCAGCCTGCATTGCTGCGAAATGTGGATATACACTGTACTAGTGCCGACATTGTGCATGCTCTGTTGCCTGTGTCTATGTGCCTGTGGTTCTGTCAGTGTGATCATGTGATGTATCTGACCCCAGGAATGTGTCAATGAAGTTTCCCCTTCCTGGGACAATGAATTCACGGTGTTCTTATTTCAATTTCCAGGAGTGTATTTTGGGTCATCAGGATATATACAGCATGTCTCTCCTAAGAGTCGTCACTCGCATTTCTATAATATTTCGGTAAATATTAGCGATATTCTTTTTCCAATGTGTCAGTTGAGTTGGCCCAAACAAATACTATTCGTCACACGTTTCACGCGACGCCCATTTCCACCACTGGCCACGAAAAGCGCCAATTTCTTTCCCATTACAAACAAATTTGTTTTCAAAGTAAAATTTTACGTGCCTATTCGATATAGCTGTCCCAAATTAGTCTAGAGCGATATTCGGTTAACCGATAAGTATTAACAGGGATAATAAGACCGGAAGAATAACTAATACTCCAGCAGCGACTGAGTAGCGCTGATGTACGGTAGAAACTGTCAGAGCGCGGCAGGACGATACGCGAACAGGGTAAGTCGGGCAAGGAGGACGTGGCGACCAAATGTTGACCAGAATTGCAAGATCTATAGAACTCTGGAGCTAGCAGTGGACGCACCTCAATCTTCTTCCTACCACGTCGCACTTCAGAAATAACAGATGCTTTTTATTGTAGGTGAGTGCTGCCAAGGCTGTCCTGTACCAGTATCCCGTTTAATTGTTTTACTGTAGTGGAACTACCTGACAAGAAGCCGTAATGCAGTTCTATTTCCTTGGACATGTGTAATGAGCTTCGCATGCAGGCATCTCGAGTGCATACTGAAAGGTTTCTGGGACGAGAAGGGAGGCACCTTCGTGTGGACACATTTTGGGGCGTAGCTCGTACAACGAGCTCAAGACACTGGTGATTTGCGGTGTACTACACGCTAATCCACACAGCAGTACACGAACGCTCTCGGTATATAGACATCTGATATAGAAGTTGCAGCATATTTTGAAAGACCACTATCACGTATACCGAGAGCTTTGAGTGGAGGACAAGACCAATCCGTTAAACTTTCGTCAGCGGGCATTACATTAAACTGTTGGCTTCCTTAAGGAAAGATGTCAATGAAACAGACTCAAAAAACTCGACTTTTAGATTTTTGTGTATTTTAAATGTCCATTTCCCGCCAAAACAGCGTTTGTTTCATATAAATACGACAAAATTTTTCGTGAGTTATGATGGTTTTCCTGAAGCTCTGCGCGATATAGCATTTAAATGCCACGTCTTCTGTTTTGCACCTTGCGGAAATAATGCACAGGTTTCTTTTATTCCTTGTTCGTTATTTACTGCTTCTATTTCTAAATTAAAATGCGTTGGGTATGTCCAGTAAGGAACGGGGTCCAAGTTAAAAGGATTATTGAAAGAAAAGTCATAAATAGTACCGGAAGATGGTAGAAGTTAGGTGGTAAATGCCGCCTGATAAATTTTTAAATTGATAGATTACAGAATTATTATGGCTTGGATACAAAAATAAATGTGTGAATTTATAAAACATGAAAAAGTTGTGTGGGCGATCTTTTTGCACAAACTTTCCACAAATGATACTCCTCAGCTCTGTCTTTGCCCGAATGATCCTGACACTTCGTGCAAGTACTGGAGAAGTGCAATATATAGGCATAAATATTCTTTACCTGCGGCAGTAATGAATGAAATTAAACCTATATTTAGAGATCTTTGTAAAGGTACTTTATTGAAGTTCAAGTGAATGTGTGAATTTTGTCATTTGGACCCAGTTACCGAACACTATATTTTTTTCAGAATGTAGCCCTCAAATTTGGTGTTTGTCATGCTACTTAATGCTCCAGTGATTGTGCAACAAGAAAATAGGATGTTTTGGAAGTATTGGGCGTAAATTCTAGTGGAAATACTGCAAAATCCGTGGTATCAATAGATAACGAGAGAATCCGCAAAGCAGAAATTGCTAATTTAAAATACATAAAAGAAGCTAAACAGAAAAGAAGAGGGACCAAGAAAAGAAAAGGAGATCACTATGATTCTGATGAAGCTCAGTATGATGCAGGAAAATAATAGTGGTAAGCAATTCCCATCATTATCTATATTAAAATTGCAATACTTAACTTTAAATTGATTTTTCTCAAAACTACATTTTTTGACTTTCAGGTGCCATTGCTTTATAATATAACTGGGTTAGAAATATGAAATGTGGTCAGTTTCTACTCAGGATGGTAACAATTTGCTACAAGTAAATTGAGAACCATCAACCCAATAATTAATGTATTAAAAAAAGGGAAATTTTATTAGTGAAAGAATAAAAAATTTCTTCAAATCCATAAAATGTATTTTGTTCATTCTACATATCATATATATTATGAACATTCAGAAAAATTCACTGTTTTTACACTTATAGTCCTGTTGAAAAGAGTATCTATTCAAAGGGTGAAATAGCATTGGCAGAAATTTTTTTCCCCTATCGTTTCGGCCTGCTATGGACCACGAAGATTTTTATCTCTTCCCTGATTGTGTTTTCCTCTTTTGCCAGTAGATTTTCATTTTGGATGAATGTACTACTTTTCTCTGTTTTGACCATTTGCAGCAGGACGTGGAACTGGCGTAGTAAGCGAAATAAGATTTTTAGTAATTTTGACTTTTCTCTGAAAACTTCTGGATCCTGAATGTCATCAAATGAAATTTCAGCTTCCTGTAAATCCTTTTTAACTTGGCATGTGCATTTTGAATACGATTTGGTTTTTGAAATTGGTGAATGTATGCGATGAGTAAGTCTTTGAGTGTTCATTCTTTCCAGATGACCAAAAAACATCATTCTCCGCTTTCTCATGCTGGTAACAATGTCTTCTGTATGTTCGTATAATACACAGTTGTGTCTTCGGTGGAAATCTCCGTTTTCTTTGATGGGGCCGAGGATTTTCTTCAAAATTTTCCGGTCTTTTATTCCAAGTTTTCGTAGTGGTCCTTTCTTCGTCATGTTTAAACATTCTGATGGATACAAAGCTGATGGTCTAAATAAAGTGTTATAATGACAAAGTTTTAGGTCTGAAGACAGGCTTTTGCTTCTGTATAAGTCTTTGCACAGATGAAAAGCACCTTCTAGTTTAGAACTCATACATTCTACAGCTTCATTTTCTGAACCGTCAGGTGTAATTATTTCTCCAAGATATTTAAATTTCTTTGACTGCTTGATTTTCTCTTGTTGTATTTCAATATGAGGAGGAGCGTGTTTGATGTTTGTGATGAATTCAGTTTTGTTAAATTCTATTTTTATTCCAGTCTTAGCAGTCTGGACACTTGAACCTTAGCTTCGTCAATATTATTTGACATGAGTTCTAGTATACATCAGCAAAAACCAAACAGTTTCCACTGAAGCCATTTCTTTTGTGTCCAATTTGAATCCCATAACCTGGCGGTACGGTTGTTTTCCACTCTCTGACTATCTTTTCCAGGACACAGTTGAAAAGCAATGGAGAGAGCAGGTCACCTTGTCTCACCCCTGTACAGATTTCAAATGGTTCTGATAGTTCGCCTCTGAACTTGAGCTTTGACACTGCGTTATTTAAAGTGGCGCTTATCACATTGATTGTTTTCCTATCTAGACCAAATTCGGCAAGGGTGTTCTTTATTGTTTCTCGAGCAATTGAGCCATACGCTTTTTGAAAGTCGACAAAGGTCACAACAAACGGTTTTCATTTTGATTTGGCGTATGATATAACAGATTTCAGGTTATGGATCTGCTCTGCACAGGATCTTGATGTCTTAAAACCAACTTGAAATTCGCCCAATTGTTGATCTAAGTCTGATTCACCTCTGTTTAACAACAGTCTGGAAAAGATCTTGTACGTCGTTGGTAGCAAAGAGATTCCTCGGTAATTATTCAGATCACTCTTACCGCCTTTTTTATGAAGTGAAGTGGGTGAATAATTGCTACGGTCCAATCTGGAGGTAGAGCTTCAGTTTCCCAAATCTTCACTATGACATCATGGAGATGTTTTACTGTATCATCATCTGCGTATTTCCACATTTCAGCCAAGATGCGATCCTCACCTCCAGATTTGTTATTTTTGAAGCCTTGCATAGTTTCCATGATTTCATCTAACGTGGGAGGGGACTATCTGCAGGAGGAACAGTACGATAGAAATCAAGCTTTTCAGTTGGATTTTCAGCATTCAGTAGGGATGAAAAGTAATTTCCAAAAGCTGCAACACATGATCTGTCATTCAAATTTAGTTTTTCATCGAGTCCTCTTACATGTAACGTAGAAGGTTTAAACTTTGACAGTTGTGATTTAAAGGCTTTATAAAATTCCCGAGTGTGATGTCTTCTAAAATTTGCTTCTATTTCATCGATCCGGTTTTTGTTGAAGAGTCTCTTAGTTGTTCTCTGTACACAGACGAGTCAACTTTTTCCAGGACAGTTGTGTTAGATCGTACTGCAGAATACTGCTGGGCCTCCGCGAAGCCCCAAAGAATGCGTGAGGCAAATCATCATCCCTGAGAGACCGCTTAAAACGTTCTTCCTCGTCCGTCGCCTCGGAGCTCCAGTAGCGTCTGGTGAACTCCTGTCGCGGCAGAGGGTGGAGTCCACAAACTCTTAGCGCTGTGGGTTGTGTGAGACAAATCTCGCGACGTATTGCCCCGTAGACTTCCTTCCAAACGTTGTTGGCGGACCTGGACAATTTCTAGATCCTGCTATACATAAGCTGTAAAGCTAAATAACGGTCGTCAGCCTCGCCTAGATCCGCCAGACGTGGTTAAAGCGTACTCCCTCTGTACCATTACTTAGCCCTGAACCCCTCCGACTTCCTTCAAAGTTCCCATATCCGAGCACTAGATTGGACATCAAACACCGCAATAAGCCACCACACCGTTGCCAACCGGTTTCTCCTGTCTCTTCTATAAAAATCAGGGGAACAAAGTTTAAAAGTCAGATTGTAAGGACATCACGAGAATTCCATACTTCGGATTTTTATTGACGGAAAACTCAGTTTATTACCTTTTAATAACCCTCGCCGAGTCTCCTTCGTCCGTTACACAATACCTGCAGTTAGCCAGTAGCTCCACACTCTGTTGACCGGCCTCTCACTTCTCTCATTTAACAGTCCGTCTACGCTCGCTAACATCAACACCTCTCGAAAAACCAGCAGTACACTAAAACGTTTCACAAGCACGCGATAGGGGACGCACTTCCCAACACTTCTGAACTTTCCACATCGAGTGAACAACCTCACCGCTCACTGACTCCGATCTTCCGAAATACGAGGTATTTGAGAAAATTAATGAGGCTGACAACACTGCAAGCGATCTGGCGCTGCTGCGTTGTTCTGCTTGTGTAGACCGGTGTGTTCATCCCTTCCAGATGCTCAGTCCGAATTTCAGCACCGTACAGTCGTCACGTGGTTTTTAAGAGGGGCGTCAGTGAAGCTGTGTTCTTGTTGTGTGTTAGAACAGCAGAATTTAGAGCAACGTTATGCCATCAAGTTTTGTGTTAAACTTGCGGAAACAGCGAGTGTGATCCTTAAAAAGTTGAAGACGGTCTATAGGGAACATTCAACAGCACTAGTTTTTCGCTCGCACAGATCATTTTTGTGAGTCCAAGAACACGTTCAAGACGAATCTCGCTCAGGCAGGCTGTCAACTTGTGTGATTAGAGTGAAGGTTAACAATAAGGATAATGGGTGATCTGTTAAACTAAAAGACTGTCACTGAACATCAAATTTTGACTGAATTTTTGCACGTGAGAAAGGTTTGTGCCAAAATGGTGCGAGAAAAACCTCACAGCTGAGCAGAAGAACTGTCGAAGAAACGTCTGCGTTGATCTTCTTGAGAAGATTACGAATGACCACGAATGATTCACTCGTATGATCACAGGTGATGAATGCAAGATTTTTTAGTACGATCCTGAGACAAAGTGGCGAAGTGAGGAGTGGCACACAAAAGCTCGAATGACAACAATGCTGATTTGATGTTTTGACAGGGGGGGTATCATGCACGAAGAATTTATTACAACGACGTCATTCTTTGTAGGACATTCAAATGGATGTGACCGACAAGTTAAAGGCCATAGCAGTTGAAGCCTTTCAGGCTGTTACCAAGACTGGGAACGACTCCGCCAGTGAATAGCTGCCAAACTGGACTACTATGAAGAGGACAGCATTGTTGGAAAACAATAAAAGCTATGGTAGATAAAAAATCAGTCTCATTACCTTTCTCACACACCTCGTACACTTACGCACCACCTTCGCTTCAGAGGGCTCAAACTCGTCTCCCGCGCCCTACCAGGCACCATGTGACTCCGCGATTTCACGAGGTGCCCACCGACCCACGATATTCTTTCCACGTGCAGACGTTTCGGCCAGTCAGCCTCCAGAGCAGGAAGTGGGCACTGCGACTGACCATTGCTTTCTAAGGCCCGTAGTCCTACTATAAAGTGCTACAGCATGCTGACAGTCCCAGGAGTTTGTTTCACAGAGGATACCGGGAAACCTTTCTGTGGGAAACACCTTTGCGTTGACCGACCACACAGTCGGGCCAGACCATCACCCGTTGGACGGATTAAGAAAAGCCAGTGTTTATCTCCAGACAGGAGAATAGCCGCAGTAGCTTCGACACTGGCAAACAGACACTGCTGCTCACAAAAGCGTCCGTTGTGGCTTGGAAATGATCCGTTGCACGTGGTATTACCGGCAGGCATGTTGTTGGTCCAAAACATACACTGATCAGCCAGAACATTCTGACCACCGACCTACTATCGATATAAGCCCGTCACCTGGCGAGAAATGACTTAGTAAGACATAGGTCCGGTGAATGCAGTGTCAGTGAACATGCTGTCCCTGTGTAGTACGGCAAAGACCCGCCATCTGTCTGAATTTGACCAGGGGCAGATTATGATGGACCAGAGGCTTGCCACGATCATTTCGGAAACTGCACGACTTGTGGTGAATGTCTTCAATACGTGACGAAACCACGGTAAAATCGCGTCCAGACGTGGTGAGGTTGGGCGGCCATTCCTCATTACAGATGTCGTTTGTCGTAAGCTGGGCAGACTAGTAAAACAGGACAGGCGGTGAACTGCGGTGGAACTAACATCAGACTTTAATGCTGGGCGGAGAACTAGTGTGTCTGAACACTCCTAACAATGGGCCTCCACAGTCGTCAACCCACGCACACGATAATGTTAACTCTACGACATCAGTGACTATAACTGAAATGGGCAAGTGACCATCACCAGAGGACGTTGGCGCAGTGCCACAGCGTTGCATGGCCTGATAAATCCGATACCTCCTTCTCCAAGCTGATGGGAGAGCGTGAATCCGCCGTCTTACAGGGAGTCAACTCCTTGACGCTTGTACTACAGGACGGTGACAAACTGGCGGTGGCTCCATTATACTCTGGGGAACCTTGACGTTGGTCCAGTGGAGCTCGTGCAAGGCACCGTAACGGCCAAGGAGTATCTTACACAGGTTTCAGATCACGTGCACGCCTTCATGACGATCATGTTTCGCGACGGCAGTAGCCTTTTCCAGCATGATAATGCACCGTGTCACATAAAGAGGAGTATGATGGAGTGTTTCGTGGAACACAGTGGTGATTTCCAATTGATGAGCTGGCTCCCTAATTCGCAAGATCTGAACCCTGCTGAACACATCTGGGATGTGACTGAAAGCGGCGTCAGAGCTCATCGTCTCCCTCCCCATAATTTACGATGATTAGGTGACTTGTGCATGCAGATGTGGTGCCAGCTCCCTCCATCGAACTACAAAGACCACATTGCTTCCATGACACGACGCGTCGCCACTATCATTTGTGCCAAAGGTGGACATACCGGCTGATCAGTATATACATGCAGGTTGAACTGGTGAAACGTACACCAACTTCCATGACACGACGCGTCGCCACTATCATTTGTGCCAAAGGTGGACATACCGGCTGATCAGTATATACATGCAGGTTGAACTGGTGAAACGTACACCAACTTCCAGCGGGAAGAAAACTGTCTACTCTGTTCGAAATCCAACCGCTCGTCTAGCAGCACGGGATCTTTTGCCCAATAACATAACAGACAGATGCATTGACATGTCAGTCCTCGACTTCTGATTCTGGTTTACGATAAAGATGTGGTGTACGCAAAACAATTTGGAAACCATGAGGAGATGAAAAATCGCACCAGGCAGGCCTTCTCTGGAGATAGTGGGTTACATGATGTACTGCATATAGCATCTAACATCCGTTTTGGACCAGAACGGAAGCGAGAACAAGACGGCGGCTTGTTTGAACACCTGAACCACCGATGAGTGGTTTTGGAATGCCAGCTCGCGCTGCAATTCCCTGTTTCTGGTGCTCCCTTCCTGTTGTTTTGGCGGCAACAGGGTTCGCCAGTGAGACACGCAGCTCTGCAGTGACTTTTGCAACTATTCATTTTTCATCACAGTCCTCTTCAGTGACTGTCTGTCACGATCACTCAACATACACTTTCGTCTGGTTGTGACTTTACGGATGATGTTTTTCCGCTTTCTCTTTATACGACATAATTCTTCTCACAACTCCATAGAACACTCTGTCCACGACCGACACTTGCAACGTATTGACAACAGTTTTAATCTGCCAGAAAGTTTCATATTAGCACACACTCCGCTGCAGAGCGAAAATCTCATTCTCTTTAACACCTATTGTAAGAGGTTGACTTGGACAGTAACTGCTTTTTGCAACGCAAAAGTATAATATTACCACTGATAACTGCAGTAAGTAAACCCATTTAAAAACGTCTACTTTCTGCTATGTTTTCTCAATCCCAAATCTTAGTGATATACAGGGATTGGATGAAAATATGGTAACACCAGGACAAATGCATGCTTGAACATAAATACAGCTGCTAGCCAAGCCTGCAAGTTGCGCCATTGTATTTGACCACGAACGGCACCCGTACAATATCAGTACGTTGCAAGTGTCGGTCTTGGACAGAGCAGCGTTCTATGTAGTTGTGAGAAGGTTTATGTCTTATAAAGAGAAAGCGGAAAAACGTCATCCGCAAAGTCACAACCATACGAAAGCGTGTGTTGAGTGCTCGTAACAGACAGTCACTGAAGAAGATTGTGGTCACTGCAGAGCTGCATGTCTCACTGGCAAACCCTATCACCGCCAAAACAACAGGAAGGGAGCACCAGAAACAGGGAATTGCAGCGTGAGCTGACATTCCCAACCACTCATCACTGATGCTAGTATATTTAACAGGGAAATGTGTTGCCGAAGCAGTAAAACCTGGACTAAGGAGCAATGGAGTTTGGTCGAATGAGCCTGTTTCCAACTTCTGACCGAGTTCTTCGTTCCAAAAGTGAAACAGGTAAGGGTTTGGGTGGTGACTTGGACAGCCATATCGTGGTGTTCTACCGACTCCATCGTTACTCCGCAAGATCGCGTTGCTGCCAAGGATTAGGTGCCGACTTTAGCTGATCATGTCTATCCCACGATGTTGTTGTTGTGGTATTCAGCCCAGAGACTGGTTTGATGCAGCTCTCCATGCGACTCTATCCTGTGCAAGCTTCTTCATTTCCCAGTACCTACTGCAACCTACATCCCTCTGAATCTGCTTAGCGTATTCATCTCTTAGTCTCCCTCTACGATTTTTACCCTCAACGCTGCCCTCCAATACCAAATTGGTGATCCCTTGATGCCTCAGAACATGTCCTACCAACCGATCCCTTTTCTAGTAAAGTTGTGCTACAAATTTCTCTTCTCCCCAGTTCTACTCAATACCTCCACATTAGTTATGTGATCTACCCATCTAATCTTCAGCATTATTCTGTAGCACCATATTTCGAAAGTTTCTGTTATCTTCTTGTCTAAACTATTTATCGTCCACGTTTCACTTCCATACATGGCTACACTCCATACAAATACTTCCAGAAACGACTTCCTTGACACTTAAATCAATACTCGATGCTAACAAATTTCTCTTCTTCAGAAACGCTTTCCCTGCCATACCCAGTCTGCATTTTATATATTCTCTACTTCGACCACCATCATCAGTTATTTTGCTCCCCAAATAGCAAAACACATTTACTACTTTAAGTGTCTCATTCCCTAATCTAATTCCCCCAGCATCACCCGATTTAATTCGACTACATTCCATTATCCTCGTTTTGTTTTTGTTGATGTTCATCTCATATCCTCCTTTCATGAAACTGTCCATTCCGTTCAACTGCTCTTCCAGGTCTACAAATGCTAGACACATAGGTTTGCCTTTACTTAATCTATTTTCTAAGATAAGTCGTTGAGTCAGTCAGTATTGCCTCACGTGTTCCAACATTTCTACGGAATCCAAACTGATCTTCCCCGAGGTCGGCTTCTACCAGTTTTTCCATTCGTCTGTAAAGAATTCGTGTTAGTATTTTGCAGCCGTGGCTGATTAAACTGATAGTTCGGTAATTTTCACATCTGTCAACACCTGCTTTCTTTGGGATTGGAATTATTATATTCTTCTTGAAGTCTGAGGGTATTTCGCCTGTCTCATACATCTTGCTCACCAGATGTTAGAGTTATCTCAGGGCTGGCTCTCCCAAGGCTACCAGTAGTTCTAAATGGAATGTTGACTACTCCCAGAGCCTTGTTTCGAGTTAGGTTTTTCAGTGCTCTGTCAAACTCTTCACGCAGTATCATATCTCCCATTTCATCTTCATCTACATCCTCTTCCATTTCCATAATATTGTCCGCAAGAACATCGCCCTTGTGTAGATCTTCTATATACTCGTTCCACCATTCTGGTTTCCCTTCTTTGCTTAGAACTGGGTTTCCATCTGAGCTCTTGATATTCGTGCAAGTGGTTCTCTTTTCTCCAAAGGTCTCTTTAATTTTCCTGTAGGCAGTATCTACCTTATCCCTAGTGCTATATGCCTCTACATTCTTACATTTGTCCTCTAGCCACCCCTGCTTAGCCATTTTGCACTTCCTGTCGATTTCATTTCTGAGACGTTTGTATTCCTTTTTTCCTGCTTCATTTACTGGATTTTTGTATTCTCTCCTTTCCTCAACTAAATTCAATATATCTTCTGTTACCCAAGGATTTCTATTAGCCCTCGTCTTTTTACCTACTTGAGCCTCTGTTCAAAATTCTATCAGGTGGCTTCCCCTTTCATTCCTTACCCCCATTCCATATTCACCTACTACGTTTCCATCTCTTCCTTTTCCTACTATCGAATCCCAGTCACCCACGACTATTAAATTTTCGTCCCCCTTCACTATCTGAATGGTTCAAATGGCTCTGAGCACTGTGGGACTTAACATCTGAGGTCATCAGTCCCCTAGAACTTAGAATTACTTAACCTAAGGACATCACACACATTCATTTCCGAGGCAGGATTCGAACCTGCGACCGTAGCAGTCGCGCGGTTCCAGACTGAAGGGCCTAGAACCGCTTGGCCACATCGGCCAGCTCACTACCTGAATAATTTATTTTATCTCATCACACATTTCATCAATCTCTTCGTCACCTCTGGAGGTAGTTGGCATATAAACTTGTAGAACTGTGGTAGGCGTGGGCTTCGTATCTATCTTGGACACAGTAATGCGTTCACTATGCTTTTTGTAGTAGCTTACCCACATTCCTATTTTTTTATTCATTGTTAAACCTACTCCTGCATTACCCCTATTTGATTTTGTATTTATAACCCTGTATTCACCTGACCAAAAGTCTTGTTCCTGCTGCCACCGAACTTCACTAATTCCTAGTATATCCAACTTTCACCCCTTTTTAAATTTTCTAGGCTACCTGCCCGTTTAAGGGATCTGACATTCCACCCTCCGATCTGTAGAACACCAGTTTTCTTTCTCCTGATAACGACATCCTCCTGAGTAGTCCCCGCCCGGAGATCCGAATGGGGGACTATTTTACCTCCGTAATATTTTATCCAAGAGAACGCCATCATCATTTAATCATACAGTAAAGCTGCATGCCCTCGGGAAAATTCACTGCTTTAGTTTCCACTTGCTTTCTGCCGTTCGCAGTACCAGCACAGTAAGGCCGTTTTGGTTAGTGTTACAAGGCCAGATCAGTCAATCATCCAGACTGTTGCTCCTGCAACTACTGAAAAGGCTGCTGCACCTCTTCAGAAACCACACGTTTGTCGGACCTCTCAACAGATACCCCTCCATTGTGGTTGCAACTACTGTACGGCCATCTGTATCACTGTGGCGCGCAAGGGGGGGGGGTATTATTAGTTGGTAATTTTCAGAGGATACGATGTTTCCATCAGAGGGAATGCGTTCTCGTCTGAGGCGTCGTGAGACTTCTGCGAGGTGGCAAGCTGTGTCAGCAGCCGTTGGGGGGGGGGGGGGGGGGAGCGCGCGTGGACTCCCTAGGGCCGCCTGCGTGGCGCCTGTTGCCCGCTGCTGACTCCCGAGGGCCGCCGGTCCCTCCATGGCTGCCGGCGGGGGCGGGCCCCACGTAAGCCTCGGCCGGCAAGCGCAGACACGCACTGCCTATTGATTCCGGTCGGCCCGCCGCCACATGCGGCCGCCGAGATTACGCCTCTCTGTCACAACCTCGGACCGCCCCAGAGATTTGTGCCGCGCCGAGTGGCTCTGAGCCGACTCAGCACGGACTCCGGCAACAAGTCCTTTCTTTTCGCTGCCCGCAGATGCAGTCCCTGCCTATTGAGTGTTTGGCCAGAATGTGTCGACGTCGGCAAGCGGCAGCAATATGTCCGCTGTCCGGCGGCTCAGCTTCTGACCACTAGCGGATTCCTCCTCCCCTCTCCCCAACCAACACAACACAAGCAAGTAGTAGCAGGATTCGAGTTTGCCCGTAATCTGGTGTTCTTCCACGTCATCGTGGTCTGGTTACATTAACATTTAAAACTTTTGATTATCCGTTACTTGTACACTACTGGCCATCAAAATTGCTACACCAAGAAGAAATGCAGATGATAAACGGGTATTCATTGGACAAATATATTATACTAGAACTGACATGTGATTACATTTTCACGCAGTTTGCGTGCATAGATCCTGAGAAATCAGTTCCCAGAACAACCACCTCTGGCTGTAATAACAGCCTTCATACGCCTGGGCATTGATTCAAACAGAGCTTGGATGGCGTGTACAGATACAGCTGCCCATGCAGCTTCAACACGATACCACAGTTCATCAAGAGTAGTGACTAGCGTATTGTGACGAGCCAGTTGCTCGGCCACCATTGACCAGACGTTTTCGATTGGTGAAGATCTGGAGAATGTGCTGGCCAGGGCAGCAGTCGAACATTTCCTGTATCGAGAAAGGCCCGTACAGGACCTGCAACATGCAGTCGTGCATTATCCTCCTGAAATGTAGGGTTTCGCAGGGATCGAATAAAGGGTAAAGCCACGGGTCGTAACACATCTGAAATGTAACGTCCACTGTTCAAAGTGCCGTCAATGCGAACAAGAGGTGACCTAGATGTGTAATCAATGGCACTTACCATCACGCCGGGTGATACGTCAGTATGGCGATGACGAATACACGCTTCCAATGTGCGTTCACCGCGACGTTGCCAAACACGGATGCGACCATCATGATATTGGAAACAGAACCTGTATTCATCCGAAAAAATGACGTTTTGCCATTCGTGCACCCAGGTTCGTCGTTGAGAACACCATCGCAGGCGCTCCTGTCTGTGATGCATCGTCAAGGGTAACCGCAGCCATGGTCTTCGAACTGATAGTCCATGCTGCTGCAAATGTCGTCGAATTGTTCGTGCAGATGGTTGTTGTCTTGCAAACGTCCCAATCTGTTGACTCCGGGATTGAGACGTGGCTGCACGATCCGTTACAGCCATACGGATAAGAGGCCTGTCATCTCGACTGCTAGTGATACGAGGCCGTTGGGATCAAGCACTGCGTTCCTTATTACTCTCTTGAACCCAACGATTCCATATTCTGCTAACAGTCATTGGATCTCGACCAACGCGAGCAGCAACGTCGTGGTACGATTAACTGCAATCCCGATAAGCTACAATCCGACCTTTACCAAAGTCGGAAACGTGATGGTACGCATTTCTCCTCCTTACACGAGGCACCACAACAACGTTTCACCAGGCAACGCCGGTCGACTGCTGTTTGTGTATGAGAAATCGGTTGGAAATTTTCCTCATGTCAGCACGTTGTAGGTGTCGCCACCGGCGCCAACCTTGTGTGAATGCTCTGAAAAGCTAATCATTTGCATATCACAGCATCTTCTTCCTCTCAGTTAAATTTCGCGTCTGTAGCACGTCATCTTCGTGGTGTAGCAATTTTAATGGCTAGTAGTGTAGATACACATCTAAAAACCGGAAGGCGCCTTACGGTTGTGTGCCGGAGAGTGATTTGGTCACCTTTATTTTATTTCCCCATCTTTCCCTGATCCATTCGAGATTGGCGGCCGAAGATCTCCTCCGTAGGATACAACATGGGTTCCGAAAACAACGATCTTGTGAAACCCAGCTCGCTCTCGCCCAGAAAGCAGTAGATACAGATACCCAAGTAGATGCCGTGTCCCTTGACTTACGGAAGGCGTACTATACAGTTCCTCACTGACGCCTAATGAACAAAATACAAGCGTACGGAATATCATACAAGCTGTGTGACCGAACTGAAGAGTTTTTAGGAAACAGAATGCAGCATGTGTCCTCGGAGTGTTTCGCGGCGACATGTCTGAATAGAATCTTCTCGGACTTGAAGTATCGTCAGTTAGAATAAAATTCTCGAGCTTTCGGTGGTGAACTCCGCCATCTTCGTCAGGCGTAAAATCACTGACTGGGGGGGCTGGCACGACTGCGGCCTCTGGCAGCAGTCAGAGAGAGTGCGGAAGGTGATTGCACAGCTCATAGGAGCGGCCCGTGGAGGGATCGAGTGACGTCAGGTGGTGCGAGGGGTTGGCGCCAAATTAGAGACTGCTGCTCCTGCCTTCTTACAACCGTCAGGCATTCGTCGTTGCTTCCTTTCGGCATCCAGAGTCCGCCCCCGTGCCCTGCCAAGTGTGTACTCCTGGTCTCTGTTAAAACTGTTGCTTCTCATTATCATCTCAGCCACCTCTTATACACTCCTGGAAATTGAAATAAGAACACCGTGAATTCATTGTCCCAGGAAGGGAAAACTTTATTGACACATTCCTGGGGTCAGATACATCACATGATCACACTGACAGAACCACAGGCACATAGACACAGGCAACAGAGCATGCACAATGTCGGCACTAGTACAGTGTATATCCACCTTTCGCAGCAATGCAGGCTGCTATTCTCCCATGGAGACGATCGTAGAGATGCTGGATGTAGTCCTGTGGAACGGCTTGCCATGCCATTTCCACCTGGCGCCTCAGTTGGACCAGCGTTCGTGCTGGACGTGCAGACCGCGTGAGACGACGCTTCATCCAGTCCCAAACATGCTCAATGGGGGACAGATCCGGAGATCTTGCTGGCCAGGGTAGTTGACTTACACCTTCTAGAGCACGTTGGGTGGCACGGGATACATGCGGACGTGCATTGTCCTGTTGGAACAGCAAGTTCCCTTGCCGGTCTAGGAATGGTAGAACGATGGGTTCGATGACGGTTTGGATGTACCGTGCACTATTCAGTGTCCACTCGATGATCACCAGTGGTGTACGGCCAGTGTAGGAGATCGCTCCCCACACCATGATGCCGGGTGTTGGCCCTGTGTGCCTCGGTCGTATGCAGTCCTGATTGTGGCGCTCACCTGCACGGCGCCAAACACGCATACGACCATCATTGGCACCAAGGCAGAAGCGACTCTCATCGCTGAAGACGATACGTCTCCATTCGTCCCTCCATTCACGCCTGTCGCGACACCACTGGAGGCGGGCTGCACGATGTTGGGGCGTGAGCGGAAGACGGCCTAACGGTGTGCGGGACCGTAGCCCAGCTTCATGGAGACGGTTGCGAATGGTCCTCGCCGATACCCCAGGAGCAACAGTGTCCCTAATTTGCTGGGAAGTGGCGGTGCGGACCCCTACGGCACTGCGTAGGATCCTACGGTCTTGGCGTGCATCCGTGCGTCGCTGCGGTCCGGTCCCAGGTCGACGGGCACGTGCACCTTCCGCCGACCACTGGCGACAACATCGATGTACTGTGGAGACCTCACGCCCCACGTGTTGAGCAATTCGGCGGTACGTCCACCCGGCCTCCCGCATGCCCACTATACGCCCTCGCTCAAAGTACGTCAACTGCACATACGGTTCACGTCCACGCTGTCGCGGCATGCTACCAGTGTTAAAGACTGCGATGGAGCTCCGTATGCCACGGCAAACTGGCTGACACTGACGGCGGCGGTGCACAAATGCTGCGCAGCTAGCGCCATTCGACGGCCAACACCGCGGTTCCTGGTGTGTCCGCTGTGCCGTGCGTGTGATCATTGCTTGTACAGCCCTCTCGCAGTGTCCGGAGCAAGTATGGTGGGTCTGACACACCGGTGTCAATGTGTTCTTTTTTCCATTTCCAGGAGTGTATAAAAGAGTCCCAGTATGTTGGCGCTCTTTACAACGCTCTACAAGTTTCCGAGCTGTCTGACCTATGCAGATGCTGCTGCATTTGCAAGGGACATCATACACACAGGGCACTCGAAGAACTATGACTTCCTTAACAGGGTGCAGCATATCTCATATCTCGGGGGAGGGCCGGAACACTGATCTCAGTCCATCTCTCTGCAGCACACGTCCTAACCTGTTGCTCGTTGCACCACAGTAAGGCAGGAAACCAGCCGGCTTAGCCTCTTATTCCGATTCAAAACGTGTCCTTCTTCGATGGCACCTGAAAGCGTTTGCAATGTCTCTCTTGCTATAACCATTCTCTCTGAACACAACTCAAATGCTGAAGTTCAGGCAATAGAATTCAGAAATAACTTTTGCCCTGTGTATTAAAGCGTTCAGGGCCGCTTTCCTGTGTACAGGGTGGTGAAAACTATCGGCGTTCAAATATCAAAATGGCTCAAATAGCTCTGAGCACTATGGGACTTAACATCTGAGGTCATCAGTGCCCTAGACTTAGAACTACGCAAACCTAACTAACTTAAGGACATCACAAATATTCATGCCCGAGGCAGCAGCGCGGTTCCGGACTGGAGCGCCTAGAACCGCTCGGCCTCAGCGGCCGGCTCCGGTCAAATATCAATCAATCTGTATGGGTTTCCTATACACTGAATGACCAAGCCCGCCTCCGGCCTACCGCTCAACTAAATTATCTCAGAACGGTAGTTTGCTACCATTTTCCATCTCGATGGTAAACTTAATGCTGTGATAGACTCCGTTCATGCGATCGACCAACTGCTGGGGTGTATTTTCACCGTGAGGCCATATCAGGAAGGTGTCATCGATGTACCGTAGGAGGGAAGACGAACGCAACTCCGTCGTTCATAGCCTGCTCCTCAAACTGCTCCATGAAGAAATTCTCGACTATCGGAGGCACTGGTGGGACCATCGCTACGCCATCTGTCATTTCATAATATTCGTCGTGGTACAAGAAGTGCATTGCCGTAAGAACATGACGGAATATCTTAACGATCCCAGGTGGAAACCTTTGGGCCAAAAGATCTAGCGTGTCTTGCACTGGCACCACATCCAGTATAACCATTATGTCATTTCGGCCTATATTCGTTTTCTTGGTTGTTTCAACAAATGTCTGCGAGTTTGCAGCATGGTGGTCACAATGTCCCAGTTATGACGCTAAAAGATGCGAGCTATTGTAGTAACAGTGAACCTAAGAGAGATATTTTCTTTATGTACCTTCGGGAATCTATAAAGCCTAGGAGATCTGACGCCACGAGGCATTAATTTCTTCGCCGCTTCGCGCGGGTAAACATAATACAGTTTGAAAACACCAGTCTTGGTTGATTCAAATGGTTAAAATGGCTCTGGGCGCTATGGGCCTTAACTTCTGAGGTCATCAGTCCCCTACAACTTAGAACTACTTAAACCTAACTAACCTAAGGACATCACACACATCCATGCTCGAGGCAGGATTCGAACCTGCGACCGTGGCGGTCGCGCCGTTCCAGACTGTAGCGCCTAGAGCCGCTCGGCCAAGCCGGCCGGCCCAGTCTTGGACCCTGCGTCATCATATTGGGATTCTGTTATGAAAGAGGTATCTGAAATTAGAATGAATAGCAACATTCTTAACAGAGGCCAGGGACACACACTTAGTAGAGCATGAGGGCGGGCTTTAGATACCGAAAGAAGGCAACGACGAATGCTTGATGGTTGTAGGGAGGCGGAAGCGGCAGTTTCAAATGTGGCGCCGGCCCCTCGCGCCACCTGACGTCACTCAGTCCTGCGACGGGCCGGAGCTGCCATGAGCTGTCAATCATCTTGCGCGCACACGTCGTTCTGACCCTCTCTGATTGGTGCCACGGGCCGCAGTCGTGGCTGTATAAACGGAAAATCGTGTCAGCCACGGCAGTCAGTGGGCTTACTTGTGACGAAGGTGGTACAGGTGCCATCGATAGCTTTAGAATTTTATTCTAATTGACGCGGCTTCAAAATCGAGGAGATATCATTCTGAACGGAGAGATGTCTTCAGACGTAAAAGTAACTTCGAGAATGTCGCAGCGGAGTCATGCAGGACCACAACTTTTCACAAAAAAAGGTTCGAATACATCGAAAGGTAGTATACTCATTGAAACAAGAAAAATAAGTGCAATATACATAGGTTCGGAAATGCATGCTTTCTGAGATAAGTCCAATACGCATTGATCTGCAAATGTATGCTTGCTGCGATGAACATGTGTTTACAGGAGGTGTTCTATGTGGCGTCCATTCATGACGATGCACCCTTCTGCCCCCCAGTCTAAGGAATGACGCACCATTTGAAGTATACTTGTCTGTTGCGGTACCTGCTGACATACATTGAAGACGCGACCCTATAGTGTCTACACATCGCTGATTGGCGTGGTGTAGACGAATTTCTTCAAGTGTCCCCATAACGGAAAGTCTTAATAAAATACTGTAGCCATGGCAATGGATACGGCTGATTTCCTTCCTCAGCCTTACCTGATCCACTGCTGGTGCTCTGTCTCCAATAATCTCGTCGTCAACGGGACGTTAAACCTTCATCCTCCTTCCTCCCCTTCCTTGCTTCGTCCCATTGTTCACTAGACCTTGAACACCGTTTACCCAAAGCTAAATTCCACGTGAATATAAATTCAAATCATATCGTGGCTCGAAATTAGAGCCGTTGCTTCTGGGATGAATAGAAGCCTAGACATAATCTAAGCACCCAAGAGGGAATTAAACCTAAATCTAACGTCACGCATTATCTTTTCGTAGGTAACAGATAAGTGTGCATCGGGTATGAGGTAAGGGTTTTTTACACTAGAACCCCCTGATTTTCATTGCTCCTCCAAATAAGCAATATAATAGTGGCTGAAGCATGAAGTCCGACAATAATTTTCTTCTGCCACTATTATTAGTAGGGTTATTCGGAAAGTAAGGAAAGATCGGTCGCGAAATGGAAAATACAGTGAAAATCTGATGACGCTTTGCACAGATCCATTGGGCACTGTGTCTAGTACGAGCGTCGATCGCATCATGTCGATCTTTTCAGTCCTGAGCTCGCAGTGAGAACGTAAAGATGGCTAGAAATTAGCGTCTCCCGCCAAGTATGAGGGCCTGGCGAAAGATTTCGCCTGAAGCTACGCAATCCACATAACATAACTGTCATGCGGGTCATTCTACACGACAGTTTATTCTCGGCGGCACTCTTCAGGGGCAATGAAGCTGCTCCTGCAGCGTTTTCGATGGGAAGTGTATGATCACCGACAGTATAGCCGGTAATTGGCTACCCCTGAGGTTCATCTCTGCTGAAATGAACCTTTGGCAATGAAGGCAATATTTTTACATAGACAACGACCTGCAGTCCAGAGTAGAAAATTGTCGGAAAGCATGGCGGCTGTCTTCTATTACTAGGAAGTTGAAAAGTTGGCCCAACGCTACGACAGATGTCTAAGTCTGATCGGCGACTGTGTTGAGAAGTACCTGGAAGGTGTAGCTCACCGTTGCAAATAAAACAGTTTTGATTTTCACTGTGGTTTCAATTTCGCGACCAATTGTTCCTTACTTTCCGAATAGCCCTCGCGTTATTACTATTATTTTTATTATTCCTGGCATTTATCCCGTATCTTCACGGGGTCGGTATGCTAATTATTGGATTTAGTAATGTTAGCGGTAGATGGGTGACGGATGCCCCTCCTCCCGCCATCCCGTTCCCCGTGCCATGTTCCGCTGGTTCTTTATCGTGATATCGGATGACGAAGTAAAGTCTGATCGATAGCTAACATTTTCCTTTACTCTTTGTTGCTCACCTTACTACTTCAACACAGCTGCCTACCTTCACTGATGGGACTCCGTTTATCGAAGTGCTGCAGTTAGTGCTGGAAGTTAATTCTCAAAATAAATACGATGTTTCTATTAAACAACATATAGCATACTGTACTCCTGTTTACATTGATTGTGCGATACAGAAGTATTTAACCATTCGGAACATCACAGTTACATTGATAAGGGTTAAGTCCAAAAACGATCAGTCTCATCTGACAGATTCCAGCTGAGTCCTTGTACATCAAGTTTTCTCTTGTCTCGCGACGTCATAGCCGTTGTCACGGCCGCTATTCCTGTATGGCGCGCACCATATCTCCAAGGCATGAGCAGACGACACGGAATAAAGCGCTCGACCAGCAGGTACTGCGAACGTGGTACGATGTCAATCGTCGTCTCGGCTTGCACATACGCTGAGTCCATCCGTTTCATGATACATGCCCATAAATGAAAAATACACCCAAAGAGAGATTATCTGATTCATTACGCAAATAAACTTTTCATTGTGACGATCATCATTCGTCGGTTCGAAAATTGCTTGAGCAACACATCGCTTCACCAAAGTGATATGTTACATTACACCCACAGCGACGGAATATCTGCACCGCAACTAACTGCGTCCTGAGTTATCCCATACGAAAGTGTACGAATGTTCCTTAAATGTTTGCGAATTGATACATGTCTACCAGCCCAGTATTCACCTAGTAGGGTGTGGGAAACCGCCTAAAAACCACGTCCAAGCTGGGCAGCACACCGGCTCTCGCCGTGAATCCACCGGGAGGATTCGATACGGGGCCGGCTCGCCTTAGCGAGCCCCGTAAGCGCGAATATTCAGGCGGCTGCTATTACAGTTGTTATCATTGCTGTTAATATTAATACCTGCATCACTTGTACTACAACGGTGTCAGGAGGAATACTCGGTAAGTTATACAAGCCGGCCGGTGTGGCCGTGCGGTTCTAGGCGCTTCAGTCTGGAACCGCGTGACCGCTACGGTCGCAGGTTCGAATCCTGCCTCGGGCATGGATGTGTGTGATGTCCTTAGGTTAGTTAAGTTTAAGGGGATACGGAATCGGATTTTGGGTTAAAAAATCGAATTTTTTTTATTGGCGTATTATATTCTGCCATGTTTCCTCTTTAAAATGACGTATCATACATAGCTCTACTACAATTATAACTATTTTATTTTTATATATTTGTGAGATCGGGTATTGCGCTTTAGTTATACACGTCTCTCGTGGCTGACCATGAACTTTTTGGCAGTACCTTTAAAGTGACATGAATTCAAATATCCCGGTTTCCAGCGACTATTTATACACTAGTTGCCCGAAAATGTTTCTCTCTGGTTTCCTCAAGTTACTCTTTGACTTTGTGGCGGGACTGTTTTGTAAACAGTGTGATATAAGAAAGTAGTTGTTGTTGAGTTATTTCGTATTTAGTGCTTCATTTTTCGCAGTGAAAATGCCTAGAGCTAAAGCAAAAGTATTTAAAAAGCGTGTGAACTGGCAAAAGAAAAGAAATAATGATTCATTAGCAAAGCAAAGCAGTTCATCATCATCACTGTTGGAAAATGTGAATCCACTTATTACTGATTTGCCGAACGAACTTACACCAAATGAAAACAGTGCTTCTCATAAAAAACTAAGAGATTTGGAAGAGAAATATAATTTACTTGATAGAGGGAATGAAGTTTTTGAACTCATTGATACGAATATATTGTGTGAAGCTCTTGAAAACAGTTTGTGCTGCAAAAAATGTCATGGAAACGTTTCTCTGAAAGTAGAATCCCATGTTGGCCTGGCTGCCCAGTTTAATTTAATATGCAGTGTTTGTAAATACAGCTGTAAGTTTCCAAGTTCGGTTTCAGTAACTGTAAATAATGGATACAAGAAAACTGAACTTTATAGTGTAAATATTAGGTTAGTTTATGGATTGGTAAGGGCAAAGCAGCTGGTGATATGCTATGTGGTGTTCTAAATCTTCCAAGTGCACCTTCAAAGTTTGAAGCTTACAATTATGTACTAGGATCTGCAGTTGAAGATGTAGCACAGATGTCAATGCAGGTTGCTGTGGAAGAAGCAGTGGAAGAAAATGACGGCAGTCGTGACCTCACAGTGGCGTTTGATGGCACGTGGCAGAAAAGGGGCCACACCTCCAACAATGGTGTTGTAACAGCAACTAGTGTTGATACTGGCAAGGTTATTGATGTTGCAATAATGTCTAAATACTGTAGGTGCACAGGCAGGCTGAAAAATGAACACAGTGATGACTGTATTGCTAATTATTATGGTAGTAGTGGTGGCATGGAGGTTGCTGGGGTGAAGAAAATTTTTCATCGCTCTTCACAGTGGTATAATGTTCGCTATGTCAAATATCTGGGAGATGGTGACTCTAAAGCATTCAAAGAAGTTTTGGAAAGCAAACCATATGGGAACAGTGTAAATATAAGCAAACTTGAATGTATAGGACATGTGCAGAAGAGAATGGGTGCCAGGCTGAGAAGGTTAAAATCAGTTATGAAAGGGAAAAAACTAGATGATGGGAAAACCTTGGATGGCAGAGGAAGATTGACTGATTCCATAATAGACCACATTCAGAACTGCTATGGCCTTGCAATCAGGCAAAATACAGGCAATCTTGAAGAAATGAGGAGAGCTATATGGGCTTTATATTTCCACACCGCATCCACGGATGAGCATCCACAACATGGTTTGTGCCCCAAAGGTGAAAACAGCTGGTGTAAATACAATAGGGGACTAACAACAGGAGAGAAATACATTCACCACCACAGTCTACCATCAGCCATCATGGCAGAAATAAAGCCCATTTTCAGAGATCTGGCTGACAGAAGTCTTCTGATGAAATGTCTTCACGGAAAAACGCAGAACCCCAACGAGTGCTTGAATAGTGTGATATGGCATCGTCTCCCAAAAACAGTGTTTGTCGGAATTAATACACTACATTTTGGTGTGTATGATGCTGTGGCAACCTTCAATCTTGGAAATATAACTAAATGCCAGGTCCTTCAAAAGTTGGGTATGTGTGTTGGTTCCCGTACGGTACGTGCTATGTTCTTTTTAGATCAGCACAGACTAAGGCATGCTGATAATATAATCAAGACATTAGTGAAAAAAGCAAGACAGGTGCAGAGGGGTGCCAAAAGAAGACTTGAAGATGATTATGAAGACTGTGAAGGGGGTATTAGCTACGGATCAGGAATGTTTTAATCTTCTTTCTCCGTTTCCCGTAAGTTTACTTTTTACTTCATCTAGGAACATTATCTCAGGTACTGGTCAACCTAGAAGTCTGAAATTTTTATGACGTAGTGACATAGGTCCCTATTACATACTGAAACAACGATTTTTTAATTACTTGATTTACAAAAGACTTAGGGGTGATAGTCTAGTAAAAAGCGATGGAAAAAATTTACTTAAAAATAAATGTACAATATCTCTGTAAGAAAATACTTTGACAATAAACTGTTGTTTCAGTATTGTTGTAACATATGAATGCACATGCAGTAAAATTTTTACCTCTCTGTCTCCAGTAGTTTGTGAGAAAATGTTCCCTATAGTAGGCATATATTAACATTGCGGGGATAGGTGATTCCGTATCCCCTTAAGTAGTTCTAAGTTCTATGGGACTATTGACCTCAGATATTAAGTCCCATAGTGCTCAGAGCCATTTGAACCATGTTTCATGTGTGTTGACTAATTTGATAACCTAATGAGTAGATTCTTATTAAAATATCTCACCTAGCTGATTCTTTTAAATTCAGCTGAAAGTGAAATAATTCATATCTGAGGCCTAAAAAATTTTTACGGCCACGTTGATAAACATGTCTCTAAACCTCTTGCCAGAACACCTCCAGTATCTCTGTTAATACCCTAAAATATGCTATACAGCAGTCCAGCTGCTTGATCTTTGGCTACCTATTAAGCTCACGCAAGTGGAATATTTTATGCTTACAGGAGCGCAACTGATTTTAGATATGGTTATCTACAGCAAAGGACATGGAAGAGCAGCTGAACGGAATGGACAGACTCTTGAAAGGCGGATATAAGATGAACACCAAAAGAAGCAAAACGAGGATAATGGAATGTAGTCGAATTAAGTCGGGTGATGCTGGGGGAATTAGATTAGGAAATGAGAGGCTTAAAGTAGTAAATGAGTTTTGCCATTTAGGGATCAAAATAACTAATGATGGTGGTCGAAGTAGATAGGATATAAAATGTAGACTGGCTATGGCGAGGAAAGCGTTTCTGAAGAAGAGAAAATTGTTAATATCGAGTACAGATTTAAGTATCAGGAAGTCGTTTCTGAAAGTATTTGTATGGAGTATAGCCATGTATGGAAGTGAAACGTGAACGATAAATAGTTTAGACAAGAAGAGAATAGAAACTTTTGAAATGTGGTGCTACAGAAGAATGCTGAAGATTAGATGGGTAGATCACATAACTAATGAGGAGGTACTGAATAGAACTGGGTAGAAGAGAAATTTGTGGCACCACTTGAGTAGGAGAAGGGATCGGTTGGTAGGAAATATTCTGAGGCATCAAGGAATCACCAATTTAGTATTGGAGGGCAGCGTGGAGGGCAAAAATTGTAGATGAAGACCAAGCGATGAATACACTAAACAGATTCAGAAGGATGTAGGTTGCAGTAGGTACCGGGAGATGAAGAAGCTTGCACAGGATAGAGTAGCATGGAGAGCTGCATCAAACCAGTCTCAGGACTGAAGACCACAACAACAAAATGTTTTGGATCACTTTATGTACTTCACTGTTTTGGTTGAGTTGGACTGTTACAAGTACGTCTCAGTATGAAATTGTATACATTGAAAATAGATTATTTGGATCAAATGCTATTAATAAAGCAGCTAAATAAGTTATTCAATGGCAATATATTAATGATACGCCCCTAAGGTTCCATCTAAGAAGGTGAATCACGCTAAAATTTCTACATCAGAACTGTAAAGGAACAAACTGAACTTTTTTTCTAAGTTGATAAAAATAGTTGCGTTGTCGGTACAACGATTTATGGAAAATGATTAACAACACGTGTAACTCAGTCAGGTATTCACCAGAAGCTATTTTAACAGCCAGGCATACAACGAGCGCGTTGGTTAACGCAGCTGTTTTCCGGAAGTCCTGTCTGAAAGAGAGCCTTTTCGAAGGAGATTTATCTTGTATCTGGTACGCCGACCGGTATGCGTACATATTTACCGAAGAAACTCATGTTCATCGTTTCGACTTCTTTCACCAAAGACAACCGGTGAATGTCGGTGTTCTGTAGGTAGACTCCTTTCCAAACCAGGTGGGTGGGTTTCCACCACCTGCCAGCCACATCCTGTTACCAGAAACAGAGGCCCTGCGAGTTTTTGTTCACGAACAGAAGTACTGGCTAGCCCGGCGTCTCGACTGCGTATGTAGGTCACCTGTCTTCTGGTTTGCATTTAGGAGGCCACATTCTTCGCTGCAATTGTGTAAGAGCGGTTCGGTCCCTGTCCTCTTTTTCCGTGTAAGCTGAAACGAAAAGAAACGTGCATGCTTTAACCAGTTTACTTCCATGCCAGCTTGCAACGGGAGGATGTGGAAAGTTGCTATCTTACGAAATATGAACGTAAGCCTAGCACTAAATTTTCTACTGTAATTATTCAACGTCAATTCCAGCGCCGTAACTGATCTCCACAAACAATCCTGAAGAAATGTCGATATTGATCACATTTTTGCTAAAGTTTACCTTCTTTTTTATTACCTGCGGAAAGGAAATCTTGTTATCGATTCTTGTCGTACAGAACTAAAGTCCATTTTCAGGGTTCCGTACTTCATTCGGGGAAAACAGGACCCTTGTAAGAACTGTGTTGTCCTTCTGTCTATCTGTATGTCCATCCGATTGTTAAAAACCATTTTTCTCAAGAACTGGTCGACGCATCAAGCTGAAATGTATGTCAAATACTGATGTCTACCGTCCCTCGGCACTGTAAAATATTAAAGCTTGTTAGTCAATGCAGTCAAAAGATACAGCAATGTATATAACATATTTTGATCCCAGAATGAGATCATTCTGGAAACATCCCCCAGGCTGTGGCTAAGCCATGTCTCCGCAATTTCCTTTCTTTCAGGAGTGCTAGTTCTGCAAGGTTCGCAGGAGAGCTTCTGTAAGGTTGGGAAGGTAGGAGACGAGGTACTGGCAGAAGTAAAGCTGTGAGGAGGGGGCGTGAGTCGTGCTTGGGTAGCTCAGTGGAGCCGGCACGGTAGCACAGCGTGTTCGGTCAGAGAGTCGGTTGGCCTCTGCAATAAAAAACTGAGTGGAAGGATCAACCACCGAACCTAACAGGATGTCTTGCGACGTCCGCAACGACCAAACACAACGATCAATAACGAACAAAATACTAAAAAAAAAGAAATAAAGTGGTAGAGCACTTGCCCACGAAAGGCAAAGGTCCCGAGTTCGAGTCTCGGTCCGGCACACATTTTTAATCTGCCAGGAAGTTTCACATATTTTGATGCTCACAAACTGGAGAGTGTTGGGGTTCCCAGGACCTATATCTCTCCAGTATCGATATTGATAACAGGGAAAAATTGCCGATATTCTTGATTCCCGGAGTGGACGAACTATTTATATACATACTTAAGTTAGTATGGAATCCTGAGAACGCAAGTCGTAATCGAACTTGGCCAGTCCTTTTTTTGTGATGTTCTACATCTCACATAATTTCCTCACTATGGATCTATGAAACAAAAAGTGTATCTACTCTAATCTAATAAAACGTAAAAAGAAGAGCCTTGACAATTAAAACATATTTAATTAAGGCGATGATGGCCAATTATCCCTTCAGTGCAGGAGAATTTTGGTCTGACGAGAGGTGTGGCGTTGACGCGACGACTGTGTTCGGATGACGTAGTGGTCAGTGGATATGCCTAGTAAGCAGAAGTCCCTGGTTCGAACCCTGGTCTGGCACAAATTTTCAACTTGTGCCATTGACATAAACCAGTACCCACTGGCAGTTAATGTCTTTCATTCCTTTGTGTGTTAAACTGAGACAGGTTTGGCACGGCTGCGTTACGCGTCTACCACTAACAGTCAGGTTCCGCATTTTCGTATGCGTCACCATGGCATCGCCTCAGTGTTGCTACAGGTCATAGACAACTATTGTTTTCAGTCACGTACCTCCGGTAGCCTTTTGCGCTTCGGGATGGAAGCTAACGCGGCGCTACCAGTGGCCAGGGCTCATTTTTTAGCCGTAACAAGTGTAGGATAAAGAGAGAATGCGTAACATAAGTAACAAGAGATAGGAAAAGAAAAGGAAAAAGAAACCATCTTTAGCGTGTAAATATTCTTTGCCACCAGACCATTAAAAACAGAGTGCTATTGGAGGAGGAGATGACATGAGGAATTATTGAGAGTCAAAGTAAAATTTAAATCGGAGTACACTTGCCGGTAACTGCACCTCGTCGTACACATAGCAACATGCATCTACAGACGACGTCTCTAATTCACGTTGGTGAGATGGCATTCGACCATAAGGAGCTACTATCTGTTTACGAGTCCTTCAGTCAATATGCTGGGCTGATTCACAAACACTTCTTCAGTGTCTCATGGAGTAAAGGCGTGTGACGGAGTTGATGGACAACCGTTTGATGACACATGAAGCCCGAATGCCGATTTGCTCCGCGCTCAGGTGAAGTTCGAGACCACTAGGTTTTTCTATATAGGTTTATTTGACCTCAGTCTTACAATCGTTTTAGGCGCCAGCATTTTAGAGCTTGTACTAACATTTTGAAGTACTATTTGGTACATGTAGTTATGACACGCTGACATATGCACGTTATTTTGTAGATTTAGCTACGGCATGCACTTTTATCTATTATGTCGTTACATACAGACAAGAATCAAAACCAAAACAATTAATGCTGAATGTGATTTAAATTTGACATTTATTGACTATTACAGAAAAATGTTTCTACTACTACCTTGCCAATTGTTGACATTAAAATGTCTGTTATGTTATTTTCTTAAATTCAATCCAGCTCACGGTACTGAATACGATGCTTTAGTCGAGACTATTTTTTTTTTTTTTTCATACTAATACACTGAGTTTTGCTGCGCTGTAAAGAGATCTCCAACTTGATGACTAGGGTTTCACTAAATGAATCGCATCTTTCTTTGGCTTTCCCCTCCCTGCTGGTGCAAGCTTTAAGGATCCCCGTCTGCGTGTGTCACACGAAAAATGGCTGCTATAGTAGTACACTATTAAGTCCGTTGTAAATAAAATTGTGTATGACGCCCATCTTGGATTGAAATAAAGAGTGTGTGGTAACGGGATGGTGGTACGACGAGCGCGCAGTTAAATAAGAAAAGGCAGACGTATAGATCGAAGGTGACCCGGAGAATGGATGACAGTTATAACTTAGTCTTAGTAGAGTCTGTAGAGAATTTACTGGAATATACAATGCCATGATTTGTCACGTAGTAGGTTCTGAAGCACGCCAAGTCCGTCAGTCGACGTTTACTTGATCAAGCCGAGATATTCGTGTTGTGTACACTTTACACATTTTCCTGTTACTCATTTTTATAGAAATCAGAAGCATACCACTGTAATATTCGCAATGTTTAAATGCAGTAAACGTGTCTTGATGACATTACGATTTTTCCGAGTTAGTCGTGTTTATTTACGTCAGAAATGTGTCACTGTATTAGTTCACGGTGTCAGAATGCAATAAAAACACCATGATAGCGTCCTGATTTTTCATTTAATAATCGTAGTTGTCTGTAATAATATCAGAAGCCATACGTTTACCAACATGCAATATGATACTGCAACCAACTGCGATGGACGTCATCATAAGGAAGCAAAAAACGCAGTACGTAGGAAACTGTTTAAATGGTTTCTCGCAAGTTTAATTCATGTTCGACTTAACCGCAGGGACCGTGCCAGTCTGTATCGCTTCGTGGTAATTATACGTTTTTTCTCAGTTTCTTATGGTTTACTGTACCGTACACTGCTTTGAGATCGATAAAAGCCGTGCCTATGATCTGCTTTCGTTCGTAGTTATCTTCTATTATGTTGTGTGAGGTTCAGGGTTTGACCGCAACATTACTTGATGGTGTGAAATCCTGCTTGTTTTCTAATAGTGATTCGATCCGCATAGACTGAAGTGCGACTGTCATTCTCCATAATTTGCCGGTAGTTGATAATGCCACCCGTAATTAAAACTTCTGTTAGACATGCAAGATAACGAAAACTTAATTTACTCTAAAGCGCTCCTCAGAGAAACGGATTTTCCCAGTGTATCTGCATAGCGCCCAAGTTACTGCTCACGGACGAAGCACCTGCCTCTATAATTATAGCAACATTAGCTGAGTACCCAGCATTGCCTGTATATGTATTTATTCCAGTCTTCTATTAGTCCATCTCTTCATTCCCTCTCTCTGTACATCTCCTCTTTTCCCATCTCACAGTTCGTCTTCTCCTCTTTCCTTTCTCTATCCATCTCCTCCTCTTCTCTCTCATTGTCCATTTTCCCCAACCCCTCTCTCTATCAATCTCCTCCTCCCCCTTATCTGTCTCCTCCTTCCTCGTCATTTCTGTCCATTTTCTCCCCTCTCCTTCTCTTTCCACATTAACGCGCTTACCCCTATAGAAGACTAGAGGTTCTTATGCCCACAGCATTTCTTTCCAGATTGTATATAGTATGTTACCAGATTTAGCTGAAATCGTTCCAGGGGTTTAGTACGAGCTTTTTACCCGTATTTTTGTGCACATATGCACATGTCAAATACATTTCACATATACAGTACATAGCATGTTTCACACGCCTTTGTGCAAGTATTTCACCTGTATTTTTCTAGGTACATTCAGCGGCGTATGTGGAAACAATCTGCGAAATGTGCTACGAATGTAATAATAAACAAGTAAAAAAGTAAAACGTCGTGCTACATGTAGGAATTTTACTATATCAACAGCGAAAATTATTAAGGGATAAACTTTTCTCTTTCACTATTTTTTGAAGGACGACAACAAGAAAAAGTTTGTTGCAAGTCTTTAAGTACTCTCATTCTCCCACGCTTGACAGTTAAATCATTGGTATTCTCTCGTTGTGGGCTACACTGCTTCTTCACACACAGCGCTACCTTGTTATTAGGCAGGTTGTTCTTACTGCCACAAGAATGTTTTCCAGACAGTAAGTGATACGTGTACCAACTTAGACTGAATTCTATCCAGTGGCTTAGGAGGAGATGTGGAACATACGTACATACATTAATTCGTACATCCATTTTTACATGTATGGGTTAGGGATGTACTGCCTCGCAGTTGAGAGTTGATCACGTTGGTGATCACCAGCTGCACCTCTGTTGACAAAAGGCAGTCAATAATACCTGTCCGAGTGGCAGGGAAAACCGCTAGATGGCTGCAGAAAATAACAGATTTCATCCCCAAGCGGTAAACTGGGTGGACGTCCTCCTAGCTCCATTCAGCACGCGAGGGCCTTTAAGAGAGCCGTGGTTCCCGGAAGCAGGGATGCCTCTCGGTGGGAGGCCGTGTCGTCAGCTTTAAGAGAAGGCCGAAGAACGCCGCCGGCCTGTGGTGTGCGATACACCAACAGACCGTCGTCCAAACACCGGCGGGAAGCGCTAAGGCTTTCCCAAGGTCGAGCGCCTAACAACAGAGAGCTTATAGCAGCTGCTTCCACAACCAGCTCGCCACAGGGGCTCCGTAAATCCTCGCAAAATCTACTTTGTCCCTAAGATTCTTGCGCCTGCGATTATCGTCAATCAGGGGGAAATGATATTCTGTTGTCGCCCAGAGGGCGATTAAGCGTGAGAGCCTGCCCAGGTCACATACAATGGCGGTGTGTTGACCTCCATCCGCCCGTCTCGTAACTTGGCCTGACAGACGCAGAGAAAACGTGGTGTACAGCCATTGTTAAACTTCTAAGCTATTCACCTCTGAATTCCACAGATGTTGTCTCTGATTCATGTGGCTCAGTTTGCTCTGTCGCTGTAGAACTCGCACTTTATTATAATGTATTTCTTGGTACTTTGTGCAACTTATTGTACAGAAAAAAAGCCTCAAGGTCTAGGACCGGCTACGTTCCATGCTACTCCAAAAACTTCAACAAATATCTAGATTCTTCTGTTTACAAATACGAGGACGGCAAGGGACTCCACCCAGGCGTAAGTCCAGTGTCCAATTGTGGGGGGAGGGGTCACATTATTTTATTGTCTCTAACTCCCGCCGCCTCCCCATGCACAGAGTGCAATTTGCCATCACCCTACGTTTCACGTGCCACACATGGCCATAATTTTAATAACAATAAAATGTAAACATAAAAATAACAATAAGAAAAAGAAGAGGACAAGAAGGGATTCAAAAACATCAGACTTCGGAGAAAAGGGGAGCGTCTGAGTTTTGAATATTTGGCTTTTGCATACGACCTTGCCATAGAAGCTGAAGCTACGGAAGATGCAACAATGCAGGTAAATCTCCTGCAACAGACTTCAAAATCAAGACTAAGTATATCGTCTCAAAACCCAAAGTATATGACACGCGAAGGAGGCACGAAATAAATGGAAACTGATTACGCAAGAATAAAACAGGGTACAAAATTTAAATATCTATGTGAAATAATGCAACCAAATGCCTTCGACAAAGAAATTAATTTAGCAAGGACAGATAAAATGGATGTGGTTTTTCAACAAAGAAAAGACCTGTACAATAAAGTATTTATTTCCTTAAATTGAAAACTCTGGCACTACAACACAGTCATTAAATCAGAATGCTTTCGTTACAAGCAGCTAAACAGTCAGGTGATGTAGAAAAGAAGGAAACAGAAATAATCAACAAACTCTCGGTACCAAAATATGAGAATAGGAAATGGAAATTAAAAATCACTTAAAAAATTACGAAAAATTAGGTCCAATATCAGACAAAACAAAGAAAAGAAAAGTTTTATTCTATGGACACCTAAAAATGGCTAGATGAAAAAGTGAAATGAAAAGAATTTTTAACATTTTTGAGAAACTCACAAAAATAACATTAACATGTATCAAGGAAGTTAAAGCAGACCTGAGAGAAACGGCAGTAACGGAGGAAGATATAGGAGGAAGAGAAAAGACCAGAGCAAAACTCAAAAGTTTCAGTGGCCTCCAGGAGAAAATAAAGAAAAGGAAAGGCACATTATGAACAGAAGGAAGAAGAAAAAACTCAGGGAAAGAATGTAAAACTACTGGAAAGAAAGAAAGGAGAAAAGTAAGAAAACGTAAGTTATTTCATGTGGTCCTTAGTAGACCAATCAAATAAAAAAACATTAAAATATACGATGGTTGGGACTTTAATAGTGGCAATTGTTTATTTACAGCTCGTGCAAAATAGATACTTGTTTCAAAGTTTTACTGACCCTCAAAGGATTCACCAGCATTGTGTGTAACCCGTTGCCAGCGATGTGGCAGTCATGGGATACCCTTAGCAGTGCCCGTCGTGTTGACAGTTCCAGCGGCGCGGTCTATTGCCCCACGAATTTGTAGCAGTTTTCAAGCGAATGCCGTGGAAGTGTTTTCTTCAGTTTAGAAATCGAGTTGAGCTCACGAGGGCTTAAGTCAGGGGAGTGCAGTAGGCGGTATAGCATTTAGCTGCCCCATCAGTCAAACAGATCGGTAACAGATTGCACTGTACGTGCTTGAGCATTGTGTTGCAAAATGATGGTCACGTCCTACAGAAAGTGCACTTCAGTCTCTAAGCTAGTCGTAGGTTGTGTTCTAAAAACGAACAGCATAGAGACAGAAGTGATGACACTTTCTGCAGGACCTGACCATCATTTTGTAGGACAGTGCACTTACAGTACTGTACGAAAGTAGTACAGTACGAAAGTAGTACAGTACGAAAGTAGGCTGTTTAGGTTTTTGTGTTGGTAACGCCACGTAGCGCTCTGTATGAAAATCACTGACTGTGCTTTGTGCAGTCTGTGGCTGGTTGGCATTGTTGCAATATTCGCTATTGTTCTGTTGGGCAGTTGGATGTGAACAGCGCATAGCATTGTGCAGTTGGAGGTGAGCCGCCAGCAGTGGTGGATGTGGGGAGAGAGATGGCAGAATTTTGAGAGCGGTCGATCTGGACGTGTGTCCATCAGAAAAAGGAAATTTGTAAGTCTGGATGTCAGGATCTGATATATATATTATGACTTTTGAACACTATTAAGGTAAATACATTGTTTGTTCTCTACCAAAATCTTTCATTTGCCAACTATGCCTATCAGTAGTTAGTGCCTTCAGTAGTTAGAATCCTTTATTTAGCTGGCAGTATTGGCGCTCGCTGTATTGCAGTAGTTCCAGTAACGAAGATTTTTGTGAGGTAAGTGATTCATGAAAGGTATTGGTTATTGTTATGTTAGTCAGGGCTATTCTTTTGGGGGGATTATTGCAAGTCAGATTGCTTTGCGCTAAAAAAAAAAAAAAAAAAAAAAAAAAAAAAAAAAAAAAAAAAAAAAATTGTATGTCAGTTTAGTGATGATCAGAATAAGTAAAGAGAGAAATGTCTGAGTACGTTTAGTTTTGCTCAGCTGTTTGAAAATCGAATAACGTAAGAGGTTTAACAGCACAGTAACACATAATTTTCTAAGGGGACGTTTTACTGTTACTGATTTGTTTGACTGAAGGGGCTGCTAAGTGCTATGCCGCCTACTGCACTCCCCTGACCTAAGCCCTTGCGAATTCAACGCGATTTGTAAACTGAAGGAAACACTTCACAGCATTCGCTTCAGAACTGCTACAAATTCGTCGGGCAATAGACTACGCTGCTCGAAATGTCAACACAACTGGCACTTCTAAGAGTATCCTACGACTTCCACATCGCTGCCAACGGATTATAGACAATGCTGGTGACTACTTTGAAACACGTATCTATTTGGTAAGAGCTGTAAATAAATAGTTACCACTACTAAACTTCCAACCATCGTATAAATACTTACAACGTGATAATAAAAATGTACATTAGACCAGACTTAGGTTTTGCTTAGGGGAGGATGTGGGTTATGAATCCCATGACCTTTTCCACCTTACCCCTTGGCTCTGCAACTGAATCTCCACCTTCAACGGGTCCACAACGCCTATTAAACCACTCGCTTGTTACGAGCAAACCCGTATATTTACAGTGCATTCACTAAGTATATCTGCGCATTAACGTCTCTTCGACCACAAGAAGACTATTATGGTGCAGCGGGCACAAGAGAGGCACAATGAAATCCGATCGCTTGCAGCCACCTCAAGTTCACCACTTACACCGCGATCACGACCCGTGTATTAGGGCAATAACCGACATTTGTAGACATTTCAACAGCGCTTCGTGTACCGCACACGTGACCTGAACCGAAACAAGACCTGCCTTATCTAACAGACCGCCAAGGGCCATCTGGGCGTGTCGAGACAACTGAGCTTCGAACCGGCGTCCGCTACGTGTCGACTGCAGTGGCGAGGTCGGCAACATTCTTTCTGCTGCAGGTCGGCGTCGGATTGGGCGAGGTTCGAAGCGGTGCCCTCCTAGTCACCGAGACGCTGGGCAGCTGTTGGCTCCCGACTCTCGCCTCGGCTGGTCGTGACACAATCGACCCGCCAGCAGCATATTATACACTCCTGGAAATTGAAAAAAGAACACCGTGAATTCATTGTCCCAGGAAGGGGAAACTTTATTGACACATTCCTGGGGTCAGATATATCACATGATCACACTAGGAGAACCACAGGCACATAGACACAGGCAACAGAGCATGCACAATGTCGGCACTAGTACAGTGTATATCCACCTTTCGCAGCAATGCAGGCTGCTATTCTCCCATGGAGACGATCGTAGAGATGCTGGATGTAGTCCTGTGGAACGGCTTGCCATGCCATTTCCACCTGGCGCCTCAGTTGGACCAGCGTTCGTGCTGGACGTGCAGACCGCGTGAGACGACGCTTCATCCAGTCCCAAACATGCTCAATGGGGGACAGATCCGGAGATCTTGCTGGCCAGGGTAGTTGACTTACACCTTCTAGAGCACGTTGGGTGGCACGGGATACATGCGGACGTGCATTGTCCTGTTGGAACAGCAAGTTCCCTTGCCGGTCGAGGAATGGTAGAACGATGGGTTCGATGACGGTTTGGATGTACCGTGCACTATTCAGTGTCCCCTCGACGATGACCAGTGGTGTACGGCCAGTGTAGGAGATCGCTCCCCACACCATGATGCCGGGTGTTGGCCCTGTGTGCCTCGGTCGTATGCAGTCCTGATTGTGGCGCTCACCTGCACGGCGCCAAACACGCATACCACCATCATTGGCACCAAGGCAGAAGCGACTCTCATCGCTGAAGACGACACGTCTCCATTCGTCCCTCCATTCACGCCTGTCGCGACACCACTGGAGGCGGGCTGCACGATGTTGGGGCGTGAGCGGAAGACGGCCTAACGGTGTGCGGGACCGCAGCCCAGCTTCATGGAGACGGTTGCGAATGGTCCTCGCCGATACCCCAGGAGCAACAGTGTCCCTAATTTGCTGGGAAGTGGCGGTGCGGTCCCCTACGGCACTGCGTAGGATCCTACGGTCTTGGCGTGCATCCGTGCGTCGCTGCGGTCCGGTCCCAGGTCGACGGGCACGTGCACCTTCCGCCGACCACTGGCGACAACATCGATGTACTGCGGAGACCTCACGCCCCACGTGTTGAGCAATTCGGCGGTACGTCCACCCGGCCTCCCGCATGCCCACTATACGCCCTCGCTCAAAGTCCGTCAACTGCACATACGGTTCACGTCCACGCTGTCGCGGCATGCTACCAGTGTTAAAGACTGCGATGGAGCTCCGTATGCCACGGCAAACTGGCTGACACTGACGGCGGCGGTGCACAAATGCTGCGCAGCTAGCGCCATTCGACGGCCAACACCGCGGTTCCTGGTGTGTCCGCTGTGCCGTGCGTGTGATCATTGCTTGTACAGCCCTCTCGCAGTGTCCGGAGCAAGTATGGTGGGTCTGACACACCGGTGTCAATGTGTTCTTTTTTCCATTTCCAGGAGTGTAATATTAGGCAGCCGCATCAGCGCTACCGACGTATACCGACCAAGCGAACCTTCGGTACTATGGGGGCAGCAGTTACCGCCGTCGTCGCGACTCCGCTTATGGTTACATTGCGCCACGAGGTCGACGCCTGACCGCGCCCGGAGAACATGGAGGCCGTGGCTCGACGCTGGAGCGAGATTCCAGATGACGGCACGCATCTGTAACTGCTGTAGTTTGCTGCAGTAATAATGGGTTTACATGAGCGCCTTTTGTCATGCTACAGCCACCTTCACCTTCGGCGGACACCAGTAGCCCTTGACAACCCGTCGAACCGGCAATGCCCAGGTGGTAGAGCCATCGCCACCCTAACAAATAGAACAACGGCTCTTTCACCCCTCTGCAGTGATCATCGCAGGCGGCAACCCGCTACACTACTTACCTATTTTCGCTGATAATAGAAGCTACATGTTTATGACTTAACTTACGCTTCTAAGTAACACAATTTTCTAAATGATCAAGTTATGCAGAAATATTAAAAGCCTTAGGATCATTATGCAGACAGATAACAATAGTTACCATGGAAGTTTTCTGGATATTGTACCGAGGCATATTGTCTATCGCTGATGAAACGAACGTTTCGGTCACGCTTACAGTGGCTTTCTGTTCGGTCTGCTGGCGTATTTTTGTTTCCTACGTTTGTCACAATATTCTGTCACAACTACTGTACTCAGCACGATATTATGTCAGAATTTTAAAAATGTCGATATTATTGGTCTCTTGCGGTAGAAGGAGTGACAAATTTTATTGTAATAGGTTACTGTAAGGAAGGGAGAGGGCCTGTTCGCGTGTCGTGACTGGTAATCATTGACGCATGGGATGTCAACTCTTGTGTTGCTAATGTTGGCCATTACCCTCCCGTAAAACCATAGGTACACAGGACGAGTGAGCTAACGTTGACCGGGCTCATGAGAAATACGGGCCTCGCAACGAATCTGCGACGTCACAAGAGACGGATTGTACGCCACACTTAGAGAACCCTCGGCTCCATGCAGGGTTCATCGGAAAGGTCTTTCTCGCGGGGCTCGACGTGGAAGTGACGCTCTACGAGTTTTGTGACGTCACTTCCTGTTACGTCACGTTGAGGAGCCGTTTCGCCACGTGAAACACACAATAAAATCTACGATATTTAGGCGTCATATCACGTAAAGTAGAACCAATAAGAAGCAAGACCTCTCCCTGCATCACAAGCAGAAAAGCTGAGGCCCGCAGACAACGAGTGGCCATATCGCAACTGTCACGTTCAGTAGAATCCCATAGTAGGTGGGTTTTATGTTATACCTGATACCCCATGAATATAAGCTGTTTGTTAAGCACCGCGCATTGAATGTCTCGATAACGATTCGCTTTGGTACGATTTGTTGTAATGAAAATGGGAAACGTCATATTGGCGGTCAAATAATTTTCGCATTTATTCATCACATAGTAACTAGCGTTATATGAGAGCTAGTCATTTTAAGGCAACGACACAATAAAGATTCATAAAAAAAACTGTCGTTCGCCGGCCGGAGTGACCGAGCGGTTCTAGTCGCTTCAGTCTGGAGCTGCGCGACCGCTACGGTCGCAGGTTCGAATCCTGTCTCGGGCATGGATGTGTGTGATGTCCTTAGGTTAGTTAGGTTTAAGTAGTTCTAAGTTCTAGAGGACTGATGACCTCAGCAGTTAAGTCCCATAGTGCTCAGAGCCAGCCAAACTGTCGTTCTCCTCAGAATTTGTTATAATTAAATGTAAATTAATAACATTTCGGCTATTAAAGTCTATAAAAGAGTACAATATTAAACACAGTCCTTCATGATCAACCTACAGCTTAGCGGGTAGTGGGCAGAATCACCGCGTTACAGTGCAGAGGTTGGGTCGGTAGAGGGTGCGAGTTCTGCTGTACCGATTTTTTTCTATTTTTTCACCTCCCTTTTCTACGCAGTTGTGGTACTTTCTTACCAAATTAATAGAAATAACGTGATAATGCTTGATGTTAAATAAATATAAGGACATTCTCAACCAGCAGTCAATCTGTTCGAAAAAAAATGGTTCTAATGGCTCTGAGCACTATGGGACTTAACATCTGAGGTCATCAGTCCCCTAGAACTTAGAACTACTTAAACCTAACTAACGTAAGGACATCACAAACATCCATGCCCAAGGCAGGGTTCGAACCTGCGACCGTAGGGGTCGCAAGGTTCCAGACTGAAGCACCTAGAACCGCTCGTCCACATTGGCCGCCTAATCTGTTCGATTCGCCGAACTTTTTTATAAGCTGATGTCGTATTACATGTTCACCGATCTTGAAGTTTTTATTTATGTAAACGACATGACAAGCATATGGACAAGGGAGGAAATATGCGTTTTAATAGAGCTAACGCAGGAATTCTACGTGCGTCCGTTTTCAGGAACAAACTGTATGGTTTGCGAGCCAAATAAAGCCGACAATTGCCACTGGAGAGCACAGAGAACGCAAAATAACGTTAACCAGATCACCCCGAGTACCGGCGGCCTAACTCTAGCGTCCCGGATTACTAGTGCGGTCTGCTGGACCCATAGCTGGCAGCCAGGGGAGTGCAAGTTTAAGGCCATCCTCCCTGTTCATATTGTTAGGCTGTTTCAATATTTCAGTGGGCACTCTGATCTAGCATCTAACCCATCTCTGACTGCTTGTCAAGTGCACAGATTTCATTAAATTACGTTTCATTGTCACAGTCTTTCTGGGTTCGGCCATTACGGATTTGTTGTGCTGCCCTGTTTGAAACAAACTCACTTATCCAACCTCTTAGTCCACTTTATACACACCTGCTGTGTGCAGAGCATAAGTTGTTCTTGTTGGAACCTAGCAAATTTGGTCAATGACATTCTTTACATCAGATAAGCTTGCTGTTGTATGCAATTTTTCGATGTCCTGCCTGCCTAGTGGTATTTTACCGGTACTTGCTGCCATGGATTACATACTGTTTTGGGATTGTAACCGTTACAATTTGGGCAGCACAACAAATCTGCAGTGGCCGAACACCAGAAACACTGCGACAAGAAAATAAAATTCAACAAAACATGTTCACTTGCCAAGCAGTCAGGGGTGGGTGAAACGCAAGGTCAGAGAGGCTACTGAAATATTAAACCTTTGAGTCCCAACAATACGACAAAAAAAATATTATTTAGAAATTTTTCGCGAAATTAACCTTTATTGTTATAGTAGTCAAGGAATACAAGAAAAAATTGCGAAAGATAAACACTAAATTGCTTCAAGGATGTGGTTTCACCTTGAAATGGACAAAAAGTAAACAGTCAATGGTTTTAAGGAGGTGGTTTCACTGTGGAATCATTAGGAATTACAGTTTTCAACCATCAATCATTTCATGAGATATATTTGAAACCAAATATGCGTTTTTCCTTTTCTAGACACAGTTCTACAATCTCGGAACTTCCGTGAACTCAAAATACCTAAACCAAATTATAGTTCTAAATAACAAGCAAAACTTGACCCAAAATTTAATAAAATCTGTATCAAAACTACGTACTGCCCCAATGTTTTCATTCCGAAACTGCTCACAAAAGCAGTAATAAGAACTCAAATTTACGTTATAATAACATTAACTCTCAGTGATCTCCTCAAGACGGCCACTACAAAAAAAAAAAAAAAAAACGTATGTTACAATCTGCTACAATCACATAGCACAATATCCACATCGACTGCTGTTTTGAACGCTGTAAGTGACCGCTACATTGCATTGCTTTCGTAGAAGTACCTCAGTATACCACTGATCTCTCTCTTGTAACAGCATCGGGCGTTTCATGTTAAAGCCATTACTATTTTTAAAAAAATAATTATAATGAAATGGTTAACTTCTCATGCTCGGGGTTAACGGTCATGTAGAATTTTTAAAATGAAATCGTAAATTATTTATTTCACAACTGCAGTTTCGGCGTTTGATCTTTTACAAGTGGTACTGCAAAAGCTAAAAGAACACAAAAATGAAGCAGACTCTATATACAGAACTTCTCAAACATGCAGATAGTGTTGCATTACAAAAATGGTGAAAATAAAAAAACCACTTATATTTCGCTTCAGCACATGAAAGACTTTCGAACCTCCGAATGCACACATGTCATGGTCAAAAGCAAGCCTACAGAAGTACAGCAACATCAAACGAGTGCGATACTCAGTACATGGCAAAGTGATGTAAATTACGTTAACTGTTACCAGTGTTAACATCCTTCACACACTTCGCTACAAATCAATGTTCTAACACGCTGTTTACATGTGAACTAAGGCCTTTGGCGAGAAAATACCTTCACAAGTGAGACTGTGTAAGTGTATCAGAGATAGTACATTCCAGAAATAACAATTCTAAGGTTCATATCATAAGATATCGTTATATCTATTCACAACATATAGCTTTCTATGTGACGATGTAATCATAAGTACAGGAGGACAGTACAGTATACTTTATTTATGCAGAGTAGCGTAAAAATACGTTATCTGTTGTAAAGTGCTGACAATGCTTTGGGTACTCATAGGCAACACGGCAACAGTAATCTCACTTTGTTTGGGTGTATGTTAAATCCCCAATGCTGACGACACTACCTACCAGCCGCTCACCACACCCTCCAACTTACTCTTCCATGCCTCCTTCCAGCACCACCTGAGACTCCAGGTAGAGTGGTATAATACATGGAAACTTCAACTAAATTCGCAGAAAAACCAAGCCATCATGTATGGTCGCATCACTCGGTGTTTCTGTCACCCGGATTCCCATCTTTTCATCAACAACCAGCCCATACCTCTGACTAACACAGTAAAGTCTCGTATTTAGCGCTAACTTTCGAGAGAAAACTAAAAGTTAAAGCACATCTCCTTAACATTCAAAACAAAGCTCAAACCGACTAAAACCACAAACAAGCCGCTCCTGGGGCCTACACCCTTCTGCCACTGTCTTCATCTGTTAATCCCTCATCCGCCACTTCCTAACCTTCGCCAACGTTGCCTGGATCTCGGCCTAGCCTAAATTCTGTAAGTTCCTTGAAATCCTGGAAAGACATGACCTCTGCGTCGCCTTCTGCATCCACCTACCTTCCCCAACCCGCACCTTATAACAGTTCATTCTCTTTCCACACCTTCTCTTCCTGCACCACCTCAGGATCCGATAAATTAATCGCAAAATCCCAGTACCCAGTTCCCCAGCCACTAATCACCAGTCCAAGTACGCTGCTGCGCATTACATCCATACTCCACCTTCTACCCAACTTCACGCTTTATTCATCTTCTCCCACGGGAATTTTAATCAACTCCCACTCCCGGAAAATGAAATCCGTCCCGAGATATATCCTCTTTCCAATCTTAATCATAGCGCTCCACCTCATATTGACCTTCCATTTCCTGCTGATGTCTAATCGCTACCTGCGATTCAATAGGCCTCACATTCATGCTCATCATTGCACCCTCAACACGAAAATTATTTTCGTGTATCATCTCGCATCACTATTACACCACAGCATCATTCACATTCATCAGTAACTGTATTTTACCGATAATGTAAAAACCACCAATGTTTTCCCTCTATATCTATTTTACAAAAACCTCGTTTATTTTTCATCGTTTTTATGTAAAAATCGTAAAATATCATTCTCCAATATTTTTTTACAAACTCATCTGTTATTGTCATATTTTTATATATTTGAATCGTCTTTTAAATACACTTTATGCATTTTCGGCTGAAAAGCGGTTTTTATCTGCTGCCAGCCCATCCCATTTGTGGTGAATTGCAATAACAAAAAAGAAAAATACACATCGAATATCTAAGCTCTGTGACCGACCGGTTCTAGGCGCTTCAGTCCGGAAGCGAGCTGTTGCTACGGTCGCAGTTTCGAATGCTGCCTCGGGCATGGATATGTGTGATGTCCTTAGGTTAGTTAGGTTTACGTAGTTCTAAGTCTAGGGGACTGATGACCTCAGATGTTAAGTCCCATAGTGCTATAGCCATTTGAACCATTTTTGAACATCTAATGGATGGAACCTCTCTGCACCTCTGGGATACAACTGCCTGTGCTGCTATCAGGGTTGGAGTTGCGCCAGGTAAAAAATTCCAGCTTTCGCCGTCTACATCATCACTTTTACTGCCAGTCATCGCCTTTGCTGCCAGTCATCACATTTTCCACCAGATCTCGCCTTCGCTGCTGGTCATCGCCAGTGATCGCCAGTCACCATCTTCGCTGCTAGTCTGTGCCTCCGTCAGTCTGTCACCACCATTTCATCAACTGCTTCTCCCCACCTTAGCACCGAGCGAGGTGGCGCAGTGGTTAGCACACTGGACTCGCATTCGGGAGGACGACGGTTCAATCCCGCGTCCGGCCATCCTGATTTAGGTTTTCCGTGATTTCCCTAAATCGCTCCAGGCAAATGCCGGCATGGTTCCTCTGAAAGGGCACGGCCGAGTTCCTTCCCTGTCCTTCCCTAATCCAATGAGACCGATGACCTCGCTGTTTGGTCTCTTTCCCCAAAACCAACCAACCCCACCTTAGCTGCCACCAATCAACGATGTCTCTATCTACAACTACGACCTACAACTACGACGTCCGTCTACTCACACCTGCACTCTACTCCCACCTCCACTTAATTGTTTACCCCCTACTTACCGTTCCCGTCTGCTCCTCCCTCCTTCCACAATAGCTGGATGACTGCATCCAACTTCCTACTGCACACACTTTATCCCCAGATTTAACTGACTTCTCAGATGCAAATGCCGCCACTGCAGCTCCATTGCCACCCCCACTGCCACCAGCACCACCGCCACCACCACACCTGCCACCACCATCAGCACTGCTCAGCCATCATCATTACATCTGAGTTCTGAAGCAGCAGCACCAGCGACACCAACTCCAAGAACAACCAAACCCATACCAACAGCATATGCTTTGATGGCATCAGCCTCAGCTTCGTTGGCTTCAGCGCCAGCAGATTCTGGTAATAAAAATAACAAATGTTGTGCAAAATCCTGTCCCAGTCCATAGTCAATATTCTTTGTCACCCCATCCTCAAGCGATCCCTAAAACCCACATAGTGTAGATACCCCACCAATCTCTGACACCCAACTGTCCACTGCCAGCCTCACACACCAGAACCTATGAAGTCCACTCCCAAACCAACCCACACATCTCCTCCAACACATTCCATCATCCTATCACATCCCGATGTCAAATTTCTCAGTGCTAAAACACTTTCCTTCGAAATAAAAAAGTACCTTCCAAATCTCAACGTCACAACTCATACCCTGTAAAGACTGCGTAATCAATAAGTCCTCTTTTGGTCCACACACTTCCTGGTGCTACACACCCTACCATGGCCCGACAACTCCAACCCTTTTGCCACTTGCTGATTCGTATTGCTGTGATCAAGAGGGTTGGCCATGAGATCACACTGGGGAAAGTTGAGAGGGAACACAATTCCAATCCCGATTCTCAAATCCGAAAAGCCGTTCGATCTATCATTCTGGTCTTACATCTTCATTTGCGTCTTTTCCGAAGATCTGTCCAGCATAGATCACCTCCTTCAGAATGGATCTATCATTTATCAATGTAAACACAAAGCTGAGCCTTCCCAATCCCCAACCCAAACCTACCATTGCCCCAGATGCCTCCTCTACAATGATCATTTAACTCCTGACTGCCAAAATCCTAGCTCCCACGACTGATAAGCCAACCACCTGTCGCAAACTCCAGTTCCCATTCATCTGCAAAACTTGCAACCAATCTCATCCCAGTTACTCCTGTAAATGTACAGACAAATAATCTTCCACCAAACCCAAACTGACATCCCAATTCGTCCTATCGAAATAGAACTTCATCCAAAGTATTTCCCACATCCATCTCCTACGACTGAAGATATCATCTGCTTCACCACCACTGCCTTTGAAAACATCCACCCATTTGAGTCTCAATATTATCTCTAACAGGTCACCCTGGCAGTCCATTCTGTATTTCATTTCAAGATCACTGCCACAGCGTTCTCAAAACCATCCCCACTTCCTTTCTCCCGCAGTAGGCATCCTCGCCTAATACATTACCACTCAATCTTGAGCAGCCCCTCCAACCCCACAGCACCATCGATCCTTTCTGTCGCCACACCCCTCTCCCAACCACGACAACAACCTTTTCTCCTTCTTCATAACATCAGTGCCATCTCTCTATCCTCATGCATGTGCATTATGCCGCTATGATCTCTTCCGCCTACACATTACGTGGAGCTGGTCATCAAGCGTCGCCTCCTGCAACTCATAGCTCCGAGCAGTTTGTCATAAAACATCAAGTCTACGGCATCAGCATCACTAAGAAATGTCGAATACTTATATTACATTCACCTTTAAATGTTATTAATACGACTGTTATGTTAAAAAAGACTGTAGGCCAAAGAGAGGCTACATTGCAACTGCCAGCCTGACCCCGCATGGGGGAGTGAAATGTTTGTAAAGAAAAAGATATAATGCTTTGCAACTGATGAAAAAACACAGAAGGCACAAAACGCTCGCCATTTATACAGCCAACAAATCAGCACAACAAATTGAGACAGTTTATCACAGGACACTACATCGTAAATACAGGATATGAATTTTTACCTGTCCCTAATAAGGGGAATTTAGTTATGAAAAAACACGTGTACATGTAATAATAAATTCCAAATTACATAAAATGCTATCTATAAAACTGTAAAAAATAATTATGCAATATAATGATGCGCTGCTAAAGTAGGTTAGATAAACCAATAAACACTCTAAATACGAAATGAAGACGACAAAATTGATTTACAAAAATAAAACGTACGAGAGCGCACTTGATTCTCTCTTGTTGTCGTGTGTAAAAGTTGTAATATAGTAGAAAATATCGGGAGCACTTACAAAATATGTTATAGGGCATTTGTGAAGACCTGGTAAAGTACATCACGTAAGATTAGGGATTCTAAAAACAAATTACATAAAGATGAAAATACAAATTGTTAGCACATATGATCCTAAATCCTACCAAATAAAAGCGCCTTAAGCACCGTACATATTATGAAAAAATACGAACGTTTCTGCACAGAATGTTAAGATAGTAGACCCACATCAGACGCGAAAGGTAATGCGTCCTTATGCCACATTACTTTCTACCATTCGCACTTAAAATAAACTGTAACTTATAAAAAAATCTTTTATTTCTTAAATCTGTTTTATGATGCCTGGGACGCCTCCAGACATGCCCTTGGTCGGGAACCTCACTGGATGGAGTAGAATTGTCTTCGGTTATGAGTCCCGCTTCGAATTGAGCTCCGCTGGCCAACGAAGACGTATCTGGAGACGTCACTGCCGCCATACGATCCGACAACCGGGTGCGATGGTCTATGGTGCCACTTCATTTCATAGTAATACAACACCCTTACAGCACAGTGGCAAGTCGACAATACGAATTCTACGCGTCCTTTTGTAGCCCTACATGGCAAGCTATCCTGGGCTTACATTTCAGCAAGGTAATGTACACATGGCGAGAGTTTGTACGGTTTGCCTTCTTGCCAAAACATACCTTGGCCAGCAAGGTCACCCGATCTCTCTCCATCTATCTCCAATTGAGAACTTTCGGTGCATCATGGGAAGAGTCCTCCAGCCAGCCAGCTAACGCGCCAATTGGACATAATTTAACACGATCCCTCTCAGTGCTACCAACAACTCTGTCAATCAATGCCAAGCTGACTAATGGCTTGTACAATAACTGCTTCTACAAGGGCCAGAAGTGGACCAATTCATTATCGACCTCCTCAATTTGTGAAGCTCTTTCTCTTGAATAAATCATGTTATTTTTATGAAACTGTGATCATTTGTCTTTCTGCTTACGTATATCACATCGATCGATTTCAATCCCTTTCGGATAATTGCCCCGTTGGACATGGTCTTTTTTTCCTAGAGTCTGTCTTTAGCAATAAATATTGAATTACATAAAGGCTGTTGTAAAGCAATCCATTTACTAACAGAAGAATGACGTTCAAAACATTCAGTAAATACAGAGGGGTCCAAAAAATGTATCCACTGTTTAAAAGTCCATAACTGGCAAACTAATTGGCGGAGTTGTCTCGTCTTCGATAGTGTAATAGTTTGTAGTTCCGGCAATCGCCACACAAGCGTTGTATTGTGTTCTTTTGTTTTTTCAGATGACAGTCGCCAGATAGTCAGTGTTTTGTTCTTAGTTGCACCTAGTTACTCGAGTAAACACGGCAGGCGCAAGGCTTACATTGGATGAAAGGAAGTCAGTTTTGAAGTGGTATTTTAAGTACGAAAACATTAATGAGGTTCAACGGCAATGGCGTTACGTTTAACGATTCGTCGCATTCGAGACGAATTTGAAGCCGAAGGCTGTGTTAAAGATGTACACAAACAACGGTCTGGACGACCTGCAACAGTAACAAGTCCAAATAATTCCCGTCATGTGTTACAACAATTCAGTCGCTCGCCACAGAAGTCTGTGAGACAGTGTGCCCGTGAAACTGGAGTGAGTCGCTCAAGTGTTCGGCGAATTTTGAAGACAGCAAAGTGGAAGTGCTACATCCGACGATTGCTACACGCAATGAACGAGGACGACCCAAATCGTAGAATGGAGTACTGCGAGTGGTTTACTAACATTGTGCGCAACGATGAAGAGTTTGCAGAGATGATTGTGTGGTCTGATGAGGCACAGTTCAAACTCAGTGGTACAGTAAATCGCCACAGCTGCATCTACTGGGCCGCCGAAAATTCGAAAATCCATGTAGACAAAGCCGTGAATTTGATTGGGCCATTCTTCTTTGACGGCACAGTTACCGGTGAGGTGTACCTTCAGAAGCTTCAGACATCCATTTTACCTGCCACCCGAGGCTTGTATGGAGACGGAAGAGTTTACTTTCAACAAGATGGTGCCCCAGCCCACTACCAAAATCGTGTTAGGGCGTATCTCGACGAAAATCTACCAGGAAGATGGATAGGCAGTAGTGGTGCTCTGGAGTATCCACCACGTTCCCCAGACCTCTTGAATTTTACCCATGGGGAAAACTAAAGGACGTCATTTATCGACAAAAGCCACGCACATTGGATGAACTTCGAGAATCCATCGTACATTCATGTGTCAATATCCAACTGAACACGTTGCAGTCAGTAGTTCATGCTGCAGTTCAGCGGCATCGTTTGTGTGTTGATGTTAAGGGTGATCAATTCGAACACCTACAGTGATATCTTTAAGTTGAACTTTAAGCTAAACTTTCACCAAAAATGAGACAACTTCGTCAATTAGTTTGCAAGTTATGGACTTTTAAACAATGGATACATTTTTTTGGACCCCTCTGTATATGTGATCATGGCTCCTGTTGTATAATGCATTTACATACACTGAAGAGTCAAAGAAACTTGTACACCTGGCTGATATCGTGTAGGGCTCCCAGGAGCACGCAGAAATGCTGCAACAGACGTGGCATGGAGTCGAGTAATATCTGAAGTAGTGCTGGATGGGAATTGACACCACGAATCCTTTAGGGTTGTCCATAAATCCGTATGAGTACGAGACGGTGGAGATCTATTCCGAATAGCGCGTTGCAAGCCATCCCAGATATGCTCAATAGCCAGCCGTTGTGACTGAGCGGTCCTAGGCGCTTCAGTCCGGAACCGCGCTGCGGCTACAGTATCAGGTTCGAATCCTGCCTCGGGCGTGGATGCGTGTGATGTCCTTAGGTTAGTTACGTTTAAGTAGTTCTGATTCTAGGGGACTGATGATCTCAGATGTTAACTCCCATAGTGCTTGGAGCCATTTGAACCATTTTTTATGCTCAATAATGTTCATCTCTAGGATATTTGGTGGCCAACGGAAGTGTTTAAAGACAGAAGAGTGTTCCTGGAGCCACTCTGCAGCAATACTGGGCGTGTGGGGTGTCGCATCGTCCTGCTGGAACTGCCCAAGTCCGTCGAAATCCACAATGGACATGAATGGATGAAGGTGATTAGATAGGATGCTTACATACGTGTCACCTGTAAGAGTCTTATCTAGATGTATCAGGGGTTCCATATCACTCCAACTGCACACACTCGACACCATTACAGAGCCTCCACCAGCCTGAACAGTCCCGTGGTGACATGCAGGGTCCATAGATTCATTATGTTGTCTCCATACCCGTACACACCCATTCGTTCGATACAATTTGAAACGTAACTCGTCCGACCAGGCAACATTTTCCAGTTATCATCAGTCCAGTGTCGGTGTTGACGGGCCCAGGCGAGGCATAAAGCTTTGTGTCGTGCAGTCATCAAGGGTGCACGAGTGGGCCATCGGCTCTGAAAGCCCACATCGATGATGTTTCGTTGAATGGTTCTCACGCTGACAGTTGTTGATGGCCCAGCATTGAAATCCGCAGCAATTTGCGGAAGGGTTGCACTTTTGTCACGTCGAATAATTCTCTTCAGCCATCGTTGGTCCGGTTCTTGCAACATTTTTTTCCGGCTGCAGCGATGTCGGAGATTTGATGTTTTACCGGATCCCTAATATTGACGATACACTCGTGAAATGGGCGTAAGGGAAAATCCCCACTTCTTCGCTAACTTGGAGATGCTGCGTTCTATCGCTCGTCCGCCGACTCTAACATCACGTTCAGACTCACTTTAATCTTGATAACCCGCCATTGTGGCAGCACTAACCGATCTAACAACTGCGCCAGATACGTGTTGTCTTATATAAGCGTTGTTTACCGCAGTGCCGAATTCTTCCTGTTTACATATCTCTGTATTTGAATATGCATGTCTATACCATTTTCTTTGGTGCTTCAGTGTATAAGAACAGTTAATGTTGTTAATCAATTAATCATCAGCTTACACATACAATACAACACCACATCGTCAGGTAAATAAAGGGTCACAACTCAGTGCAACAATTTTAGGGTCGCTGACGGTGGCAGCAATCTGAAGCAGGGACAGCTGACACGAAGTGTCCCAAATGATGCCGACTTTTAACGATCGGTAGGCCTACCTGGGGGCCGAATGTCAACTTATCGCGTCCTACGTTTGGGGGCTTCAAACACACTAATTTCTGTAGGTTACAGGTTATTTATAATCAGATCGGTGTATACGTGGCTCCGGGTACCGGTTCACAGTGTCAGTACTGTCTCTTGTGTAAAAGAAATTTTGTTCACCACTGTGTTAGATGCGTGACGGGGAAGCGGTATGTTTTGCTGATGCTTCGGCTCTCCAGCATCCTGTTACCTCAATAGAGGAAAATTACCTGATCTGCTAACAGATTGAAGATGGGAATTGCATCCTCCCACCACCTTCTACAACTATAAAAGCCTTACCTGGCCCCCCGTCGGAGGTTCGAATCCTCCCTCGGGCATGGGTGCGTTTGTTGTCCTTAGCGTAAGTGAGTTTGAGTTAGATTAAGTAGTGTGTAAGCCTAGGGACCGATGACATCATCAGTTTGGTCACATGGTCCTTACCCCAAATTTCCAATTTTACTTACCTGGTGATCTTCACCTGTGTCGAGGCCGGGCACACGGTCTTAATCTGTTGAGTACTTTAAATCAGCACACACTACGCTTCAAAGGCTCAAAAATGGCTCTGAGCACTATGGGACTCAACTGCTGAGGTCATTAGTCCCCTAGAACTTAGAACTAGTTAAACCTAACTAACTTAAGGACATCACAAACATCCATGCCCGAGGCAGGATTCGAACCTGCGACCGTAGCGGTCTTGCGGTTCCAGACTGCAGCGCCTTTAACCGCACGGCCACTTCGGCCGGCACGCTTCAAAGTGAAAATTAGTTCTGGTAATGATCAATATAATAAAAACACATTTGCAGTATGTTTTGTGCTTCATCCCGAAGATAGCTCGACGATTTACGGCCTAAATACCGCAAGGGGAGTAGAATTAGTTATTGTTACATTCCCAGAAGTTCATGGATCAATAATTAACAACTGTCCACATATTACTTTTTAAAGAAAGCGCATTCGAATAAGCTCAAAACAGGCGTACCGCCTATAATGAGTATCAATACGTGCTCAATGAGCATGGCAAGACTGTATTTCATGCGGTAAAACGAATCAGTAATTCACGCAAGTGCGTCAGTTATGATGGCAACTAAGGTAATATTAGCAGCATAGGTCTAACAATGAAAAAAAAACAGAACTGCTGTTAGGCTACAAGGAACAGTATAGTGAAAGTATTATCGTAGCCAAAATGGACACCAATCCAACGTTTGTCATACTTGGAAAAAGTAATGTTTTACCGCCAAAAGCTGCTGATAAATATTCTCTAGCGAACAAGCAGTTTCCGTGCCAGGACCATGATCTGGTTCGGAAAACATTTATAAAATCAGTGATGTCAAATGAATTCGTCACTGTTGTCAAATAATAATATAAAATACATCATCAAACATAAAAATGTACCAAACAGTGCACTCATTCGTATTATACAAAGAGTCAGTAGTAATGTTATGGACGGAGGCATTCTACATACTGCAATATAGAGTAACATATCATCGGGATGAACAAACGTCAGGTGTTTTGTATAGCTTCCAGCACGAAATTGTAACAGCTAATAGATTATTGAAGAGAAACCTGGTGGTGGTCAAAGAAAGCCGACTGATGGTTCGTCATGAAGCGGTATGAATACAATTCCACAAGTAACTGGAAACACAGTAAATACAACTGGTTTTAACTTTCCGTCAAAATGCCCGTACATTATCTCAGGCAACTCTTCATACTAATGGTTCGGAACACCTTCCAGTGAAGTACACACTCATACTGAAACTTGAAAGTGGTGTGTGTCCATTTTTAGTCTATAGCTATGCCTCCCCTAACACAATTCTAGAAAATAAGGTTGAGCAGTAGGTCGTTCAGCCTAAATTGCCTCTCTAATGTGCTACCAGGAAAACACTAACGTATAACCTGTCAATGAGGTCAATGAGCTATAAATACAATTATTTTACGTGAGACTTCAGCGAGAGAGCTCTGCTGACCAAATGAGATATGACATAATTTGGGCTTAATATAGTAAAGGTCGATGTACTAAAATAGTAGTCTCTGGCGTTTCAATACGATCGCTATCCCACGACAATAAACACGAAAGCACCGCCGCCAGATGAAGTAAAGTATGAATAAGAGCGCCCCACCACGGCGAGAAAAATGTTTATCAGCACCGGGCGAACGAATTAAGTGTATGAGAGCTATTTAGAAAGTAAGTTTCGATCCACCGCGAAACAGAAAGCTCCATGATAATCAAAAACGTTTTATTTACAATATTTAGGTACACCTTCCAGTTACATCTTGACATAGTCGCCTCTCCGACTTTGAAATCTGTCGTAGCACTGTACCAACTTTCCAATCCCCTCGCCAGAGAAGGCAGCCGTTTGCGCTTTCCACCACTTCTTTACACTGATCTGCAGTTCGTTGCCAGCGGCTCATATGAGCAGAGATGAACATCAGAGGCAGCCAAGTCCGAGCTGTATGGTGAGTGATCAAACAGCTCCCATCGAAAACGCTGCTGGGGTGTGTTCATTGCTCCTGCAGTATACGGCCGGGAATTGTCATGAAGAAGGAAATGCATGACATGTACGTTATACATTACGCGGGGTTGTGTGAAATCAGGCAAAACCTTGCAATGGGCACTTGACACAAAGTGTATCGAATGGTACCGACTTTTGACGGTCACGACTTCGGAGCCGCCGCCCAACGTGTTCCAACCTTACTATAGCTAGTATATTGGGAGCCCGTGACATACTAACTTATTTATGTTACCAATTCATAATAGTGTCGGTTCAGATACAGCCTGAGGCGCCGCCCCGCCCCCCCCCCCCCCCCCCAGATGTTAGTATTGGCCTTTGAGCAAAAAAGTTTGACAACCACTGATCAAAACTGTTCCACGTGAAGTGGACATAAATTTTCTTTTCAGCCGTGCCTGCAGCATAGAGCGTCGTAATATGACATTCTGCAATGAATTATTCAAGGAAAGCTGCAAAAAGTTTAATTAGGAATACTTCTTCGTCACTACAAGCTTGTTTAGGCTACAGCGCCATTCTCAAGTAAACACCTAATGGAATATTGCATCAGTGAGTAAACTGTCGACTGTTTATTTATTGCTAGATTGTTAAAAGTCACGTAGTTTCTATTTGTATAGAATTTTTTCGTAAAATAGTTTTGACATCTAGACTGGCAGTTTATTCTTGTTGACACTTTATCTACATCTACATTTATACTCCGCAAGCCACCCAACGGTGTGTGGCGGAGGGCACTTTACGTGCCACTGTCATTACCTCCCTTTTCTGTTCCAGTCGCGTATGGTTCGCGGGAAGAACGACTGTCTGAAAGCCTCCGTGCGCGCTCGAATCTCTCTAATTTTACATTCGTGATCTCCTCGGGAGGTATAAGTAGGGAGAAGCAATATATTCGATACCTCATCCAGAAACGCATCCTCTCGAAACCTGGCGAGCAAGCTACACCGCGATGCAGAGCGCCTCTCTTGCAGAGTCTGCCACTTGAGTTTGCTAAACATCTCCGTCACGCTATCACGGTTACCAAATAACTCTGTGACGAAACGCGCCGCTCTTCTTTGGATCTTATCTATCTCTTCCGTCAACCCGATCTGGTACGGATCCCACACTGATGAGCAATACTTAAGTATAGGTCGAAAAAGTGTTTTGTAAGCCACCTCCTTTGTTGATGGACTACGTTTTCTAAGGACTCTCCCAATGAATCTCAACCTGGTACCCGCCTTACCAACAATTAATTTTATATGATCATTCCACTTCAAATCGTTCCGCACGCATACTCCCAGATATTTTACAGAAGTAACTGCTACCAGTGTTTGTTCTGCTATCATATAATCATATAATAAAGGATCCTTCTTTCTATGTGTTCGCAATACATTACATTTGTCTACGTAAAGGGTCAGTTGCCACTCCCTGTACCAAGTGCCTATCCGCTGCAGATCTTCCTGCAGTTCGCTGCAATTTTCTAATGCTGCATCTTCTCTGTATACTACAGCATCATCCGCGAAAAGCCGCATGGAACTTCCGACACTATCTACTAGGTCATTTATATATATTGTGAAAAGTAATGGTCCCATAACACTCCCCTGTGGCACGCCAGAGGTTACTTTAACGTCTGTAGACGTCTCCCCATTGATAACAACATGCTGTGTTCTGTTTGCTAAAAATTCTTCAATCCAGCCACACAGCTGGTCTGATATTCCGTAGGCTCTTGCTTTGTTTATCAAGCGACAGTGCGGAACTGTATCGAACGCCTTCCGGAAGTCAAGGAAAATAGCATCTACCTGGGAGCCTGTATCTAATATTTTCTGGGTCTCGTGAACAAATAAAGCGAGTTGGGTCTCAGACGATCGCTGTTTCCGGAATCCATGTTGATTCCCACAGAGTAGATTCTGGGTTTCCAAAAACGACATGGTACTCGAGCGTAAAACATGTTCTAAAATTCTACAACAGATCGATGTCGGAGATATAGGTCTATAGTTTTGCGCATCAGCCCGACGACCCTTCTTGAAGACTGGGACTACCTGTGCTCTTTTCCAATCATTTGGAACCTTCCGCTCCTCTAGAGACTTGCGGTACACTTTATAAAGCACTTTACGAAAAAAATCTACACAAATAGAAATTACGTGACTTTTAACAATCTAGCAATAAACAGACAATCGATAGTGTACTCATTGATGCAATGTGGGCATCCGCTCCAACTTGACGTTTACTTGAGAATGGTGCTACAGCCAAAACAAGCTTGTAGTGAGGAAGATGCACTACTAATTGAACTGTTTGCAGCTTTCCTGGAATAATTCATTATGAAAGTGGACATAAATGTTCAGTTGCTATTACCAAGTATTCTTTTATCAAATCACTATCGATGAAAGGGCTCACAGATTTCCCTGCAAGTAGTGTAATTTTGCAGCTCATCCGAACGGCACATTCATTCGATTTTTCTTCCTCTTCTTCCTCCTCTTCAGAGCGCTTTCTTTTCTGTTTTGAAATATCTAATTTATTCTTTGAGGTGATAAGACATGTACGGCCTTTGTAAACTGAACTTGCTTAAAGTATTTAATGCCTTACGTTTTATTAAATATTTTGCGAACCCTATTTAAGCGTGAAAAAAAAGATATACCGTACTTTGGATTGAAATGCGAAGAGATGGTCACATAAACCGACCCGCCTTTTCTGCAAATATATGGCACCGCTGTCAAACCTGACCCTCCCGTATTTGAGGAGCATCGTTGAAAAACATATTAAATGCAGCCGGGGTCAAAATACAGTTTGATGACTTTTCATTCCAACCTCTTTAACGCTGTTGAGTCAAATCGGGTCACTACTTCTTTCCCACAGCAATTTAGTGCTGAAAGACATGAATCGGATTAAATCGTATTATGCCGGCGATTGAAAACGTATTATGTTCAGAGCAAGTTTCCCAGTCTGCGTTATTAGCCCGCTCTTTTGCTCGCTGCTTCCGCTGTTTTCATCTTACAGCTCACAGTGTGGTGTTGATTACATGACTGTGCACTTTCGATCACCATGGAAGGCTGTTTACCCCGGGGAGAGCGATCGAAAGAAATTGGAATAAGAGCTGGGAGAACTAAAAGATAGCATGAAAAAGAAGCTCGGCAATTAATAACAGCTGATGCATTTTACGAATGATCATTGTCAGTGATATTTGTAATTACGGCTCAAAAAAAAAAAAAAGAAAAATGTTCAAGTGTGTGTGAAATCTTATGGGACTTAACTGCTAAGGTCACCAGTTCCTAAGCTTATACACTACTTAATCTAAATTATCCTAAGGACAAACACACGCACTCATGCCCGAGGGAGGACTCGAACCTCCGCCGGAAAGAGCCTTACTGTCCATGACTTCAGCGCCCCAGACCGCTCGGCTAATCCCGCGCGGCAATTCCGATTCATTGTTATGCTATTCGTGTGGGAAAGACTGCATAAATGCATGTTTTTAAGCTTGGATTGAACTTTATTATCTGTAGCGATGTAATGGGACGTATTTCGTCTTAGGGACTTGAATTGAGATCCACTGTTAAGTAATTTTGAGCCCCCTTGTAATCACAAAGAAGGCAACTTCAAGTGTGGAAGCACCCCATTACTCTACCTGGCGAAAGCAAAAGTAAGGTATACAGCTACCGAAGAAAATGGAACAAGATCGCATACTCAGTTAGATGACGAAAGTTACATCTCCAAAACCATGACGAACTGGAAAGCATTACGCAGGAAAGTGCAGTCGTAGCTCCACTGATAAACCGAGAAAATTACCTGACTCTGAGAAAATGGATGTCGATAAACTATTGAAAACAAGTTTGGGAGATAATTGGAAAGGAATTCATAGTTTTCAGTTTAATGTTTCGGCGCTAAACATCGACGCCACATCATTTGAAACTGTTAGGCCGACTCATGAGGACGATGACTGAGACTGTTTGCACGAGGGAGAAGGACTAAGTGCAAGACTGTAATACATCGATCTAGTCAACAACATATTCACAAACTTTATGTTCTTGCATGATGGGCTGCGTCCAAGAACAAAATCAATAAAAAATAGAAATGAACGCTTCAAATCATGTTGTGTGATAACATGGTTGGACCAAAACGTGTTTTGTTAAGTGAATTGGTTCAAAACGTATTGAGTGCAATGTGAAAATTAAAATAGTGCATTCACGCAGCGAGAAATGATTTCAATCAAGACTGTTTCTGGATCTTAATCTAATTACCTACGTTCTGCGTCGAGAATTTTGACATATTTCATTAGGTCAGGAAGACTACCTTTTTCTCATTTCCTGTAAAATTATGATCTGCGCACTTAATACGATTTGAAACGATGCTCCTCGTTTCATAGTTGACGCTTGTCCTGTGATGCCGCGACCACACGGTGCGTGCGCATTTCCCTCACTCCCCACCACATCGCAACTGCTCTGTTCGCGAGCAAGAGCCTGAGAAGGCGTGAGTGCTACCGCTAAAAATTATCGAGCTGTTAAACACTGATTTAACTGTTTAAGTGTGTACTGAATAAGGTCGAAGGCTTTCTCCACATGTCGATGCGATAGCTTCCTGCACGAGCGTCGATGTTTGTAGCAGGTTTGACGTCCGTCTACGACTGCAGCGTCCTTCCGCTTTACAGAGCGGGAATATTACCAGGCAGATGTATTGAAATAAAAATGTTTAAGTATAGATATTGTTCCTAGGGTAGTTTGGTACACTTATCTTTAGGGACAGCTCGGCCCGAAACGTGAATAACCAATAGCATTTCAGGGTAGCGAGAGCCAATAGGATTGCTTCATTTCGAGTGCCTGTATGTAGTCTGTCAGAGACATTATAATCTTTGGTTTTCTGTGAGCACTGTGGTAGACAAAAGCTAAATGTTCACATGTGAAACATCGCGGAACAATTTGTCGGCAAACGATTCAATTAATAGTGTGTTTCGTCAATGCCTCACTGCAGTTATTTCTGTGAAAAAGGGGACGGAAATAATATTTTCAATACGTGAGTGCTCGTGTTCCTGCTCTCTCCTACTGGAATGTTCACATACTGAAAAAATCACCGAAAACTTTTTGTAATTTCTAGCAGACACAATATGGTATAGTTGTCTTGGCGAACAGTGTTGCTTGCTACAATTAAGTGTATATTTCGTCTTTAAGTGATGATTTAGCCAGACATAAACTGAAGTATGGAAATTATGGTACAAATCACAGTCGCAAACCACATCATTGTCCATTTTCTATTTTTCACAAAGTTCAGTGTCTCTTGTTGTGTGGTACCAACATAGCCCTTGAATTTACGAAAGTGTTGTCAACGATTCGATCGCAGCTAAATATTTGTGACATGCAACACAGCCTCTGAAATCGGGACATATTCTGAATAAACAGCAAACTACTCCTCACGAGCGACACTAAGTATAAATAAAATTGTTGCTTGTTACACTGCAGCAATTTAATCTGTCCTCTTAGGTTCCTGCCTGTCCACATCTTCGAAAATTGTTGCATATTCGGAATAAACAAAAAAAGTATTGGTAAAAAGCTAGAACGCAAATATTGTTGCTGGCAATTTCTGTGTAGGATTTTCAACTTTCGTTTTTTAATCAAACTGAAGTACAAAACCGAAGAAACTTTCCTAAGAGAGCATGCTCCTCATATAAATAGCTTCGAATATTACGATTTTCAACAGGCTTTTTACCTCTGATGTGGTTATAACTCATATTTAATTGTAACAAATCGTATAAGGCTGACGGTTCTGCTAAATCTTCAATGCGCCATTGCCTTGGAACCGCATACTGTTACAACTGGCTGTTACAATTAAATCTTAGTTAAAGCCACATCAGATGTAAAAATCCTGTTGGAGATCGTAATATTCGAAGCTGTTTACATAAAGAGCATGCTATCTTGGAAACGAGTTTTTTCGATTTTGTGACTTCAGTCTGATTAAAAAATGGAAGTTGAAACTCCTACAAGTGAAACGACCAGTAAAAACTGAATACGATGAATACCAACATGGAGTCTCAGACGTAACAAGTAAGCGGCGCCACGTGATCCGACTAGAAGGCCGTGAAATGCTATTGGTTATTCTTGTATCGTACCGAGCTGCCCCTAATGATAAGTGTGTGGTTCAACACCCGGGAAGACGGAGGTCGTCACACTCGCTGATACCAGAATGCACTGTAGAGATCACGAGGCGTGTGCGGAGTAGCAAGATGCGCCACTGAGGTAAGGAGTGGAACCAACAAGCTTTCAGTAGCCCGAAATTGCGATAACGTAATGTGTTTTAATTGCGTTTACAAGGGGAAAGAAGGTCGTTTACAGCAGTGAGACATTTTATTATTGACTGGCGATTAAATTGAGAGCTATGCCACAATGATCAGAGAACTGAGGGATTTTTTAGAGTAAACTCACAGTTGAAGAATGATGGCTTGCTGTGTGATCACCACTTGTACTAACAACAGCAGACAACTAAGCATTTTAGGAATTAAATTCTATACATTTCTTAAGAACAATGAAACAAAATGAACATTGATAAATGCTTGTAGAAGTGCAGGTACTTTTTCAATGGGAAATGCTAGTGTATGCTCAATACGTATTACCGATTCGGATAATGAAAGGGCTTTGAAAAGGAAGCTCTTGAATATTCCTTCTAAATGCAAGATGAAAACTGATGCTGTTCCAACTCTAAATCGACCATCCTCTGATGCTGAACTATGGCTTAGTAATGAGATTAATAATGACAGAAATATATGGGCATAAAAACGTACCTACCGTAAAGAAGTAGAAGTTATTTTTCAGGTAAATATATTACCAACAAATGAAGAAATTAGTACTAGATAAACATTAGCTCTGAAAGTCAAACACTGGTGAAAATGTGACAGTGCATACTTACACCAACAATTAGAATTCTGGACATCTTATGCTACTGCAAAGGCTGCAACTTTACGCTGCCTAGATTATAAAGCGTTATCATTTGTGAGAAACATATCGAAAAATCCTCTTCTTAGTGGAGTCGCTATTAAAAAGAAGACTCAAGCAGTTACACTAGGTTTTATTGATTTAAGACTTAGTCTTTTGGAAACTAAAAGTTATTGATACAATTTGAAAAAGAGGTAGTTCCGTGGCTTTAAGCTAGCACTTTACCGGCCATAGAAAAACATTGTATGACTAATATAAATCTTAATCATAATAATACAATAAAACCTGCAGAATCCCGATTACATTCGTAGCTGCATATGAGTTATAAAGGTGTACGTACGTCGTGTGCCTATTAGCTCCACTGCAGTGCAGCATGGCGTCACAGCTCACAGCCCGGAGCGAACGAGATACACGAGCTTGTGACGTCACACTAGTCGCCACACTTCGCGAAGTCTCGGCTCTCTGCAGGGCCCACAGGAAGTCAATATTTTATTGAAAGTTTCCCACCAAATGTCTCAATTTTGAGGTGTGCTATCGATGATGATGATGATGATGTTTGGTTTGTGGGGCGCTCAACTGCGTGGTTATCAGCGCCCGTACAATTATCCAATCTTTGCTCAGTCCAATTTCGCCACTTTCCTGGATGATGATGAAATGATGAGGACAACACAAACACCCAGTCATCTCGAGGCAGGTGAAAATCCCTGACCCCGCCGGGAATCGAACCCGGGACCCCGTGCTCGGGAAGCGAGAACGCTACCGCGAGACCACGAGCGGCGGACATGTGTGTGCTATCGAGAACCTGCATGGATTTAAACACGCAGTCACGAACTATTAAAACTCGACTGAAACAGTTATTCGCTGCTGGCAGTCGTAGCACCTGCAGTGTCACGTGCTGTGACGTACGCGCTAAGGTCTATCCTCGTGGCCCTCGTTTAAAAATGGTTTAAATGGCTCTGAGCACTATGCGACTTAACTTCTGAGGTCATCAGTCGCCTAGAACTTAGAACTACTTAAACCTAACTAACCTAAGGACATCACATACACCCATGCCCGAAGCAGGATTCGAACCTGCGACGTAGCAGTCGCGCGGTTCCGGACTGAGCGCCTAGAACCGCGAGACCACCGCGGCCGGCGTGGCCCTCGCCACAGCCCGCCAGCGTGTGACCTCTATTGTAGTGTCCGTGGTCAAACAGTGCGTGCTTTCAGCACGAGTTGGGAAATCCCACCAAACAACAGCAATAACAACAAGCTGTGGGCCTGGAAGTTAGCAACAGGCAGGGCAGCAGCAGGTGGCAACTCGGACAGGTGAGGAGGCGGCACGGCAGCGCGGCGGCGCGGCGGAAGGCCAAATTGGGAGTATCGGCAGCGCCGGGCGGGCGATCGCGGGGCGGAGCTGTGCTCGCCTCACAGCGGCGGGCAGGCGGGGACCGCCTCGACAAAGGCGCGAGCGCAGCCGGGGCACAATGGCGCCGAGGACCGCTGTTTATGGGGCGTCCCGGGCCCGGGCCCGGCCGGGCCGTATTGTCGCCCGCGAGACAAAGCGCCTTCCCAGAAGTCGGCCGGCCCTGGGCCCGGCTCGCCATTCACCCACCTCACTTCCTTTATCTAACGGTGCCGCGGGCCTCGCCGGGACGACTCGGCGAAAACACTCTTCCTCAATGTCGCTCCTGCTGGTAACTAACTGCGCCAGCCCAAGCGTACCTAATCTTCAGGCTGTGTCACTATCGCGGCGCCGCTTTGTTACATCGAGGTCTACATCTGCATGATTGCTTTGCTGGTAACACTTACGTGTTACGCGGATAATTCACAGAACCGCTTTCAGACAATCTCTCTACCGTTTCACGCTCTATAATAACATACGGGAAACATGAACACTGAACGCTATTTTCTCGAAAACTGGCATGCTGAAAACCGTGGCTGTATTATGGTGAGGTTTATAACTGAAACAGCAAGCACCCACAAGTACAGTTTAACAATATTTATTTGTCTCAAACCATGACTGGCTTCGAATTTTTTACAAATCCATTTTCAGGTGTTTGTTACACGTTTCGTTTCGTTTTCTTGCTGGGGCCTTTATGTCTGTCCTAGTGCAACAAAGCCATAATGTTGTTTTCTTGCTGGGGCCTTTATGTCTGTCCTAGTGCAACAAAGCCATAATGTTGTTTTCTTGCTGGGGCCTTTATGTGTGTCCTAGTGCAGCAAAGCCGTAATGGATACAAAACGAGGCCCCAGCGAGAAAACAAAACAAAACAGATAACAACCATCTGAAGACGGATTTTTAAAATATCTGGAACCAGTCATAACGTAATCCAAATAAACGCTCAATCATTGTTGTCGGTTGTTGCAGTTTCATTTATAAACATTATGAACAGTTAACATTTGCATTTATTAAACAACAAGTGGCTTCATTCTAAACGAACTGCACTTTTAAACATGAGCAGTGTCACTGTTTAGAAGCTACGAAAACAAAATGATTAACAACTGAATGCGTTCTTGGGAAGAGTGGGGGGGGGGGGGGGGGGCAATTGACATCTTTTTTGGCCTTAGGGCTTTAGAAATGTATCTGCCAGTGTGCGTGCATGTGTGTGTGTGTGTGTGTGTGTGTGTGTGTGTGTGGGAGAGAGAGAGAGAGAGAGAGAGAGAGGGGGAGAGAGAGAAGGGTGGAGTGAAGGAGGGATAGAGAGGGCAGAGGGATGGAGGGAGAGCGAAAGACAGTGTGTGGGGACATTTGTCTTGTGTGTGTGTGTGTGTGTGTGTGTGTGTGTGTGTGTGTGTGTTAATGGATTTTGGCGATCTGACAGTTATTTGGGGTCAGAGTTTCATTGCTGAGAGCTGCGTATTGGTTTAATATTTCTTTTCCTTCAAATATGGCTTTCTGACACAGTGAACTCAAAGCAGTTATGCCTATATTAATGTTGTATATACGTTAGTGACGGAAGACTGATCGCGCGTCACAATATGGGCAAATAAAATGATAACCGACAAGAAATATTTTCCAACGCTATAACATGCTGTGGTTCCAGGGTGGATCAGTAATGAGGCCCCCATGTGCCCAGAGAAGTGAATACACTAATACCATCTCGTCAAGCGAAGAACTAGCCAGCTGATGACGGCTTAAACTGAATAAAGGCGAAACGCAACTGCGAGAATAAAACAGTGTAGCAAGAGAAGACGTTTTTATTTACAAAACATATATTTCTGTGCTTGCTTCGGAGGATGGCCACACAAACAAACTCGTTATTCACGCCATGCCAGACATTTCCAGGTGCTCTATACCAGAAAATCGGAAGACTTCACCTGAACGTTCATAAAATCATGCAACACACAAAATTCAGCACCATATCCAAATATCCCACTAATGATGCCCAAAAGGTTTGTGTGTTTGGCAGCTTTGGTATATAATCGGTTTCTACCGGGAGGTCGTTGCTGTTTGAGAACTTTTACTTTAAAAGTACAGTCTCACGGTGAAGATAATCGGGAAACCTGAAAAACTAAGAGAAAATATATTCTATACACAGACAGAAACGCGCAGCCAACTATGCGTTTCCGGGTATACGTTCGTAATACCTTGTTTCCTCCGTTTCCAGTCAGGAATCCGTCCCTGCAATTTGTCGATTTTATTAATGTTCACCCTCTATACAAAAATTGTTTGTTTTTCAAAATTGTGAATATTTTTTCTTACAAAGTGATATTCTACATGTAATGATAGTAACCAGCAATTTTATTGTTATGTAATAAAAATAAAATAAAACATGTTGATGCTGTAACTCCAGAGAACCATGGATGTGTAGAAAGAAAAAAAATATATATTTGCTTAGGGCTGAACCTATTCCAAAAGAAATACACTGAAAGCTACTAAAACATACACATAATACATGATATGTACTTTTCTTTCGCAGCGAATTTGCGACAGTCTTCGTAAGTAATACAAAGTGTCAGAAATGCTCTGATATTATGATTTAAAGTGGTTCATCGCTCGATAAAACGCTTAAAGGTAGGTACTTTAACAGTGCTTGGTATTAGTACAGCCTACAGCACGTGTTGGGTATACGACAACATACAGTACTGTTACTTTTCTGCATTTTCTGCAACCAGTTTTATATTTAATTTAACACACTGAAACGCATTTCGAGGATGTCGGGCCGCGCGGGATTAGCCGAGAGGTCTCAGGCGCTGCAGTCATGCACTGTGCGGCTGGTCCCGGCGGATGTTCGAGTCCTCCCTCGGGCATGGGTGTGTGTGTTGGTCCTTAGGATAATTTAGGTTAAGAAGTGTGTAAGTTTAGGGACTGATGGCCTTAGCAGTTGAGTCCCATAAGATTTCACACACATTTTAACATCCTACCGAGCGAGGTGGCGCAGTGGTTAGCACACTGGACTCGCATTCGGGAGGACGACGGTTCAATCCCGTCTCCGGCCATCCAGATTTAGGTTTTCCGTGATTTCCCTAAATCGTTTCAGGCAAATGCCGGGATGGTTCCTTTGAAAGGGCACGGCCGATTTCCTTCCCGATCCTTCCCTAACCCGAGCTTGCGCTCCGTCTCTAATGACCTCGTTGTCGACGGGACGTTAAACACTAACCACCACCATTTTAACATTTTTTGGAGTTGTTCTGCTAATCTTCATGCGCTTATACAAACAGAATATTTTTACTCAAAAACAAAATGTGTAAAATTAACATAGTTTTTTTTCGCTGCTGGTATGGCTGTTGGGATATTTGGAAGGAAGAGGGGCCAGTGGTTAGCCAGACGTTGTCCAGTGATGTCTTCTATTTTTGACGTCCCAGACCTTCGTTTGCGTTATTGGTACACGGGCGGAGCTGTTGTGAGGCATTACACTATTGCTGCATTTATTTTGGCACTGTTTGGAGACGTAATTCACTGAGCACATTTTTCTATGTACATGTAAACAGTATATACTTAACACAATATGGCAGCCTTGCAGCGTAAGTGAGTACCGACAATAGAATTTTATACCGATATTCGCGACACTGACACTTTGGTACTCGTCTGTTTCACAATGCCGCATTTTATATCTATTGCATTAGAACTGGCAAATTTTATTAAGAATGTGAATGTTCTTAGTTCTAGCCCCTAAATATTTATGTGAATGGACAACTTTCAGATTTGTGTAATTTATTGTGCAAACGGAATTTAGCGGGATTGTTTTACTACTCATGTGCCAACTCACACTTTTTATTGTCTAGTATCAATGGCCTTTTTCTGTACCATTCAGATGCCTTACCTAAATCACTTTCTAATTAGTTTTCATATTCTGATGACTTCACTAGACGCTAGACGACAGCATCATATGTAAACAATCCAATGAGCCTGTTCAGATTGACTTCTAAATTGTTTAAACAGTTTAAGAAATGTTGAGATCCTGTATCGCTTCCATGGGGAACCCCAGATATAACTTCGGTTTTACTAAATGACTTCCCGTTAATGACAGCGAATTGAGACCTTTCTGAGAGGAAATCACAAGTCCAGTTACCTAGTTGAGGCGATGTACCATCGGTATACAATTTCACCAGAAACCGCTTGTGAGAAACGATGTCAAAAACATTCTGAAAATATAGAAAGAAAATATCAACCTGAAGTCTGCTGTCGATAGCATTTATTACTTCGTCTGAATAAATAGCCAGACTTCTTTCACAAGAATGCTATTTTCTGAATCCATGCTGAGTGTCATTCTGAACCCACGTTGAGCGTGTGTTAACAGATCGTTTCCTTCGAGGTATTTTGTTATTTTAGAACACAGTATATGTTCCAAAATCCTACAACAAATCGATATTAATGATACGGAATATAATTCATCATAATATTTCTGTTTCCTAACAATAATTTAAGCACGAGTTAGATTCTAGATACTATCATTGCTTACGCCAGTGTTTACAAAGTTTGTGTGATGCAACCCTACAGATGCACCACTGGAACATTGCAGGTCTTTTTATTTTTACATTTATATTTTTGTTTATTTTTACAATCAAAGGACCCCGCAAAACTTTGGACCATTTATTACTTTATTTACTATTTCGGTTATTCCCTTTTAAGAGGGCGACTGAACTTGAGTAGTCATGATTTCTTCTTCTTCCTTCGTTCTTCTCAAATTATGTTCATACGCTCGCTGAGCAACCTCTTGCGTCCTTCCGACTATTTATTTCCTGTTCTTTTACAGTGTATTTTCGTTTAAATGCATGTACTTTATGATGTTCCTGAAGTGTTCTGGGTTGTTTACGATGTCTTGTGTGATCCCCAGTTCCTTAATGTCCTCTTCTGCCGGCCGGTGTGGCCGTGCGATTCTAAACGCTTCAGTTTGGAAGCGCGTGACCGCTACGGTCGCAGGTTCGAATCCTGCCTCGGGCATGGATGTGTGTGATGTCCTTAGGTTAGTTAGGTTTAAGTAGTTCTAAGTTCTAGGGGACTGATGACCTCAGTAGTTAAGTGCTCAGAGCCATTTGAACCATTTTTTGTCCTCTTCTGTTATAGTAATCCATTGTGTCTTGTGAGCCTGTTCTTGTTCATCCTGCTGATATGCCCACAAAATGTAATCCTTCTCTTTCTAAAAGTGTCTGTTATTGTTTCTGTCTCTTTGTAGATCTCTCTTGTTGGCCTCTTTATCAAAATTCCTTCACGAAACACTGGTCCATATATTTTCCTCAGAATCTGTCTTTTTGCTTTTCAATCTCTCTGATTTTGGTATGACCATGAATCACTGTAGTTTCTGCAGTGTAGTGTGCTTCTGGTAGAACCATTGTGTTGTAATGCCTTAGTTTTGCGTTGACAGAAATAGGTTTTTTTATTGTAGTGATTCCAAGAGAGCTTAAATGCTTTCTGTAACTTCGAGATTCTTTCTTGATTGGCTGTGGAGTTCAGTCCTGAAGATTGGATTATTTCTCCTAGATATATGAAGCACGCAACTCGTGCCTCTTTACCGTACTGACTTGTAATGGAGAGATTATCTGCAGGCTTGCTTTCCATGTATTGAGTCCTTTCGTAGGAGATTTATACGCCAGTTTTCTGTAAGATTTCGTGAAGCTTCTCCAGTGGTCAACAGCTTAAAATCCGCGATATTTGATCAATTATGAGCCTGCTAGCGGAATAGTTTATTTCTATATAGTCCTGGTAGTCTACTAACTCTGTCAAGAGTTAAAAATATAGACAGAGAGCTTAAGCTGAGAGATAAATACGTAACAATTATTTAAAGAAATGTCAATAGGACCAAGAGATAAAAATATAGACATAGAGCTTAACCTTAGAGACAAATACATAGTAATTATTTAAAGAAATGACACTAGGAACAAATGAGAAGCAGCGTGTAAACCGTTGGCCAAGTTGTGCCACAAATTTCTTGTCTACCCAATTCTATTCAGTACATCCTCATTAGTTATGTAATCAACCCATCTAACTTTCAGCATTCTTCTGTAGCATCACATTTCCAAAGTTTCTTTTCTCTTTTTGTGTAAACTGCTTACCGTCCATTTTCCTCTTCCATACATGGCTACATTTCAGACAAATACCTCCAGAAAAGAGTTCCTAACACTTAAGTCTACATTCGATGCTAGCAAATTTCTCTTCTTCAGAAACGCTTCTCTTGCCAGTGTCAGTCTACACTTTCTATCCTCTCTACTTCGGCGACAATCAGTTATTTTGCTGCCGAAATAGTAAAACTCATCTACTACCTTAAGTGCCTCGTTTCCTAATCTAATTCCATCAATATCACCTGATTTAATTCTACTATTTTCCATTATCCTTGTTTTGAGTTTGTTGATGTTCATCGTATATCCTCCTTTAAAGACACTGTCTATACCGTTTCTAATGTAGCAGAATAAATGAAGGTCAGATTCGTACCTTACATGAGAGCTTTATACTCGCAACGAGACGGTGAATATGACACCTAACATAATTCGGCAGTTGTGAGCAACTTTGCGTACCAATATGTAATGCAAAAAGGGATGACATTCAATCAACGGTAATTAACACACCGTTCCTATATAATTCCTGTCTTTGAGCAGAAGGTGGAACAAGCAGCACGAGTATGTTTGAGTTCGAAAGCCAGAGGGACAAGGGTAGAAGCGAAGGCGTGCCGCAGTTGTTACCACAGAAACCACTTAAAGAGGTAGCACGCGGAAAGTTAACGACCTCGACCAGGTGATTCAGGCGGGGGAAACGCATGTAGCGGCACATTAGTAAAAAAAAAAATTCTAAATGTGTGTTAAATCTTATGGGACTTAACTGCTAAGGTCATCAGTCCCTAAGCTTACACACTGCTTAACCTAAACTATCCTACACCCATGCCCGTGGGACGACTCGAACATCCGCCGGGACCAGCCGCACAGTCCATGACTGCAGCGCCTGAGACCGCTCGGCTAATCCCGCGCGGCGGCATATCAGAAGAGGGACAGAGAAAAAGCTTTAGAAAGCTGCATTTCGGAATTCTAAAGGGATACGAACAAAAACCAGTGACGCGTTTCGATCACGTGTCCAGTGAGTCTGACACACGGAAAAGTCAATGTACTTTAGATGTCTAGAAGAGGCACAAAATATCCGATTGGCGGAAACGCACTAGGAAGGAGAAAAATACTGAATTTTCGAAGCTGTATACTAGACGGGACATTGTGATTGGTAGAGAGAGTTTCCACAAAATAAGAGAACGAATGAACCCAGGTGGGGGAGGCAGTTCGGGCATGAGTAAGACAAGAGAGAAATTTTCGGGGGACTCTTCTCTGAACTGGCATCAAGTGCGGAACGGAGCACTTAACACTCTGAATGATGCAGAGAAGAAATTTGTGTGAACACAGCGACTGAAATCCAGCTAGAAATTAGCTGTAGCAACATTTAGCTCCAACTGTGGAGAAACGAACGAGCCAATTAGTTAATTGTTCTTGCGAGAACTGAGAGGACACTATCATATGCACGCTGCTCCAACCATGCGCGTGTATATCGCCACCTACAAAGAATAGGGCTCAGTACATGTTTTCTCGCATAACGAGAAACATAGGGAAAGTTTCTGCTGGAAAGTTCAGGTTTGACTAGTTTTATAGGAATTTCAGTGGAAGAGAGCGGCCTAGAAGACGGCAGCTCGTCGCAGCTTAAGGCAAATACCGCGTGCTGAGGCGTAAACTTTGTTGGTTCACCAGCTTGCGCCCACTGTAAACTCGAGTGCCCTTGGGTAATATTTCGCTCAATTTGTCAAATAACTAACCATCTACCGTGGACTTGATTGTCATCCTAAATAGTACCGAACTTTGAACCGGAATCGGACGATTTTCGTAGTACTAACCAACATCATAACGTATGTGTAGGAACAATTTTGTAAAGAAACATCTAATTAAACTTTGATATTGTTGTGTTTAGGATTAATATTCTTTCTGAGAGTTAATATTTAATATTGTTGTGTATAAGATTATTTCACTTTTTGATGTTGGCAAGATGCGTTATCCTGACAACTGTTATTATGTTGTCAAATTAAAAACTGTGTAAAAGCATGTATTTTTGTGCTAAAAATTGCGACATTAAACATGTCATTTGACCTTACACAGTTGTCCTCTATCCTAGAATAAGCAACCACGTTACACGTTCAAATGTTATTCAAGATCTTTTGCTGTCTCTGACAAATACAATGTCAACGTCAAACATCAAAGTTTTTATTTCTTCTCCCTGAACTTTAAATAGTAATCTGAGTATTTCTTTAGTTTCCTTTACTATTTGTTCAGAGTACAGACTGAATAATATCCGTGCTAGGATACAACCCTGTTTCAGTCCTTTCTCAGCCATTGCTTTCCTTTTATGCCCCTACGACTCTTATAACTGCCGTCTGGTTTCAGTGCAAGTTGTAAATAGCCTTTCGCTCCCTGCATTTTACCCCTGCTACCTTAAGAATTTCAAAGAGAGTATTCTGTAAGTCTTCAGATGCTATAAACGTCGGTTTGCCTTTTATTAATCTATCTTTTGAAAGAATTCGTAGGGTCTGTAATTCCCTCGCGTTTACCTACATTTCTCCGGAATCCAAACTGATCTTCTTCAAGGTCGACCTGTACCAGTTTTTCCAGTCTTCTGTAAAGAATTCGTGTTAGTATTTTGCAACCATGATTTATTAAACTAATAGTTCGGTAATTTTCGCACCTGCCAGTAAGTGCTTTCTTTGGAATTGCAATTATTACATTCTTCTCGAAGTCTGATGGTATTTCGCCTGTTAATGCATCTTGCACACCAAATGGAACAGTTTTGCCATTTCTGTGTCTTCCAAAGCTGTCACTAGTTCTGGCCCAGTGTCATCTACTCCAGAGGCATTGTTTCGACTTAGCTGTATCAAATTCTTCTCGCAGTATAATATCTCCCATCTACGTCGTCTTCCATGTCTATAACATTGCCTTCAAGCTCTTGTTCCTAGTCTAGACACTCTATATAACCCTTCCACCCATCAACCTTCCATTGCTTGCTTAGGTCTGGTTTTCCATCTGAGCTCTGAATACTTACACAGCTGCTTCTCCTTCTGTGAAGGCGTTCTTCATTTTCCTGAAGGCGGTGTTTTTCTTCCCTCTAGTAAAATATGCATCTAAATCCTTACATTTGTCCTCTAGCCATTTCCGCTTACCCATTCTGTACTTCCTGTCAATCTCATTTTTTAAACGTTTTTTTCCCTTTAGCTTGCTTCATTTACTGCACTTTTGTATTTTTTCCTTTCATCATTTAAATTCAATACCTCCTGCTTTATCCAAGGACTTCTGCTAGACCTTGTCTTTTTAGCTTTTTTATACTCGGTTGCCTTCACTATTTCAACTATTAAAGCTACCTATTCGTCTTCTACTGTATCCCTTTCCCTTATTCTAGTCAACCGTTGCCTAATGCTCCCTCTGAAAATCTAAACAACGTCTGGTTCTTTCAACTTTTCTAGGTGTGGTTTCCTTAATTTACTACATTTTTGTAATTTCTTCAGTTTTAATCTACAGTTCATAGCCTATAAGTTGTGTTCATATTCCATACCTGCCCCTGGAAGTGTCTTATGACTCAAAATCTAGTTCCGAAATGTATTATATAAACAATTCTATATGCAACCTTATTTCACGATTCTTATACCAAAGTCGCTTATGTCAGTGGACTTCCCCACCGATGGCACGTATTGTCACTAGAATGATTCGCCACGCATCTCTGCTAAGCTTGTATGCTTTCCTTGCCGCGTGACGTGCCCGGAGCTGCACCTATAGGCATTCAGTCTGTGCTGATAATGGCCATCAATGTATTTAAAAGCTATGCTGTATGTTGTAAGAAGCATTGGGAGGCTGTTTTTGTGTATGGTGCTACAGTAAACAGGGCGAACAATAGTGCCACACTTGGCGGTCAGCATGCAAATCCTCATCTAGATTCAAGACAAAAGTTTATCTAGCAAGATCAGATTGGGTCCAGTTTGAAAACACATGTATGAGAACGCGGAGCTATCACACCATGCAGCGCATCGGAACGTACAGAGGAACGTGTATCACACCGTACTATCGTACCAGTCGTCGTAACTCACTGAGTAGACTGCGCGGACATCAACCCCATATCTGCCATGGACCTAGAGTTGGAACCTCGTCAGGTTCTCTTTTATATTTTTTAGGCTTCCTTTCGCTAGTTCTTGACGTTTGTAAGCTGGATATCATTTTGTCACATCAGAATAACCTATCGCATGACAGTGGGATCCATTAAACTGCATGCATGTGACTGCTAATCAGGGAGTGCACAATCATGACTGGTCCTGTCAGGTTCATATAGGGTGGCTTCCCAATGGAGTATGCAAACGATGAATACGTCGATATACTTCTGGTGCTGCGTGCATTAACGATAGCCAAACTGCTGCTGCTGCTCGTGCATATACTGCAAGGTACAGTCGAAGTCACCATCCCAATAAGAATGTTTTTCGCTCCTTGGAGCAACGTCTTCGGGAAACTGGTAATCTTCGTTCATAAGTAATGCTCAAAGATCGTCCATGGACTAGTCGTACTCCACAAACGGAGGACGGAATTTCTGAAACCGTTCACCAGTCAGCTCGGCGAAACACCACTGATATTACGAGGCAACTTCATTTATCTCAAAGATTAGTTGTTGAAGCGTTGCACAATGAAAAACTACATCTGTATCAATGATGAATTCTTCTCGGGTTATCAGTTGAGTGGTGGCGTCGTCTTGTCGTAACGTTTCGATGAGTTTCGTACCCATCATCTTCTGGCCAGAAGAAGATGATAGTTACGAAACTCATAGAAACGTTGCGACAAGACGACGCCACCACTCGGCTGATAACCCGAGAAGAATTCATCATTGGAATACAACGAGAAATTCTGCAGTCGCATATACATCTGTATCATTATACGATAACTCAACACCAGAGCTGGAAGACCGCATTCGACGAGTACAGTTTTGTGAATGGCTTTTGCACTAAGAGGAAGGCAATAAACGTTTTATAAATAAAGTGATGTGGACTGACGGTTCTAGCTGCGCTCGTGAAGGTATCTGCAACCTCCAAAACAACCATTATTGATCGGAACACAATCGGCATGGCACCCCTGAACATGGCTTTCGGACACGCTTGGCATAAGCATCTGCGCTGGAATCCTGTGAGGAGCGCTTTCGGACTCTTACCTATTGCCGGGCAAGTTCATGCGCCCCTATATCGTACGTTTCTTTCAATACTTTGGCTTGCGCATTATAAAACATACCACTTGGTCTTCGTCTATAGCTATAGTGTTAGCATGATGTTGCACCGCCACACTTTGGAATGTATATGCATAACTATTTAAGTGAAGCTTTTCCAGGGAAACGGATTGCTCGTGTTCGTCCAATGTTCTGGCTTCCCTGGAACTTAATCTCTTAGATCCTTATCTGTGGGGGCACTTAAAGAACCAAGTTTACAGTACTCCATCCATGGTCGTACTCGACCTAACAGATCGCCTGCGCGCCGATTCGTCAATAGTGGATGCAGGTGTGTTGCAGCAAAGTACGATCCAGCGAAGTGTTTGCAAATGCGAGGTGCCGCGTTGAACAGCTTTTCTAAACTGACTGTTGCTCGTACGTATATGTATCGGCTCTGTGAAGATAAGCCTGCACATCAAACCTGCATAATGGAATTATTGCACGTAGCGTAATGTGCAATCTAGTGTGGCCTACCTATCTTGTTTTTTATACGTCATTGGCTTTATTTGTGTCATGGACGAAACAAAGTGAACGTTTATGTCTGTAAGAAGTTCATGTTATGTCTTAATGTTTAAATAAAGGTAACGGTAATAGAAAGAAATAAACAAGATTCCACATTGTGGAGGTGTAAATTAGATACGGTTTGATGCTTTAACTAAAAAAAAAAAATACGTTTTGCGTGAATGTGACTGGTGCATTTCTATCAAACCTTTTGGCGGCGCTAGTTTTGCTAGATACATTTTCGCCTTGGATTAGGATGAGGAATCGCATGCAGACAGCCAAAGTTGACTTTCTTTTTTCACCTTGTCTACGGAAGCCGCGACCCCAGAAAATTTTAACTATTGAAAGAAGACATCCAGAGCAGAAACTTGGCTGTTGACTCTTAGCATAAACAAATATTGCATTTTCTGGCAAAATGTAAAGGCATATCAAGTATTATTCGGTTAAACGATTGATTCTCAGCCATTGCAAACAGTAGCAACCGCAAAACCTCTATCAGCATAATTAGGAGCAAACTGACGTGGAATTAACACATAAAAATATTTGCAAGAAAAGCAGAAGCCAAACTGAGATAAGTAAGAAAAATCCTACGGAAATGAGAGCCATGTATGAAATCAGTAGCTTACAAAACCTTCGTTCGACTGGTCTTGAGTGTTGCTCATCAGTCAGGTACCTTTACTTCCTCTTTTTGTTAGGTTTTACCCCGTGTGGTGTGGGATACGCTGTTTATCCCGCTCGGACAGCTGAGGGCGCTAACACGCCGCTTCAGGGAGGTAGGGAGGTGCACCAGCTCCACATCGAATCCGCCTGGAGGATTAATGATGAGGATAGGTGTGCTGGCCTGCCTGGAAATAGTTCTTAGGCGGTTTCTCCCGTCCAGATTCGTGAATACCAGCGTGATCTCCAATTCCCGCCTCATAAGGGAATGATCCAGTTCAACATGTCGAAACATCCCCTGAATTTTTTTTAACGCAGGAAGAATACACGGAAAGAGAGATTCTGCCGAAGCTTTAGCTCCTGAGACGCACTGCAGATATTGAAAACAGTGTTGAAAACTGCCAAATCCCCAGATCGCCGGGAGGCATGAGAAACCCACGCCTTTACCAGGACTGTAGCGCACTGCGCATGTGTAACACGGCAGGCATACATCCTTGTTTGACGGTAAATCAGTAACGAGATAACACGACTCGTCGCAACAGTCATTTGTAAAACGAATTTCAGGTTTCATTGATACTTTCTCTAAAACGGTTTTCCGCAGATACTGTTCATTTGAATTTGGAACTCACTTAATATCCACTATAATTACTGGTGAAGAGACACGTACAGCACGAAAGCGTACAGGCCGACAGCGTCAGTTGACTGACAGAGACCGCCGACAGTTGACAGTTGAACAGGATCGTAATGTGTAATAGGCAGACATCTATCCAGATCATCACACAGGAATTCCAAACTGCATCAGCATCCACTGCAAGTACTATGACAGTTAGGCGGGAGGTGAGAAAACTTAGATTTCATGGTCGAGTGGCTGCTCATAAGCCACACAGCACGCCAGTAAATGCCAAACGACGCCTCTCTTGGTGTAAGGAGCGCAAACATTGGACGATTGAACAGTGAAAAAACGTTGTGTGGAGTGACGAATCACGGTACACAATGTCGCAATCCGATGGTAGGGTGTGGGTATGGCGAATGCCCGGTGAACGTCGTCTGCCACCATGTGTAGTGGCAACAGTAAAATTCAAAGGCGGTGGTGTTATGGTGTTGTCGTGTTTTTCATGGAGGGGGCTTGCATCGCTTGTTGTTTCGCGTGACACTATCACAGCACAGGCTTACATTGATGTTTTAAGCACCTTCTTGCTTCCCACTATTGAAGAGCAGTTCGGGGATGGCGATTGCATCTTTCAACACGATCGAGTACCTGTTCATAATGCACGGCCTGTAGCGGAGTGGTTACACGATAATAACATCCCCCTAATGGACTGGCCTGCACAGAGCCCTGGCCCGAATCCTATAGAACACCTTTGGGATGTGTTGAACCGACGACTTGGTGCCAGGCCTCAACGACCGACATCGATACCTCTCCCCAGTGCAACATTCCGTGAAGATTGGGCTGCCATTCCTGAAAAAACCTTCCACTACCTGACTGAACGTATGCCTCCGAGAGTGAAAGTTGTCATCAAGGCTAAGAGTGGGACACCATCATATTGAATTCCAGCATTACCGATGGAGGGTGCCAGGTGTCCGGATACTTTTGATCAGATAGTGTATGTCTTTCAGGAGGGTGACCAAAAGACTGTTGATATAGTTCAGATTCCACCCGGAATAACCAGGGAGTGTCTCAACATAGGATTTTTCGACTCTGGAAAGTATTTTAAGGAAATTGTAGGGTAGTTTAATATCCCATAGCTCCGTGTAATTTAGATGTATCAGGAGAACGGCATTCTAAAATTTCAGTCTTTGAGCATTATCAGTTTTGCATAGGCACATTTTACGAATCGTTTTAAGTACATGCAATATGTAGTACAAGAAGCAGGTCAATAGCGATAACCATTTCGTACTCCATCGCAATTCTGTCTAAATAAAACTAGGGATGACTGCGACTTGCATGAAACCATTAAATTTTCTCTCGTGAGGCGTGGTTGGTGTAAGAGAAATGTTTGTTTTCGTCACTCAAATGACACTCCACTCTATTGTCACAACTACGGAAAATGAAAAAGTAAGTGTTATACTGTTATTAAAATACGCATTACAAAAAATTATCATAAGAACTGTTCTACAGGAACTGTTATAAAATGATATATGAGTAAGAAATATTTTGGTTCAATAAATTAAAGTCTTGACTGATGGAAATCATCTGTAATGTAACACCCAGAACTGTCTTCATTTATTTTCCTCGCTTGTCACCTTTTTAAGAATCACATATGCAATAGTTTAGCTGTCCATACGAACTGTCTCGTTTTCAAAATATTAATGAAATGTGGCATTTTTTTGTATGGTTTAGGTGCTTTAAATTCCCTTGCGTCGTTCCAAATATTAGCACTACGTGGCACTGCGCTCTCTTGTCACAGCCAATCGCACACTAGGCAGGAAGGGCTGTGCAAACATCTGTCGTAAGCGGTTCTTCATGCGACAGAAACGAGTAACATCAGCAATTTAAAAAAAAAAGTACTTGTACTGCATCTTAACAGCTAAAATTTGGACAGTGCATGTCTTTCGTTCTTTTCTTCCTGCATGAAAAATTTCAGTGTAGGTTTCGACATGTAGGATTGAACCATAGCCTTGTCAGTTACATGATTCACAAACATTTCGAAAACATTCGCAAATTTTCACTTGGGATAATAATAGACAAAGGAAAATGGGTCCCAGAAAATGCATCCTGGGCAGGGGGTGGCGGCAGGACGTGCATCCGTCAAGCCCCTATGGCTAACATTTCCAATCCAAACATTTATGCTAACGCCCTGAAGACACGTGATGAATGCCAGGTAAAAGAAAAGAGAAGAAGATTTTATTTTATTTAACTTTGCGGCGGAATGTTCTTCCTGTTGCCGTTAGGTGAGGGAAGTCATGTACGTCACTTGCCTGTGAATTACATAAACTTTGTTCTGTGTGTGATCGTATTTTACCTGTATATGTATCGTATTTTATGAGGTGTAAAGTGGGGACGAGCCCAGTATTTGAATAAACGAGCGTGGAGAACCACGTAAAATCACACTCAGGTTGGCGAGTGTACAATCCCCCAGCCATTTATCTGCCGACCTATTCGTTACGGGGCTGACCTACCTTTCTGTCTCGCGAGCTAGCGCGCTGAGCGCTACGCTGGATGAGTATGTTAATCACGTACCTTCACCGTGTGTAATATATATGACAGATAGAGAGGATCAAAAGAAGGACAGTATATTTAGCCACGGATTCGCTTAATCTGCTCAGGAATTTATCAATGGCAAACGCTACAAGGGAGGTGTTACGGATCTGTAATAGCATTACATTTAAAATTCAGAGAGCTTAAGTCTCAAGAAGAATCAACAAATATATGACATCCTTCCTTATATGTTTCACGAAATAAGCAAGTCTGCAAAACAGCGGGAATTTCAGGCCATATAAATGCTTACTGATTGTCATTCTTCCCGAAAGGTATGCAAGTAGGAGGGTTGTCCAAAAAGTAGGTTCCGATTAGTCGCGAAAAGGAAACCGCAGTGCAAATCAGTCTTTTTTTCCCAACAATTTGCTACACCTTCCAGCTATTTCTCTACATAGTCGCCACTCCGACTTAGACATTTGTCGCAACATTGTACCATCCATCTTTCCAATATCATCGTCATAGAATGCAGCCGCCTGTGCCTTCCGTCAATTGTCTTCACTCGTATGCAGCTCATTGTCTGTGCCAAAACGTTGTCTTCATAGCCAGCAGTTCATGTGCGCAGAGATGAAAATCGGAGGGAACCTCATCCGGGCTGCAATACACATGATCGCATATGTCCCATCGAAAACGCTGCAGAAACGTCTTCATTGCCCCTGAAGAGTGTGGCAGAGAATTCTCATGAAGAAGGAAATGCACGACAGTTGCGTTTTGTGGGGCTGCATCGAATCAGGTGAAATCTCTTGGCAACACACCCATACTTGGCGGAAGACACTGCTTTGTAGACATCTTTACATGTTCACTGCACGGGCAGAACTGCAAAGTGCAACGTGACATGATCGAAAGGCATACTAGATACACTGCACAACACATCTGTGCAAAGCCACATCGTATTTTCGCTGTGGTTTACATTGCATGAGTGATCGCTACTTACTTTCTGGACACCCCTTGTATATAGGTACTAGAGGTGCCCTCCTGCACGCATCATACTGTGGTTTGCGGAGTGTAGATGTAGGTAACAATTATATTGTCCAATAATGTTAGTCCTGTCACATGTATAGAATTTAGTATGGTGCTGTAAGCTCGCTTCATGTCAAAAATCAGATACTCTCTCACAGCGCAGTGTGTGGCTGGTTGCTTGATCTTTCTATGGCTACACAGTAAATTATATACGAAAATTAGATTTTCTTAGACAGTCCATAAACTGCATGAGGCCTGTTCAGAGATTTCTGCATAGCTCTTGGTTGTTAATGTTCTCTGTCGAGTCATCATTTCACTTAGTGTAATAACTCTTAACTTTTAAATATATCATGCTGGAGTTTGAGCTCAGTTCCCAGGCTTGCAGAAAAATAATAATTAATTAAGGACTGGTCCACAATGTTTCACCATAGTTGTGGCATTCTCAGCGGTTTTTAAAAAAAATTATTTTCCTGAAATACATATATATAGGTTGTTCTTTAGATTAAGGAATAGAATACATCAGGTTTAGTTGTCATTTGCATTTCATGTGCACTTTACCTTTTATTCCACACTGTGTGTATCCTGTGGCTGCCAATAAAAATCAGTCACATGTCTAAATTAGTACACCATGTCATCTGCAAACGTGAGGTAAGTTAGAAAATCGTCTGCATTGAAATTTGTGTTTCTTATCTACTATTTAAAATACATGTTCTGGTAGAACTCTTAGTATATGTCCATTTTTGACCTTACCATTGTAGCATTTTGCTAGTCCTTAGGTCTGACAAGTTTCGTTTTATGTACAAGACGTGTTTTTGTTTTTGTCTACCTGAACTGAATCTGTGGACATCGGTAAATGTTTTGTGAATCTTAGGCATGGCAAACATAAGCTTGACAAAACTTTTACCAGTGCTCACATGTTCCGCTGAACTACACAAAAATACGCTTGGTACACAAAACCAGTCTCAGGACTAGCAAAATACTACAAAGGTAATGCCGAAAACAAACATACTCTTATGCCACGAATTTTACGAGAACATATATGTTAAAGAATAGGTAATAAACAAAAAAATATCAATGCAGACGATTTTCTAACATCTCTCACATTTTCAGTTGACATAATGTACTAGTTTAGACCTGCGGCTGATCTTGGTTAGCAGTCACAGAACAACAGAACCTAAAATAACAGGTAAAATGCACATAAAATTTAAATGACAACAGAAACAAAATAAAAAAAACCCACTGAGGATGCTACAACTGTGATGAAACATTTTTGGCTGATAAAACGAAAGTATAATTTGTGTACTTTCAGAAGGGTAGACCCATCTTTAATTCATTACTATTTTTAAATATATTTTCATATGTGCTTCTGACAAGAATGAATATAGACCAAGACTTCAGATATTTCTTTTCCCAACATCTGCATTATTTTGCTTTCATTATAGACATTCTCTTCCGTGATACGCCAATGTCATTGTATAAGTGAATAAGAATCCTATAAGCCAGTTTGCCGCTTGGGACGAGTTTCATCGAATGTTTTGGAGTGTTTTCTGCGTGTAGAAGTTTACCGCGTGTTTTGTCGAAAGCTCCATACCCTTTTATTTCTCCGTTTTGTTCCCCGTTTATGCCTAGCTCGCTTTCCGCTGGAACATTTAACAACCTCCATTGTCTTCCATTCATGCAGGCACTGTAGAAATGACGCGTCTCTTTGTTTTACAGACCGCGAATGAAGCTTCTGATTCAAGAGTGGTCGATAAAATAACAATGGGTGTTCGCATAAGACTTGCCCCATTTCCTACTACCTGTCAACACGTCATGCGAAACATTAAAATCTTGGAAAAGCAGCGTTGTCCTTCCGAATCTCAATGAAGCGCCACGAATGAAAACATTATAGGAATTCTGTTCTTCCCTTGAGAGCATTTTACTGTTTGCTGGGAATCTGTGCAACTCGTTCAGAGGAAAGGAAGAGGTAGTAAAAAGGGAAGTGGAATTTCTTTTGGTTCCTAATAACTGCTTATTATGTTGTTTCGTCGAAAATTGACATGTTGCGACCATCAGACGGCTGTTCACGCTTAAAATTGCGTTATACAGAATTGTGCCGAAGGGTCCTTGGTGTAACAGTGCCATGTAACAACAAAAAATGGTGAGAACAATGACCGTTTTATTGGAAATGGACCTACTTACGAATTATGATACCGTACTCGATTTCGACAAGAGTCGAATAAGTTGTGACATCGTAGCTCCAGCGGTTTTTTATTCCACTGTTGACTGTTTTCGAAGAAATACATATTTTGCCGAATGCAAGGCAAGATCTAACTATTTCCTTAAACCAGAATGATCTTATTTAGTTACACTTTTCCTGACGAAGGTGGAAAAAAAATCGGAGGATTTATTTCTTGACACTATATTAGGAACCTTAAAAGGTTACCAGTGCAAGTTCGACTCTTCAATAGACGCGTAGTTCTAATTATTCATGATTCATTAAATATTACTGTCAGGAACCGTGATACTTTTCAGCCTCTAAAGGATTAAGTAACAAAGGAAAAACTTTTCCTTGATAAAGTAATTAAGTTAAAGTAAAATTAACAAGTTTGTTTGGTAGGCCATCCTCCGCAGCAAGCATCTAAATACTTGATTTGTAAATGAAACTGCCTTTTCCTGCTACCACTTAATTTATTCATCCATAAAGTCACCAAAATTTTCAAAATACAGGGAATATCTGACAATTCTATACAAAAATACACACCAAAACTGACAAAAAACAGACACATATACCAGAAAATAGCTATATATCAACTACAGTGTAACACTTGCAATGGCAGATACATAGGACAAACTGCTAGAACATTTGATGTCAGATACAAAAAAGACATGAAAGCCTGGAAATAGGGGACAAACCACTCCACATATGCAGAACACCTAAGAGAACATTAATACAAACCAACCACTACAGAAGATGACACGAAAATAATTATAATCAACAATAAAAAACAACTCCTTACCCTCCAAGAAAATTACCACATACAGGACACCAAAGCAGAAACGAAAACCCTGTTGAATGATCAAGTAAACATGCCAAGCGATTCACGATTTACTCTAATAGATAAAATAGTAGAATAACGCTCCCAAACAGGATTAATATAATAATAGTATCCAATGTAACAATAGTACCACCACCCAACATCTATACACTGACTTATTCATAGGCCCCTCCACAGAATATTGAAACGAAAAGTCAAATCAGCTGTCACGAAAGCTTTCAACTACTCGCTAACACCTAATACAACACCATACAATACAAATCACCGACCTCCCCCAACAAAAAAAGAAAAACCTCTCTTCAGCGCTCTCTCTCTCTCTCTCTTTCTTTCTCTCTTTCTCTCTCATTCACACACACGGTATAAACGTCTGAATAGAAGTTAGTCTTGGACATATACTTCGTTAGGTAAACGTACCAAATAAGAGAATACACTTACTGGAGTTGCAATATTTACGTTGTGAAAAGCAGTGTCCGACGAAATAGTTATATTGAGTGGCGAAAGAACAATCGTACACCGCAAAACAGAAGGAGAAACATGGTGAACAGTGTGAAGAAGGTCAGAACGCAAAGTTGTGCTTAAATGTCAGTAATAAAATGGTAGTGCGACCTCCAGACCAGATGTGAGTAAACGCAGATCAGCATATCGTGAGTAATTACTTTTTTACATCAAAAATCGCGACGTGAACTGTTTAACAATGTAAAACTAACAAACCTGTATTGTTATAGATCCCACAGATGATGCCTTAGAACAAGAAAAAGGGGAAACGCGTCTGGGATAAATAAATTAAGTGGTAGTAGGAAAAGGTAGTGTTATTTACAAATCAAGTATTTAAAGTAAAACTGTCCTCAAATTCGAAGGCTGATACAAACAGCATAGTGTATTCTTTATCAGTCGTATTGAAATGTTCTATGCAACTGTCTGCTTCCGACTTCTGATTTGACTTACACAGTCGTGTATAGGATGACACGCCGCACAATGTGGACTCCCAACCACAGTGACACATTTTTGACATATTCAAATTAACTGTTTAGTACATTGACCTAGGCGTCGACGTCTCTAATTATGTCTGCATCAGAATGAAATTTTGAGGAACCATAAAAAAAACCATAAAAAGCAAAGAGAGCTTCATTCCAAGTTTAAACGCAGCCAAAACCTCTCAGACAAACAGAAGCTAAACGATGTCAAAGTTAGCGTAAGGAGGGCTATGCGTGAAGCGTTCAGTGAATTCGAAAGTAAAATTCTATGTACCGACTTGACAGAAAATCCTAGGAAGTTCTGGTCTTACGTTAAATCAGTAAGTGGCTCGAAACAGCATATCCAGACACTCCGGAATGATTATGGCATTGAAACAGAGGATGACACGCGTAAAGCTGAAATACTAAACACCTTTTTCCAAAGCTGTTTCACAGAGGAAGACCGCACTGTAGTTCCTTCTCTAAATCCTCGCACAAACGAAAGAATGGCTGACATCGAAATAAGTGTCCAAGGAATAGAAAAGCAACTGGAATCACTCAACAGAGGAATGTCCACTAGACCTGACGGGATACCAATTCGATTCTACACAGAGTACGCGAAAGAACTTGCCCCCCTTCTAACAGCCGTGTACCGCAAGTCTCTAGAGGAGCGGAAGGTTCCACATGATTGGAAAAGAGCACAGGTAGTCCCAGTCTTCAAGAAGGGTCGTCGAGCAGATGCGCAAAACTATAGACCTATATCTCTGACGTCGATCTGTTGTAGAATTGTAGAACATGTTTTTTGCTCGTGTATAATGTTGTTTTTGGAAACCCAGAATCTACTATGTAGGAATCAACATGGATTCCGGAAACAGCGATCGTCTGAGACCCAATTCGCTTTATTTGTTCATGAGACCCAGAAGATATTAGATACAGGCTCCCAGGTAGATGCTATTTTTCTTGGCTTCCGGAAGGCGTTCGATACAGTTCCGCACTGTCGCCTGATAAACAAAGTAAGAGCCTACGGAATATCAGATCAGCTGTGTGGCTGGATTGAAGAGTTTTTAGCAAACAGAACACAGCATGTTGTTATCAATGGAGAGACGTCTACAGACGTTAAAGTAGCCTCTGGCGTGCCACAGGGGAGTGTTATGGGGCCATTGCTTTTCACAATATATATAAATGACCTAGTGGATAGTGTCGGAAGTTCCATGCGGCTTTTCGCGGATGATGCTGTAGTATACAGAGAAGATGCAGCATTAGAAAATTGTAGCGAAATGCAGGAAGATCTGCAGCGGATAGGCACTTGGTGCAGGAAGTGGCAACTGATCCTTAACATAGACAAATGTAATGTATTGCGAATACATAGAAAGAAGGATCCTTTATTATATGATAGCGGAACAAACACTGGTAGCAGTTACTTCTGTAAAATATCTGGAAGTATGCGTGCGGAACGATTTGAAGTGGAATGATCATATAAAATTAATTGTTGGTAAGGCGGGTACCAGGCTGAGATTCATTGGGAGAGTCCTTAGAAAATGTAGTCCATCAACAAAGGAGGTGGCTTACAGAACACTCGTTCGACCTATACTTGAGTATTGCTCGTCAGTGTGGGATCCGTACCAGATCAGGTTGACGGAGGAGATAGAGAAGATCCAAAGAAGAGCGGCGCGTTTCGTCACAGGGTTGTTTGGTAACCGTGATAGCTTTACAGAGATGTTTAACAAACTCAAGTGGCAGACTCTGCAAGAGAGGCGCTCAGCATCGCGTGTAGCTTGCTCGCCAGGTTTCGAGAGGGTGCGTTTCTGGATGAGGTATCGAATATATTGCTTCCCCCTACTTATACCTCCCGAGGAGATCACGAATGTAAAATTAGAGAGATTAGAGCGCGCACGGAGGCTTTCAGACAGTCGTTCTTCCCGCGAACCACACGCGACTGGAACAGGAAAGGGAGGTAATGACAGTGGCACGTAAAGTGCCCCCCGCCACACACCGTTGGGTGGCTTGCGGAGTATAAATGTAGATGTAGATGTATATTCCGAGAAAACAGTGGTCAATTAAGAGCAGATATGCTCAAGTCAAAAGATAAAATAAAATATGTTCCAGCCTTTGGTTTTATTTTTCGTTTTCGACTTAAGCATATCTGCTCTTAATTCTTACCACTGCATTCTCGCAATGTAATTTTACGGTTTCTTAGAATTTCATTCTGGTGAAGATGTCCTAAGAGGTATCAAAACCTAGATCAATGTACCAGATAGTTATTTGCAACCGGTCGGCCGTGTGATTCCTATGACGAAACTAATACATGGTAGCTGAGAAACAGCCATGTTTAAACGTGTAATATACAGATTACTTCCAGTGGTGAAAGAAGCAATAAATCAGTAGCAGAATCCTCGTTTCGACAGAGGATAGATCACCTGCTAATTTAGAAGCCGAACCAAACTTAGATAAGGGAAAACAGGAAGGAAATACGCCCCAGTACGCGGTTACAGTGGTTAAAGCTTCCTGGTGTTGGTCTTTTGTACCTTTTTATATTATTTAGGCAAGCAATTAAAAATAAATGAATGATGCTGTATGAGTAATGGTCTTCAGCTGTGGTGAACTTATCCACGTTTCTTTTGTTGACGGGTACACAATTTGTTCATTTATTTATTTACATCATCCTCCATTACACACTAGCTATAGTAGTACATGTATGTACTATGTATGTATGTGTGTCTGTGTGTGTGTGTGTGTGTGTGTGTGTGTGTGTTTGTGCTGTATAATGATGAGAGAAAGGAGAGAGTGAAACCCAATGCCGGCACACAGCCTACACCTCGCGAACAGCACCAAGGCGGCCGTCAAGTTCCGTCCGTCGGACGGATCACCGTCAACAGTTGTCACATGGCCTCACTTCATGAGACACAGACTTTTCAACTTTTTGCCTTTTCTGTACGTACACTTAATGATGGGACACCATGACACAACCCGACCAGCGTAGGAAAAGTTGAGAGCTTTTACTCCAAAATTTTGGTGTATAGAATCGAATGAGTCGCCTCCGCCACTGTACTTGGTGCTAAGAGTTAGACCAATCGAGTAGACACAGCTATAGAAGAGTACCAAATTTTGTACAGGAAGAGTCGTAAGTTTCTGCTGCGATCCAATGGTCTTTCTTTTTTTATTTCTTATTTCTTTTTTAGTCTTTCATATAATCTGATGCTGCCCCACAGTGTTAACATCATCATTTTATAATTTCATTTGAGCTTGCAGAGAACTTTGCTCTGCGTTAATTTTATGTGAAGTATCTCAACCATTAAGAGCAAATAAATATCTGTAGCCCTCAGTCTTCATTTAGATTTCAAGATCCGTTACTCAACGATAAAATTTTCCATCGATAGGAGAGTCACAAATAATAACTTACTATATGCCAAAGCTGTAGATGTCAGTGTGTACGGGGGCCCAACTCAATGATCAGTTACTTAAAATTTAGAGAAGGTAATGAACATTGCACTCGCTCGTCTTGTGTGATTAGAAATTTGTTTAGTAACCAGAGAGAGTGATTTCAGTTTCCTTTCCTAAATAACTTGGCTTTGTGTTGTTTCGTGGTACTGTGGATAACGAACTTTAAGACAGAGATCATAACTTTCAGCCAAAATGTAAGGGGCACTCAAACGAAAACGAGACAGATGGGAAAAAAGCAAATAAACTATTTATTACTTCAAAGGTAATCGCCATAACTGTTACCTTTATTCCACTGTGAGACAAGACGGTCAATTCCATCATGGAAAAAGGTTTGAGGCTGTCTGGGGAACTGTGATTGTACCCAGGCGTGCACGGCTACGTGGGATTTCCTACCGTGGGGTTTCCTACCCTGGGGTTTCCTACAAGGGTGCAGCAGGTAGCGAAGCTCTCCAGAGCAACCGGTTCCCTAAGGAGGTGTTTGCGAACTGAGTCTCCCTCACTGCTTGTCTACCCCAGTCGCACACCCTCAGTGCAGGTGTTGTCACCGTTTCTCAGACAGTGTCTTTGTCGATAGCTTTTGTTCTGTGCGTTTTCCTATACGAATTCTGTTGTACGCAGATGAAAGTGATAACAACAACGAAAGGGAGGCCGTCTCTTATCAAGGATGGTCATCGCTACCGGATTTATAGGAAAAATGAAGAATGTACGAACTGGATGTGCCTCAATTATGAATGGAGTAGGTGCAAAGGCCGTTTCAAAATTGCAAATGGTGAAATCGTTGCTGAACAGCAACATTCTTTTCCACCTGACAAAACGGATGTGGAGATAAAGAAAAGAGTACATAATTGCAGAAAAAGAGTTCGTGAAGAAAAGACAGTGCCTGTAGCCCAAACTTTTAAGCAGGAATTTCAAGATTTGAAAAATAAAGGATTAGAATTCGTGGCATATATGACAGCTTCAAGACTCAATTGTGTAAGGCGAGAAGAGGAGCTATTGGGACAACCCAGAACCCCGGCTCTAGCTCGGAAATTCACCTTAGCGAAGACCTTTTGAAATTAATAGAAGGTAATAGTTTTTTGAAGATTGATGATGGCTCTGTTCCAGGCAAGAGACTTCTAGTATTTGCTTGTTAAGAAGCAGAGAAAATCCTTTGTGACAATGGAACTGTGCTTATGTATGGGACATTTGACAGCTTTTCGAAACAGTTCCAACAATGGTACACAATCCATGTCGATATCGGAAGTACAGAAGAGGCAACTAAGATATTTCCTGTTTTATTTGCTTTGTTGCCAGACAAAAGTCAAAATTCATACGAAACACTTTTTTCTGGATTGAAATCAAAGATTGAAATGGCTACAATTAAAGCAATGAATTCAGTGTTCCCTGAAACACAACTTTTCGGTTGTAATTTTCACTTTAACCAGTGTCTGTGGAAGAAGATACAGGAATTGGGATTAACGGAAGACTACAGGGATAGGGAGGAAGTCCGATTGTTTTGTCACATGTGTGCTTCAGTGGCATGTCTTCCACTTAACACTGTTGATGAAGTGTGGATTTTAATAATGGAACAAATGCCCAGCAGAGAGAACATTACAGCATTTGCGGATTATATGGTTGATCAATGGATGGATAATCGTAATATACCTATTGAATATGTAATGTTTTAACCAACGACACAGAACGACGAATGCTGTCAAAGGTTGTCATAGAAAACTAAACTCCTCAATAAATCAGAAACATCAAAATGTGTACTTTCTGATCCAAAAGCTGAAGGAGGAGGCAGTGAATGCTATTATTCAAATTAAAAAAGATTCCATTGGCCTACCTCTTCAAAAAAGAAAGACAAGGTTCATAGAGCTAGACAAAAGATTAAAAGACATTATGAAAACATATGAAGACTCTGGAAATTTAAAAAGGTGTCTAAAATCTCTAGCCTTTATACAAAAAATTGAATAAGAAATTACGATTGATAAGAAAAAAAAGTTATCAATTTGCTGCTGTAATGTTGAACAACAACAACAACAAAAAATAAACAATAACAACAAAAACAACAAAAAATAAATAACAAATACAATGAAAAAATGAAAAATTTTAACATGCATGTGTACTAGTGCATAGCCAGTCCTAAGCCTGGATAAAATGTGAAGGAATGTTCTTATTTTCATGCCAATCGGAAAGTTCACGGTTACGATATTTATTTGTAGTCGGAAACACGAGCGTCACCACGGAGGGGGTCTAGGGATTCGGAAAGTTGGATGATAAAAAATTTACAGTGATATTCTGTGTGAAAAATTCTGCGATTTGCTGTAGGCTTAAAAATATTGTTGTTTCAAAATGGTATGTGTAAAAACAGCACACATTTTACCAGAATCAATAATTTCGCAAAGTTAACTTGCCGATTCTGGAGTTTCGTCATATATATCATACGAAACTAATTATTTGTATTTGGCGGATCTCATTCACAAAAGTAGGCATTTAACGGTATTTCTAAAGTTATAATACAAAATCTGCTGTTTATTGAATTTTCAAATCAACAAAACTGAAATTTTACTTGGTAAATTTCTAACTTAACATGGTCACTCGTCCTGTGAAGCTTCCAGAATTTTTGGTGAGGAAGGCGGAATGAGGACTCAGACAGCTGGTTGCCCACTTTTCTGTCAGAGTCTTTTAAACACGATCATATTTGCCTTTATTGTACTCCAACAGGAACATTTTTCAACTGATTATTATGTAGTTCATTTTATGAAGATGAAATTCCAACTAGATGAACTTTGGTGGAGTCATCTATATTAAGCAGCGAATTTTATTATCCGTAGACATCAAGGACAACACTCTAGTTATCGAGGCTTTATACGCCGCATTTAACCATAGGAAAATGCTCCGTAATTTCTTTCAGACGAACACGCCCATTGTCACGTAAATCCTTATCTAATTACTAATAGTAAACCCGGCGTTGCCCGGATATTTATTCATCTCAGTTTTATGTCAGTTCATCCCCTCTTCCCTCATCTCTCTCGTCCATTTAGTCCAATCTCGTCTCTCTATGCACCTCCTCTTTCCGCCCATCCGTCTCTCTTTCCATCTCCTCCATCTGCCCCCCCCCCCTCTCTCACAACACTTCCTCCTCCTCTCCATCCTCCTCTCCCTCTCCATCCATCTTCCCGTCTCTGTCCACCTCCTCCGCTTTTTCTAATAGTACATCAAATTCACAATAACACAACTAATTTATGTATTTATTAAAGTATTCCATTAGTCATTCACAACCTTCCCCCTTGCTCTGTTTACCTGTTGCTCCCTCTTTCTTTTAATTTGCTTCTCTCACTTCTCTGGATGCGCCTCTTCCCCCCTCCCCGCCCTCATCACGTTTTCCTCTCTCCGTATATTTCCTCCTCCGCCTCCATCATGCCATCTCCTCTTTCCCCGTCTATGAAAAAATACGTATATCTGCCTACTTTCATGCTCATTGATGAAACGATGTTGAATTTATTTAAAGGTAGGACAACCCTCCGCCATCCAGCATACGTTGGCTCGTATAAATGCCTTCACCACGAAAACATACATACATGAGCCAATTCCCAAGCTGATCAGTCAAACGGTGTGTAATTCTGTTGTAAGGTACCCTCCGCCATACACCGTATGAAATTTCACGTACGTGGTGAGGTTCCCCTTGTTTTGAAGATCGAATGTACAAATTTTCATCAAGATCGCAGCTGCACTGTGGCTTTTGTTAAAAGCCGTAAGTGATGTACCCTCCACCGTGCACTGAACGAAGTTTTATGTACACAGTGACCTTCCTCTTGGTTTGGAAAATAGGGATTAATTTTTATGCACCCTGCTCGCTCTACGCCGGCTTAGTTGCGAAACATAAATAATTGATTCGAACATGAATCATGAATCGAACAGAAATCATGTAATGATTTCTGTCGTATAAGGGGCAACATAGCTATTAAATAATAGCAACGAGATTACGAGAGCAGTCCTTTCAGTATTACGTAAAATAACGTTATACCTTGTAAATTATCGCGACACAAAATGAAGATAATAAGCAATGTGGGACTTCCTTCTGTTTGTGTTTGAAACTCCAGTGCGGTGAGAAGGGTGGGAGGGGGCAGCAAGGGGAGCCTAATTTGTTTTGCCGGCCTTGGCCTCTGACAGGTTTAGCGCGCCACTGCTGGTAGGAAACCCCACGACACTGCGTGCACCACCTCGCCCGAAGCAAATCGGCGGCCACAAATGTCTTTCTTTAGCGCTCCATAAACATGGAAATCGCATGGGGAGATATCTCGACTGTATGGAGCATGTGTAAGGACATCCCAGCGAAATTTCTCCAACCTACTCGAAACAACTTTGCATCACGTCTCGCCAAGGTTGCTTCAACTACACAGCAGAATTTTTCTGGAAACTAACATACCTTATACATCCTGCATGCAGTCCTCATCTGTCTCCATGTGGTTTCCGTATTTTTGGAGCTGTGAAGAAAGACTTTCGTGGCCGCCGATTTGCTGCGGGTGTAGACGCGCACGCCTTGGTACAATCATGGTTCCGTAGGCAACCACAAATCTTTTTCATTTAGGCATTGTCCGTCTCAGCTCACAGTGGAATAAAGGTATTAACAGTTATGGCGATTACCTTTGAAGTAATAAATAGTTTACTTACTTTTTTTTCTATTTCTCTGTATGTCCATCTTTTTAGAGGTGGTTGCGGGACTCGGCTGCTCGGTAGAGAACGTCAAATTAAACGCCTTTCAGCCGTCAAATTTCCATCCTTATTTTATTTGGCTAATAGTTTCAGCGTTTTACTACGCAATCTTCAGGCCCCTGACCGACGAGTAGGAAGATCCTACCTCGGTTGTGATCAAAACAGGGGCAAGCAATGCTGGTATTAGTAGTTATTTGCTACAGTAATCACTTCAACCATCACCAGCCGAGTCGGCTAGCTACCAAATAAAATAAGGTCAAAAATTTGACGGCTGAAAAGTGTTTAATTTGACGTCCATTTTTCTATTTCTCTCGTTTTCATTTGACTGTCCCTTATAACTAATTTTATGTGTATGCTAGAGGCGCCCGGTTCATTTGACTGCTGCTTGTAATTAATGTTATGCATATTCTAGAGGCGCCCGTGGATAACGATAGGTAATGATATTATTCAGGTATCTTTATGACTACATAAGTATCAGCATCCTTAAGTTACAAATTATTTGCAAAATAGTCATTTCCGTTAAATGGGCCTGTTTACTACCCATTTCTGTGTAGTTAATGTGTTGAGTCCGTGTACTTCATTTGAATGTGCATTTTGGATCACAAAATGGCTCTAAGCACTATGGGACTTAACTGCTGAGGTCATCAGTCCCCTAGAACTTAGAACTACTTAAACCTAACTAACCTAAGGACATCACACACATGCATGCCCTAGGCAGGATTCGAACCTGCGATCGTAGCGGTCGCGCGGTTCCAGACTGTAGTGCCTAGAACCGCTCGGCCATTTCGGCCGGCATTTTGGATCACAGTGTATCGCTCTGATTCTTACGTGAGTGGTGTTGTAAGCTGCTTTCCAGTCCCACAGTTTTATGGGTATCATTAATCACATCAGTTGTATAATGATTCTATTTAGTAGGAACAAATATTGCTGTCACCGGATTCCAACGGACAGATTCATCTTAAGACCGCTGTTCACATTTGAAATAACATTGTGATGTACATTTGGTGTTCGATGGCTGTAGTAGAAGTTCCTTGCGATGGTGGTATTACATAGCAAAAACTGATGTATGGAAGAAGAAGTATTTTATTGTAATTGAACGTAACGGTGAATTATAATGACGTGAACAATCTCTAAGATCTGAAATGAACTATTTTTGTGATAGCTACACCGATATTCTTTGAAGTGAACTGTGCAATAAAAAGATGCTGGATTTTCAGTGTCAGTAACACAAAACTAATGTAGTTCTTAAGAAGTTTTTCACATTATTGTAAGTTATTTACAATGAAAATGAAATTTACAATGAAATAGCCGTTTTCTCTTACATAGGTTTTTGCTGCAGGGCATCACTACTCCAAGGAACTTTAATGCCAATCAGCGAACATCAAGTATAGATCTCGATGTATTTTTTAAATGTTACAGCCGTCTGAGGATGATCCTGTCTGTATGAAACCGTTATTAGCGCTATTCATCCCTGATAATAATTAGCATTATTAACGGCGCTTGATTGCTGTTTTTACTTTATTGTAAAAAGTAACCTTTTTTTCACGTATCTACAGTCTTCCAGTCACAGTTTTCAACGGACTAGCAGGTCAATTGTGACTATGTGGGAAGTCTGTATCTGGTTTCATCCTACCAGTGGGAAATGAAACGTAATGAGTGGATCGGGTCCAAGACCAAAAGTTGTCAGGCATTTCCCATGGTTAGCAGAACGTACATTACTAGGCGATCAGAGGAGAGACAATTCCGGTTCTCCCGCCAAGATGCTTACTGCCGTTTCACAAAGACCCCCATAGTCTGACACATTTGACAACAGCCCCGTATATCTTGTCACAGAAGAAAGCTGTGGCACTCCACCAGGCATGTAATAAACGCCCTACACCAAGCTCGATTCGGTTTCGCATTTATGTGAGTTTCGTAAACTCTCAACTTCTAATGTATTATTGCCTTTCCACCAATCCCCGTATCGCCAGAAAGTCAGTTTCCAATCGGTATAAAAGCGCCCACAGCTTCCGAGAGAGTTTTGTAGTCTTGCGGTGTTTATTTAATAACAGCTGATGATGCTTTGTCAATAAAAGAGACACCTGTCAGATGTAACGCTTTTAACTTTCAGTACACTTAAGATGGAAAAGATAATAACCGATATACTTATACCCTGCGTAACTTTAGAAAACGTTATGACAAAGTATGCTGCGTGAAACTGAGATAGCGAAAGGCTATCCATGACAGTTCAGGAATGAGGCTCGATTATAAGAGTCGAAGAACACGAAAGAGAAGCATAATTGAGACGGGAGAGAGATAGGATAGCAGCCTATTCCCCGTGTTATTCAATCGTTATGTAGAGCTAGCCAAGGAGAAATTTGGAAAGGGACTTGAAGTTCGAGTAAGACAAATAAGAATTCTGAGGTCTGTTACTGGTAACGTAATTCTGTTAGAGACGGCGAAGGTCTTGGAAGATCATTTCAAGGGAATGGATAGAGTACTGAAAGGAGTTTATAAGATGAACGTCGACAGCAAAAGGGTGGTATTGGAGGTGATCTAGAGGGAAAAAATTTACATAATAATAAAGATACAATCAGAATACATAAATTTTGCTTTTTGGGCACCAAATTACCTAATCTACATCCCCATGACTACTTTGCAGTATTTTCACACTACTTCTCTACCGTTCCACTCTCGATCAGCATGCAGGAAAAACGAACATTTAAATCTTTCCGTGCAATAGCTGATTTCTCTTGATAATTACGATGATCATTTCTCCCTGTATAGGCGAGCTTCAAAAAATATTTTCACATTTGGAGGAAAAAGATGAAGGTTGAAATTTCATGAAAAACATCTTGCTGAAACGAAGAACGCATTTCATTTAATGATTATCACTCCAGCTCATGTAACATATCCGTAGTACTCTCTCCCCTATTCCGCAATAGTACAAAACGAGTTGCCCTTCTTTGAACTTTTTCGATTTTCGTTTGATGAGGATCTCATAATGCATATTATTACCCTAGCACAGAACGGACAAGCGTAGTGTATACAGTCTCTTTAGTGGATTTGTTGCATCTTCAGAGTGTTCTGCCAATAAAACTCAGTTTCTGGTTCGCCTCCCCCAAAATATTATCTATGTGACATTTCCAGTTTAAGTTGTTCCTAATAGTTATCCCTAGGTACGACGGTGGCCGACATAAGAACGATATAAAACGTACGCTTGCAGTAGCAAGGAAAGTGAATCTGAAAAAGAGAAAATATTAAACATCAAAATGTATTATGAATTAAAGTCCCCGCCTTGTTTTTCTGTCTGTGCGTGAAGCCTAATCTCAGGAACTACTACAGGCATTTTGATTCAGTGCCGCAGCGGCGACAGAAGATGCTTGGAACTTTGATGACAAGACGTCCAGAACTACGCTGAACGACGAAGTCGAAGCACTCGTCGACTCAGACGTGGCGAGGCTCTGCCAACAGCTAGCAGCAAGACTCCTCAAAAACATGCCTGCGCTGCGTGCGGCAAAAGAGGTCTCCGCAAGAACGCCCTGCGCAAAATTCCTTATTAGGAAACATTCCCTCAGGAATTTAAAAAAAAGAGTGTATGTAATTTATTAGAGGTACGCCAGACAAGTTGTCCTATTGTAGATGCTTAGTGCTATCAGAGCGAAGCTGGGGCAGGTCGCTAGCAGGATACAACTTTTAATGTTAGGAAGTCTTTTGTGAAAGTATTTGTGCTCAGTGTACCCTCATATGGAAGTCAAACGTGGGCGATAAGCAGGACAGACAAAATAAATACAGAATCATTTGTAGCGTGATGTTATCAAAGGAATACTGACCAGTAGCGGGATAGCTCGATTACCTAATGAAGTCTTACTGAATGTACACTGACGGAAAAAATTGCAGCACCAAGAAGAAGTTGTGTGACATACAAGAAAGATGGGAAGCATGTTCCTACACCTGAAGGATGACGTCTATCAAAATTTAACGCCAGTCGCAACAGAGTGGCGTTAATCGTGTCATCATGAGAATGTTAATCTGGTTCAGTTTAAATACACGGTGTAACGGTCGTGAGTGTTACTCACCTTTAAGATTGGACGTGGTGAGATGATGTTAGTCTAGACAGCCTGCAAGGAGACAAAGACGTCATTATCAACATTGCACTGAGTTTTTTTGAGGTCGCGTAGTAAGGCTACAGAAGTTGGTTGTTCCTTCTGCGATACAGTAGAAAAACTTGGGAGGAATGTAGCCACTGCACACGACTGCTGGCAGCAGTTGTTACAAGAATGCACGGCAGAAAGAAGACCAGGCTCCGGACGTCCAAGTGACTCTCCTGACAGGAAGCAGCAGGAATTTCAGCAACAGTTGGCACCACAGTGACACAACGAATTGTTAAAAATCGGTTACGTCAATGACAGCTTCGAGCCAGAAGCCCTGAAGCCTGCGTTCCACTGATCCAAAAAGCACCGCCATCTGCCACTTCAGTGGTGTCAAGCTAGAGCTCATTGGAGGCCAGGGTGAAGGTCTGTTGTGTTTTTTGATGAAAGCTGGTTCCGCCTCGATGCCAGTGGTGGCCGTGAGTTGGTTACAGGGAGGCCAATTGAGAGCCTGCAACGAAACTGTCTGTGTGCTACACACACTGGACCTACACCTGGAGTTATGATACGACGTGCGATTTCGCATGACAGCAGGAGCACTCTTGTGGTTATTCCACTCACCACAGATTTGTGCCTCAGTCTGGCGATTCGACCTGTTGTGCTGCCACTCATAAACATCATGTGGTGTTTCCAACAGGTTTACGCCCGCCCACATACTGCCATTGTAACCCAAAATGCCTAAAGAGTGTTGGGTTGTGTTGTTTGGGGGGAAGAGACGAAACAGCTAGGTCATCGGTCTCATCAGATTTGGGAAGGACGGGGAAGGAAGTCGGCCGTGCCCTTTCAAAGGAACCTACCCGACATTTGCCTGGTGCGATTTAGGGAAACCACGGAAAACCTAAATCCGGATGGCCGGACGCGGGATTGAACCGTCGTCCTCCCGAATGCGAGTTCATTGTGCTAACCACTGCGCCATCTCACTCGGTTATGGAGTGTCACCATGATACCTTGGCCTGCTCGATCACCATATTTGTCGTCAATCGAGCTCATATTGCACATCATCGGACGGCTACTGCAGCGTCATGGTCTCTGAAGTGATCGACCAAGTGTAATAGGCATGGAACTCCATCCTATAAACTGAACTCCGGCGCCTGTACAACACAGGGCATCATGGTTGCTTGTTTGTATTCAGTATTCTGCCGGTTACATCGGTTACTAATGCACCAAGCTCTCACATCTGCAGGGGCTTATCTCGCGCTTACAAAAATGGTTCAAATGGCTCTGAGCACTATGGGACTCAACATCTGAGGTCATAAGTCCCCTAGAACTTAGAACTACTTAAACCTAACTAACCTAAGGACATCACACACATCCATGCCCGAGGCAGGATTCGAACCTGCGACCGTAGCAGTCCCGCGGTTCCGGACTGCAGCGCCAGAACCGCTAGACCACCGCGGCCGGCGACTCGCGCTTACACTAACCTGTGATTTTGCAGTGCTAATCACTTAAATATGTTAGCTAAAGAGATGTAAGCCCGAAATTCCATATTTCTACATTAATTATTTTTTGATGTTACATTTTCTTGCGTCTTCGTAATTGGACAGAACAGAGCTTCATGCTACAACTTGGTTAAATGGAGCGATAGATTCTAAGACATATCCTGATGCACCGAGGAGCTGTTAATTTTTGAACTGAGAGAAGTGTGGCGGATAAAAATTGTGTGGGCAAGCCTTGAATACAGTAAGAATGTTGAAGTGGATGTGGGTTGCTATAGCCACACAGAAATGAAGAAACTTGCGCAGGGTAAATCACCGTGGAAGGTTGCATCAACAACAACCCCAACAGACTCTAAAAACACAGCTATCGCGCGTCGGAACTACAAATCAACAGCATCCTCATCAACTGCAGTAGGTGACAGAAAGACAGGTTGCAGCAAAGCGTTGCAAACTTTCATAAGTAAACGAACGCGACTACGGACCATTTGTTAAGGCAGAACGCGGTGCACCTGTAGGCAGGGCGCTGCGGCGTGCCGCAGCCTCGTTAGCGGCTCTCGCATCCTTGGCATTCCAGCCTGCGGATTGTGGTCTGCGTTGTGTCCATATTTGGAGGCCAGGCCTCCGCAGTCGTGGACATAGCGCCCAGGAGGCAGCAGCGACTTCGTCACAGCGACTTGCCGCCACCGCGCGAGCAGTAGGAGCCCAGAAGCTGCATTGTTGTTGGGGCATGCAGTGCACCGGCGACTTCGAAGCGACTTCTGTGTACACTGCCAGAGAATGGAAAGTATCACCCTCATGACAAGATCATTTTATTGACAAGGTAAATGACAAGCAGTTCATCATTGTAGGAGTACAGGAAACGAAATTCAGACGACATGAAACACACTAGTTCGAGTGAAGGGTACCCACACAGCTTCATCAATACACTGTGACCTTTCCTGTGGCGGCAATGCAGACATATATTCTCGCATGCAAACGATCATATAGGTGGAAAACACCATCCTGTGACAGGTTGTCCCAAGCAGCTAGCAATTCGGCAATGGTTTTTGTTGGCTCTGGAGAACGTGAAAGTTCCTGCTTCACCATGTTCCATGTACAGTAATGGATATAAGTATTCATACACTAGAGCGTGGAAAAGTAAACTGCCTTTATTGACAATACGAAACCAAAAACACTAATTGGATATGCACTACACACTTGGCCAGTCGCCAATGCAGCTATGCTGGTATATAGAACGAGAATGAACAAGCCTTTACAAAACAAAATACAAAAGCGTCTGCCAAGTTCTCTACTGCGCTGGGAATTAAGTATTCATACACCAACAGAAAATGACACTTCTAACAAAGCTGAAACATGTTTAATACTTCGTATGCATACCCTTCCAATGTATTACTTCTTGCAACCTTCGTGGCATGGAATGGACCAATTTTCTTGTAGTTTCCGACGTGATACCTTCCCATTCTCGAAGTAGAGCCACTTTCAAAGAGGCCTTATTACGGATGTCGTGTTTTCTCACTCGTGTTTCCAGCTCACTTCACAAGTGTTCGATGGGATTCAGGTCCGGTCTCTGAGCTGGTGTTTTAAGAGTGTGTGGAGTGTTGTAGAGCAACCACAGCCGGACAATTTGCTCCGTATGTTTGGATTATTGTCCTGTTGGAAGTAATAATTTCTAGGAAGACCCAAGGCGTCAACACTCTGTTGTAAGTTCTGTGTGAGAATGTTCATATATACAAATCTGTTCATGGTACCTTCCACAAACACTAATTTTCCTACACCGGAGGCTGACATACAGCCCCATACCATCACTCCATCACCTCCGTGCTTCACCGTGGGTTGAATGTTTTTTCGGTCGAGGTCTGTATTCGGTCTTCTCCAGGCCAAGATCTTACCATCACTGTGCACGATATTAAATTTGCTTTCATCACTTAACAATACAGTATCCCAGAAGTCTGCTGCCTTGGATACTTGCTGTTTCGTGAATTCCATCTGCCACTACCTGTTCTTTTTGCTGATGTAGGGCTTTCGTCTCTGGACCCTGGCTCTGTAGCCCGAATGATTGAGAATGGTACGAACTGCCCTTGGAGTGCTGTCCTTTCGGGAGTGGTCACGTACATATGCGGATAGTGTCGACGATGTCGTTTTCGGGTTTTTCTTGATGATTGTTAGTAGCATTCTGGTCTCTCTTGTTGTAAGCTTCTGTAGACGACCGTGTCGTTTACTGTTTATTACTACATGTCTGTCCTTAACATCGCTTAATGATAGATTGCACAGGTGCTCGGCTTCGTCCTATGATGTTCGCAATTTCGCCATACGACTTGTGTTGAAGATATTGGGTGACAACGATGTTTCGTTGCTCAATGGTCGTTTCCTTCCCCTTGCGGTCCATTCTGCTTTTTCACGGTACCCACGTCCGACGTGCTGTTGCTTCGCGGCCGCCACACGACTACACAAGTGTGACATGCACTCCGGGGCTGCGTCAGCCGTTTGTTTGGTTGAAAGTAGTCCGCTGTATGAATACATTTTGCCCTGTCGTAGACCGTGCGGAGTGTAACATATTTTATTTTCCCAGAATAGATTCATGGTATAGGGGAAGCTTCATTACCAAGAATATGGTTATCTGACGCTACATCATCGTACTCATTCGTATCGGCGCCGTGGGTGATTTACTATCCTAACACACCATCCTAGTATGTCACCGCCTACTGTATGAATACTTATTTCCATGACTGTATGTTCAACTGAAGAGAGATCTCGTTAGCTTATTGCCCAGACCAGTTGTACACCGCGAAGAGCGTGCTGCGCGCAGCAGCTGTATGTGAACATGCATTGCCCTGCAGGAAAGGTGCATCACTTGTCTGTCGAAGAGGTGACAGTACCATACGGATAACAACTTGTGCAATGTGGCAGACAGTGATTACTTTACTCCGCGGAAACATTAAACAAGGTCTGTTCAAATAACACTGGAACATTCGTAATATCACATCAATGGTTTGTTGGAGCGAAATGCGTTTGGCATTCGTGCACAATCCTGTCTTTAGTGTGCAACTGCCGGAAATTTCATTGTTGTACGTCTGATAGTTATTGTTCAGTGCTGTATTGTGTAGAAAGTTGTGTCGCTCAGTTTGCAAATTTTAAGATGGGAGAGTTAGAGGAGCAACGCGTCTGCATTAAATTTTGCGTGAAACTCAAGATAAGCTATACAAAGACACACCAAACGAAGCAGAAAGTCTACGGTGATGAGTGCTTAAGCCGTATTCAGTGTTACGAATGGTTCAGTCGGTATAAAAATGGCCGGGCGGAAATTACAGGTGGCCCTCGTTCAGGGTTTGCCGTTCGACGTCTATCGACGACGCTCATGTTAGGAACGTCAACGAAATTGTGCGTGACTGTCCGAGAGATTGCAAAGGCATGTAACATTTCAGTTGGATCATATCATGAATTCCTGACACAGCATCTTGGTATGCACAGTGTTGCCGCATGTTGCTCCCACGGCTCTTGAGTCAAGACTACATGGACGTTCGACTCGCTATCTGTAAAGAGGTTTTGGATCGCGGAAATGAGAACAAGATGTTCCTTAAGAGAATCATAACTGGTGACTGAACGTGGGTCTACGATTATGATGTTGAGACAAAGGTCTCTTCACCATGGGTCGGGAAAGGTTCTGCAAGACGAAAAAAACCTCGTCAGATCAGGTCAAATGTCAAAGCCATGCTGACATTTTTCTCTGACTTTGAAGCATTAGTTCGGCATGAATTCGTGCCATAGGGACAAATTGTTAATCGGTCATACTATCGGGACATGTTGCAACGCCTGCGAGAAAATCTGAGGCAAACGGCTGAAATGTGGCAAGACAATTCGTGGCTGTTGCATCACGATAGCGCAGCCGGCCGGTGTGACCGAGCGGTTCTAGGCGCTTCAGTCTGGAACCGCGCGACCGCTACGGTCGCAGGTTCGAATCCTGCCTCGGGCATGGATGTGTGTGATGTTCTTAGGTTAGTTAGGTTTAAGTAGTTCTAAGTTCTAGGGGACTGATGAGCTCCCATAGTGCTCAGAGCCATTTGAACCACGATAACGCACCCGCACATTCATCCCTGTTGGTGCGCACGTTTGCACAAAAACCGAAATCTCTGTGCTACCTTAACCTCCATACTCTCCAAACCTGGTCCTTGCGGACTTCTGTTTATTTCCAAAGCTGAAGAACCCGTTGAAAGGACGAAGATTTGCAATGATAGACGAGATAACAAAAAATTCGCAGACTGTGCTGCGATCGAACAAGGGGTATCCGAAGAGCGCTTCCGACAGTGGAAACGGCGTTGGTAGCGATGTACCTATTGTGTAGGGGAGTATTTCGAAGGAGACAATGCACAATAAGTAAATGATAAGCGTATAAAAATTTTGCGGGCAAAGTTCCGGAACTTTTTGAACAGACTTCGTATGTGACCGCGAGTTGATGGCCCCCAAAGCCATGAAGAGCTGAGTGGGATCTGTGTGTTGTGGGCAATGCAATCCGGAATAGGCCACTCACCAGGTCAGCGCTGTACACGTTTACGTCCATTACTGACATACACATGGAACCTAATCTCATTACTGAAGGCTACAGAGTGCAGTTTCACTCTCCAGTCATCTCCTTCAGGACACCAGTGGAGCCATGCTTTGTGATGCTGTGGTGTCGCTGGTAGCCTGGCCAGAGGCGCACATGATCTTAGTCCCGATTCTTGGTGACACAGCAGCACGTGCTTGGATTTCTTCCCTGAATGATGTTCGGTCGGCCACGGTTGCTCACATATGCGTCTATCTTGACGTGTATCTTTACTACGCGGACATCCAGAACCCGATCTACGGACGTGGGAATGTTCCAGGGACCGCTGACGAAAGCAGCGACACGCCGCCGATACCTTGTGTCCAGCGTGTGCAGCAATTCGCCGATACGTCCATACAGCTTCACGAAAGCACACAATGCTATCCCGTTCAAATGGCTGAAGTTGTTCAAAAGGAGTACGTACTTGTAGATCGGGCACGGTTGTACCCTAGAATGAATGTTACAAACAGTGTTCGCATCTAAACTCAGCACAGTTACTGCCTGCAGAGTCAAAACAGAGGGCGCACAGACAGGCCGTCTGGGCACCATCTGATCATACATGACCGCGACAAATAAATCACTAACGATACAACTCCTCAGTACCCACTGAACACAGTCCTTGGTGGAGTTGCATTTTTTTCCGATAGTGTAGATATCAAAGTGATACACAGGACGATTGTATTCCGAGTGTAAAAAGTGAGCGTGAAGATTTTCATTATTTCTGGGGAAGTTATCGCAGGGTTAAAAAGGAAAAACTGTGAAGGATTACGTGTTAATGGAACGTGCCTGGATCACCATCGGTTTCGTGATGACGTCATACTCTCGGCCACAGCTGCAGATAAACCTGAACATAGAATGAAATAAACCAGTAGAGCTTAAGTTCGGAAATAGATTAGAAAATCAATTATAGTAAGATTACAATAATACCTTAATTTGAAGAAGAAATTTCTGATAATGTACGTTTTGAGCACAGCACTGCATGGTAGTGAAATGGACTATGGGAAAACTGGAACAGGAAAGAATCGAAGCATTTGAGATCTAGTGCTAAAGACGAATGTTGGAAATTAGGTGGAATGGTAAATAAACAGATGAGGAGGTACTGTGCAGAATCGGAGAGGAGAAGAATGTGTGGAAAACACTGACAAAGAGAAGGGATAGGATGATAGGACATCTGTTAAGACATCAGGGACTGACTCCCATGTTACTAGAGGGAGCGGTAGAGGGCAAAAGTTGTAGAGGAAGACAGAGATTGGAATACATCCAGCAAATAATTGAGGGCGTAGGTTGCAAATGCTATTCCAAGATGAAGAGGCTGCTGCCACAGGAGAGGAATTAGTGGCGGACCGTATATAACCAGTCAAAAGACAGATGACAAAAAAAAAGTGTCACACTGGCGTTCTACTAAAAGATCCTGTAGCGAAATGTGTCGCTCTCTGTTGGACCTTCTTTACATCTTCTATCAGTACTACCTGGTGAGGATTCCAAACTGATGAGCAGTACTCAAGAATAACCGAGAAAGTGCCTTGTGAGCCACTTCCTTCGTTAATGACTTACATTTCCTTATGATTTTTCTCATGATAATACATCGGATTATTCTCATGATGCTATATCGGAAAAAATTGTACGGATTTACAGTTTAACCATCGATCAGTTGAGTTTTAGTGTATAGGGGACTTGAAATCAACGACTGGTTGTACAGCAAAAGAAATAAACAGATTTATAAAAATGCGAAAATACTGTACCTTTTGCATTTTTCGTGCTTGATGTAAGATTTACGCACATATTAAGCGTATTACCTTGTACCTCTCGTTTAATACAGATTTAGAACTTACATTGCAGTTTTAGTTTTTGTAATGAAAAGTGTGTTTAAAATGGAGTTAGCGTAGACATTGGGCTACGCTACACATCGAGCTGTTAGCAGAACCTTTATTTCGCATTCCCATTCACTGGCGTTACAGCTGACAACCAAACTGTCACCTTCCAACGTATCCTAGACCTCGAGCTATGCTCTAGGATACAGACCCAAGAAGGAGTCAAAGGGTGGGAGAGAAGGAGGGGCCGGGGGCGAAGGCAAGATCACATTCAAGCCTTAAAACTGGCTGGAGCACTTTTCGTAAGTAACTAGGGTTTTGAAAACAAAGGTCCCGATTTTTGTAAAACTGGAAGTTTACAATCAGTCTGCAGTACGAGCTTTGAGTAGTAACACAGGGACATTTAATGACTAAAACATTCAGAAACTAAGGAAGGCTCAGCAAGCAGTGGGTAGATTCATCTTGGTAAGTTGTAAGAAAGACACCAAAAAGAATAAGTGAATCAGGGTACTGACTGGAACGGAACAATGACTGCTACGAAAATTAAACGTAGGGTGATTAAAAATATTTGCCAGTCGAATGGATGTCGACGGAGTAAGGTAGGTCTTTGCTTTAATCCAGGCGGTAAGATTATAGTGAGACAACTACCTAATGGAATGTGCAACGTTGATACACATAGCTGAAGAACGTAATAAATGAATACTTCTTGATTGTTGAGTAGGCAATGATGGTAATAACCTTAATTTCTTAAAGTATGATATGGGTAGTTTGTAGCTAAAATACTTATTGCAACCCGTATTCTACATATTTGAGATGAACGTGACATTGACGCAACAACCCGCGAGTATGGCATTGTAAAAGTGGACACACCACTGTTACGTCAATAAAACACACACACAGAACTCTAGAATTACTTTTTGTATAAGATGTCATTACATTGAACATCTGAACTGATTGTAAAAGATTGTAGGTTTCGTTCTTGAAACGCCGTTTGTTACTGTTGTGGTCTTCAGTCCAGTGGCTAGTTTGCTGTAGCTCTCGACGCTGGTCTCTTCTATGCAAACCTCTTCTTCCCCATATAATTATCGCAGCCTATATCCATTTGAACCTGCTTACTGCATTCCAGCCTTCGTCTCCCTCTACAGTTTTTACCACTCTCACTTCCTTCCATTATAAAATTGACGATTCCCAGATGACTCACGATTTGTCCTGTCAATTGATCTCTTCTTTTAGTCAAGTTGTGCCGCAGATATCTTTTTTCTCAAATTCTTTCCTACTCGTATTCCGTTGTTATTTGAATTATCCATTTGATTTTTTTAAATTCCTGTGCAGTATCAAATTTCAACAATTTCTACTCTTTTCTTGTCCAAACTGCTTATCGTCCACATTTTACTGCCTTACAAAGCTACATTCCATACAAAAACCTTCAGAAAGTATTTCGTAAAACCTAAATTTATATTAGATATCAACAAATTTGTCTTTTGAAGAAACGCGCTTCTTGCTGTTGTTAGTCCATGTTTTATATCTCCAAGTTGTACTCAAGTACTTGTAGTTTTTCATTTCGTAATCTAATGCTCCCAAAATCACCAGATTTAACACTGCTACATTCCATTACCCATGTTTGGTTTTGCCAATAGTCACTTCATAACCTCTTTCCAGTCCTTTACCGTCTCTGACAGAACTGCAGTGTAATCGGTAATACAAAAATTTAACCTGAAAACATTTACAGATGTATACTGTTACTATAATTCATTGGTGATGAACTGCAGATAAAAATTCAAGGACCTTCAGAAAGGGTGTAAATTAAAAGATATCGAACCTAGATAAGCTGAAACAACCAGAGGTTGCTCAGAGCTTCAAATGGGGCACTGAGCAACAATAGGATGAAACGGGAGCAAGGAACACTCTAAAAGAAGACCAGGTACTACTGAAAAATGAGACACTGAAGGCTGCAGAGGTTCAAATAGGCAGGACGACACGGCCCCATTACCAATTATTGGATAATACGTGAGATATTTAATCTAACTAACGAAAGGAGAAAATATAAAAGCAGAGGAAAAGAAGCAGGCAAAAGGGAATACAGAAGACTAAATAATGAGAATTGCACACTGGCAAACCAAGAATATCTAGTCTATAAATGGGCGTAGAAGTATGCATGACTATGGGAAAAATAGATGCCGCGTATAGGAAAACTAAACAGACTTCTACAGAAAAGGATAACAACTGTATCAACATTAAGAGCTCGGACGGAAAGCCCCAGAAAAGCTGTGCAAATGTCATCTACTCCAAGAGATTTGTTCCAACTTAGGTCTTTGAGATGTCTGAGAAATTCTTCTCGCAGTATTAATTCTCCCAATTCATTTTGATTTATTCCCTCTTGTCTTTCTATAACATTGTCTTCAGGGCTGTATCTCTAATGGAGGCTATCTATGTATTCCATCCTATCAGCTTTCCCATCCTCCTGTTTCAGTTTACCGTTGCCCAATGATCCACTTGAAGCTCTCAGTAACATCTATTCTTACAACTTATACAGGACCTATACCTTTAATTTCCAAGCTTTCTAAAAGTATTTCAGTTTTAATCTGCTATTCAATGCCAATGGATTATAATAAAAGTCTACATCTGTCCATGGGAATGTTTTACAGTTTAAAATTCTATTTTGAAGTCTCTTTCTTATCATTACGTAGTCTATTTGAAACACCCTGTGTCAACAGAGCCCTTCACTGTACACAACATTCTTTCATGATTTTTTAACAAAATGCTAGAGACGATTAAATTGTGCTTTGTATTAGGTGGCATCCTCTTATTCCTCTCCAGCAGTTCATCTGGTTCAACTATTTATTCTTTTATTGTCTTCCTTATTACCGAATGCAAGCCCCACTTCTGAAATAAATTTTCCTTCTTATTATGTACTTAAATGATTTCATCACACCATCACACATTTTTTTCAATCTCTTCGTCATCTGTGAAGGTACTAGACATAAACACTTCTGCAACTGCGGTAAGCTTACACTTGACTGTCATCTCTGCACTTGGTCGCTCTAAAAACTATATTCATGCTCATTTAAGCTCAGCTTAAGTGTTAGATTATACGGAAGTTACAAAAGCGATATGCACGTATACAGATGGCGGTAGTATCGCGTACACAAGGTATAAAAGGGCAGCATATTGGCGGAGCTATTATTTGTACTCAGGTGATTCGAGTGGAAAGATTTCCCGTGTGATTATGACCGCACGACGGGAATTAAGAGACTGTGAACGCGGTGTCAATACTGTACCGAGAATACCAGATTTCAGGCATTACCTCTCACCACAGACAACGCCATGGCCGACGATCTTCACTGCAAAGAGACGAGCAACACTACGTGAAATGGCTCAAATGGTTCAAATGGCTCTGAGCACTATGGGACTTAACTTCTGAGGTCATCAGTCCCCTAGAACTTAGAACTACTTAAACCTAACTAACCTACGGACATCACACACATCCGTGCCCGAGACAGGATTCGAACCTGCGACCGTAGCGGTAGCACGGTTCCATGCGTAAAATAACCGAAGAAATCAATGTGGGACTTGCGACGAATGTATCCGTTACGACAGTCAGGCGAAATTTGGTGTTAATGGACTATGGCACAAGACACCGACGCGAACCGACGCGAGTTTCTTTACTAAGAGCACGACGTCGACTGCTGCGCCTCTCCCGCGCTCGTGACCATATCGGTTCGACATTAGACGACTCGAAAACAGACGCCTGGTCGGATGAGTTCCGATTACAGTTGGTAAGAGTTGATGGCAGAGTTCAAGTGAGGCGCAAACCCCACGAGGCCGTAGACCCAAGTTGGCATCAAGGCACTGTGCAAGCTCGTGGTGGCTCGACAATGATGTGGGTTGTGTCTGCATCGAATATACTGGATTCTTGGTTATGTTTGCCTACTTGGGGACCATTTTCAGCCATTCAATGGCTTTAAGTTCCCAAATAACAATGAAATTTTTGGGGATGACAATGAACCATGTCACGGAGCCACAACTATTCGCGAATGGTTTGAATGACATTTTGGAAAATTCGAGCGAATGGTTTGGCCACCCAGATCTGCCGACTTGACTCCAATCCAACATTTACGGGACATAATCTAGAGGTCACTTCGTGCATATAATCCTGCACTCGTAACATATTCGCAATTACGGACCGCCGGCCGCTGTTCCCGAACGGTTCTAGGCGCTTCAGTCCGGAACCGCGGTGCTGCTACGGTCGCAGGTTCGAATCCTGCCTCAGGCGTGGATGAGTGTGATGTCCTTAGGTTAGTTAGGTTTAAATAGTTCTAAGTCTAGGGGACTGATGACCTCAGATGTTAAGTCCCATAGTGCTTAGAACCATTTGAATTTGAATTATGGACCGCTATAGAGAAAGTTGTTGTTGTTGTTGTGGTCTTCAGTCCTGCGACTGGTTTGATGCACCTCTCCATGCTACTCTATCCTGTGCAAGCTTCTTCATCTCCCAGTATCTGCTGCAACCTACATCCTTCTGAATCTGCTTAGTATTTTCATCTCTTGGTCTCCCTCTACGATATTTACCTTCCACGCTGCCCTCAAATACTGAATTGGCCATCCCTTGATGCCTCAGAACATGTCCTACCAATCGATCCCTTCTTCTAGTCAAGTTATGCCACAAACTCCTCTTCTCCCCAATTCTGTTTAATACCTCGTCATTAGTTATGTGACCTACCCATCTAATCTTCAGCATTCTTCTGTAGCACCACATTTCGAAAGCTTCTATACTCTTCTTGTCCAAACTATTTATCGTCCACGTTTCACTTCCATATATGGCTACGCTCCATACAAATACTTTCAGAAACGACTTCCTGACACTTAAATCTACACTTTAAGTCAACAATTTGTCTTCTTCAGCCGGCCGAAGTGGCCGTGCGGTTAAAGGCGCTGCAGTCTGGAACCGCAAGACCGCTACGGTCGCAGGTTCGAATCCTGCCTCGGGCATGGATGTTTGTGATGTCCTTAGGTTAGTTAGGTTTAACTAGTTCTAAGTTCTAGGGGACTAATGACCTCAGCAGTTGAGTCCCATAGTGCTCAGAGCCATTTGAACCATTTGTCTTCTTCAGAAACGCTTCCCTTGCCATTGGCAGTCTACATTTTATATCCTCTCTATTTCGACCATCATCAGTTATTTTGCTCCCCAAATAGCAAAACTCCTTTACTACTTAAAGTGTCTCATTTCCTAATCTAATTCCGGCAGAATCACCCGACTTAATTCGACTACATTCCATTATCCTCGTTTTTCTTTTGTTGATGTTCAATTTGTATCCTCCTTTCAAGACACTGTCCATTCCGTTCAACTGCTATTCCATGTCCTTTGCTGTCTCTGACAGAATTACAATGTCATCAGCGAAACTCTAAATTTTTATTTCTTCTCCATGGATTTTAACACCTACTCCGAACTTTTGTTTTGTTTCCTTTACTACTTGCTCAATATACAGATTGAATAACGTCGGGGAGAGGCTACAACCCTGTCTCACTCTCTTCGCAACCACTGTTTCCGTTTCATGTACTTCGACCCTTCTAACTGACATCTGGTTTCTGTACAAATTGTAAATAGCCTTTCGCTCCCTGTATTTTATCCCTGCCACCTTTAGAATTTCAAAGAGAGTATTCGAGTCAACATTGTCAAAAGCTTTCTCTAAGTCTACAAATGCTAGAAACATAGGTTTTCCTGAGTCAGTATTTGTACAGGGGACTTAAACGACTTGTTGAGTCAATGCCACGTCAAGTTGCTGTATTATGGCGAGTACTATTCACACCATGAATGCGTAAATGGAATTTTCAGATGAACGAATTAAAGCGATGACACTCAGACGCAAAAGACACCACACAGTTTCTAAAACAATCTACAAAGCAGCGTATGCCGACAAAAGTAAAATAGAACTGTTATGTAGAATACAGGAGCAACAAAAATGTTTGTTTACAAAAACTAATCAGTGATCCTCCGTTTCGCGTCGCAGCCAGAGTGATAAAAGTGCCGTTGGGGGCTGTGGTGGTGTGTTTCCCAGGCGGCAGGGGGCGGCTGCTTTGTGGCAGTAGCGGCTCAGGGCGGGGGGCGGCGCCACGGGGGCGGGCTTTCTGCGGCTCCCAGCCCAGATTAGGGTTTTCCAGGAACCGCCGCCGCCGCGCCTGCCTCACAAACAACACCAAGGTCGCCTCCCCCGCGGCCAGAACTGCGCCCGTGATGGCCCTTAGCCGACCGGAAACGCTTTTAACAGATCATCCCTTGCCAGTGGAACTTCAAACGGACGCATAGTTGATTAAGTTCATTCTTACAACAGCGAATCAAACACAGTTGTACCTGTTATTGAAGCTTCGATGAGGTAACGTAACCTACGAGAAAGCACTGAAAAGTAATGCCTCCGAATTTGTTGCGTGAATGTTTTAAAAGCTTTTTAAATAAAACAAACGTTACGAATATTGTAATCCCTGCTCTTCATATCTACACATTCGCAGTCCTCTCCGAATTGTTGCGTGTAACATGGCGCTTTTTGACGTAATTATGTACATGTGTGAGAAACAGCGTGCTGTAATCGACTTTCAAATTCTAAGAGTTCTTCCACACATGGAGCACCCTTTCCTTCAGCAAGAGAATGCCGGACCACATACTAGCGGTACGACGTCTGCAATAATCCGACGCCTTCGTTCATTGCCATCGATCATCCTCCATACAATCCCGACTTGCCCCCATTCGATTTTCATCTGTTTCCAAAACTTAAAGAACGCCTTGGACAGATTCACTTCGTTCATTGCCATCGATCATCCTCCATACAATCCCGACTTGCCCCCATTCGATTTTCATCTGTTTCCAAAACTTAAAGAACACCTTGGACAGATTCACTTTGATGGTGATGTAGCAGACGTGGGGTTCCACGCCTAACTAGTCTCCCGTTGGGAGAAATGTATTCGTCGCCAGGGTGACTAACTTGCAAAGTAAGTCTGTAAACATCAAGAATAAAAATGTAAGACAATGATAACATTTGTTTTATTTAAAAATCTTTAAGAATTTTGGCATAAAATGTTTGGGGGTAGTACATTTCAGAAAGCCCTTGTATTTCTAGCGATGGATTTCAATCGTATGCTTGTAATAGCGGCCACACGAATTCAAAAATCCTTGAAATTCTACGTAGAGGAGCGAAGAGATGGTTACGGAATAACAGTACTGGTAGCGGCACGAGTGAAACTGTCAAAGCGTAAAATTAGTGTAAATCATTCAAGATCAGAGGACGCCTTTGAAGGAAATGTTGACATGACGAGATTAGGGCACTTGAGACGTCAACGTCTTCCGGGTTCCTCGAACAACGGCTCCGTGACGAATACCACAAGACTGTGTACAACAAAACTGACGACAAAAAAAATTAAAAAAAATCGCAACACCAAGAGGGAGTTGTGCGACATAAACGAAAGTTGGTAGGGGTGTTTCTTCTATATCTGAATGATAATGTCTGCTGAAATTTCGAGCTAGTTGCTTAGGAGTGGCGATAATAGCGTCACTATGAGGATGCAAATCAGGTTTGCTTTAAATACACACTGTAACTCCAGCACCATCCACAACAAGCAATAGCCGCCCCTCTATTGACCTATCAAGTGCGACAGGCATAGAAGTCCATCTCACAAACTGACATCCGGCACCTGTACATACACTGCGTGCATGTTTGCATCCTTGCATTCAACATTGTGGCAGTGTTATTAACGTACCACTATTTCACACTTGCAGTGGCTTATCTAGCGCTCACTTATACCTGTGATATTGCAATTTTAATCACTTAAATATATTACATAGCGGACTGTATTTAAAAATTATATTACTCTACATTAATTATTCTTTGGTGCTACGATTCTTTTTCCCGTCAGTCTAACGTGAAGTACAAAGCAGCTATAAAGTTTAAACTCGTAACTCAGAAGGAAATAATAATTATTATCATTGTTAACTCACATTGTCGTGTGTAACCCAGGATATAATCAAATTACAGAGATCTTAGTACGTAATTAAGGTAGTGTGTATTGAAATTTAGTGATGAAGTAGTGTTATCGTAGTAGAATGAGATTTTCACTCTGCAGCGGAGTGTGCGCTGATACGAAACTTCCTGGCAGATTAAAACTGTGTGCCCGACCGAGACTCGAACTCGGGACCTTTGCCTTTCGCGGGCAGTAAAGCTGTGAGTGCCGGGCGTGAGTCGTGCTTCGGTAGCTCAGATGGTAGAGCACTTGCCCGCGAAAGGCAAAGGTCCCGAGTTCGAGTCTCGGTCGGGCACACAGTTTTAATCTGCCAGGAAGTTTCGTTATCGTAGTAGTTAGAAAATGTGTTAAGAACTGTGTTTCTCAAAGTATTCATATCCCTGATATATCCTGATTAACGATGAAATGAAGTAGCTGGGAAGTGACATTTCTGTGAAGATAGAATGTCAACAATTACGAAAATTTTGCTGAGTGTTCGTACAGGTGAGAAAAATGTAGGTACTAAACCACAGCCAGTCAAAAACTTATACCTGCACCTACATCTATACTCTGCGAACCACTGCGAAGTGCATGGCAGGGAATACGTCCCACTGTACCAGTTATTAGGACTTTCTCCCATTCTATTCACGTACGGAGCGCGGGAAGAATGATTATGTGCGAGCTGCAATTATCTAATTTGTCCTCAGGATTCCTATGGGAGCGATTTGTAGGAGGCTGTAGTATGTACCTAGAGTTATCATTCAAAGAGGTGGTAGTACTCATGGAAGCAAGAAAAATAAGTCCTATAAAGATGGGTCCGGAAATCCTTACTTTCGGACATTAACATGTTTTCGTAGGAAGGGGATATTACTGATGAGGCGCGGTAAACAAGATAAGATGTTGTGTATTTCCATACCCAGCATGTATTTGCTACCACATAGGTTAACTAGGGAGCACTATCTGCATTTTCTCATTAATGCATTGCTTATCTTGCTGGAGGCTGTGCCCTTGCAGCAACGAATACGGATGTGATTAATGCATGATGGCGCAACTGCACATTTTCGTCACAATGTGGGTGAACATTTGACGCGCACATTTCAGGTTCGCTGGGTTGGTCGGAGGGGGTGGTGGCTCACCTTGGCCTAAGGGCGGGTGGCGGGGAGGGGGGGGGAGAGAGGGGGGATGCGCCTTGATCTACTCATTCCCCAGACATCAATCCCCTAGACTTTTGGTTATGGAGCATTTGAAGGAAATGGTCTAAACCACGCCAATCAACAATGTGTGGACACTACAGACCGGGTATACTTCGAAGCGTGCGTCATTCCTTACACGGGAAGGCAGACGGGTGCATCGCCCCAAATGGACGCCACGTTGAACACCTTCTGTAAACACGTGTTTATCGCAGAAAATATGCATTCCAGGACCCACATTTATTGGATTTAGCCAAGAAAGTATACATTTCCGAATCCATGTTTATTGGACTTATTTTTCTTGTTTCAATGAGTACTACCACCTCTGAAAGCATTCGACACTTTTTTGAGCACCCTGCATTTACAGTTTAAATGATGGATGAGTCCTATAGATTTGTGACCACGAAATTACAAGAAAAAGCAGAGACCTCAAGCAATGTACAGACGTTCGGTGAAGCCAGACAAAAGGACAACTTTTACACCTACACGAATACACACAGAAGCAGATTACTGATCAGCACGAGACGACATGAGTTTATACCAACTAATGTTGAATATGACAGAAAATTTGACTGCTGAGTCTAATGTCGTTTCCTCTCTGAAGATGAAAACACAAATACCGAAGTTCCTGCGGCAAAATCCTAAACTGTGGTTGTCAATGCTAGATTTGGCGTTTACCCAAAACTGCATTACCAGCGATTATACAAGTTTTCCTGGCGGTTAACGGCTTAGATGCCTGAGTGGTCAAAATGGCGTCGTACGTTGTTTTGAAACCACCCTCGTGACAACCATATCTCCGCTTGAATGACACTGTGGTCAGACGGATGTGTAAATCGATGAACGAAAAATGAAACAAGTGATTCAGTCCGAGCATATCGGCGATAGAACACCATCGGAATTCTAGCGTCATCTGAGGAGCATCGTCAATACCAGATGAAACAAAATGGCACGCATGGCTAACACAAATATCGCTTTCAGTTAAAACAGTGGTGGTGACATATGGGAAGAGCGCCATTAATTCTGATCTAGCAGCAGCACGCTATAAGGGCGCAGGAGAATACCCTGTGGTAACGTCGTCAACACTGGGAAGACAGCAGTAAGAGGGCACGAGCAACAGACGAACATCAACGAGGAGTTCCAGTGCTTGAAATATCAGATGGGTGCAATTCAGAAGCAATTCCTGGCACTGGCGGTGGGTAGACGGACGAGCATAAAGCAAGGTAAAGAGGAGGGGTATTCGTACAGTCAGCAGAATCAAACAGACGGCCTGTTGCTACAAGGAGGACAAAATCGCCTGGGGTGTTGGTACAACAAGCGTTCTGGTGATCAAGCCACGAGAAGCTCACCTCCTTGCGCTTTCCCAAACAGCCTCAGTGGCATGCACTACGTGAAATGGGCCGCACGGTTCCAGACGAGCACCAACGTGCTGATGAGGGATTGTGTTGCGTCCGTAGACGTCAGCGGTGACGTAATGAGATGTAGTCAAGACCCAACACTAAAGATTGGCTCACTTACTCGTGACAAATCGGCCGCATCCACGAAGAAAACGTGTCTGCTCACATTATCGCGCCGTTTGTATTTGAAAGACAGGAAAGCAGGTCGGTGCTACCTTATCGATTCGGGCTCAGATATGAATGTGCTCCTAGTCAAGCAAAGTATGACTGCAGTGGCACGTGCAACTCTCCAAATTACGGCAGCTAACAACTGGCCCATCACAACTTATTGTGACTCTGAAGTGACATTGGACCTGGGTTTCAGTAAAATTTTCAAGTGAAGTTTCATACCGGCAGATGTTAGTGAGCCAATGAACCGATACTGCGTGTAGACTACACGCACCTCTCGGGACTGGGAACAGAGTTAATTATGGTACGAAGTGTGGTGGTAATGGGTACTATAGGCAGACGTGCTACTGATGCTGTCACCTCATCCAGTAGTTTGGTTAGTTCAGAAGCTAGGCGAGAGGTTTGTCGGCCAGTTACAAAAAGTATTGCATATCACGCTGCATTATATTAAGACTACACCCAAGCAGCTGGGTTCTCGGTAGTCATCAAGACTAGCACCTGACCGTACCTCTGAAGCGCAAGCAGAATTTTCAGAGATGTTACAACTGGGCACCATACAAATGTCTGACAGCCTATGGGTATTACTGTTACACCTAGTTAAATAGAAAAGCGACACCTGGAGTCCCTGTGGGGATTACCACAGTCCAAACACACGAGTAGTCCCTGACCGCTATCCTGTTCCTAAGCTGAGGGATCTGACAAGCGTTTCAGCTGGAGCTGCAGTCTTCTACATGGTGGACTGCTAGAAGGCTTATAACCAGGTTCCAGAAACAGGAGAAGATAATCTCAAGACTGTGTGATAAAGCCTTTTGGTCTCATTGAATACCTACACGTGCCATTTATTTAAAGAATACAGCTGTCATGGCAGAGGTTTAGAGATGAAGTACTAAGGCGACTGGATTGCTGCTTCATCTACCTCGATCGTCAAAGACAGCTGAAATACATTAGAAACACTTTAAGGTAGTGCTTTTGTCCTATCAAAAATAAGGCAGAGGTCGTTAGCAACATTTTTCCGCCCACGGTTTACCAGCAATGAAGAATATTCCTGGAGATCGTCAACTTTTACCAACATTATCTACTCAAAGGAGCAGAGATGCAGGCGCCGCTAACAACACACTGGCTGGTAACAACACTACGGTAAAGCATCCCCTGCCATGGACACCCACAATGCAGCACGCCTTTGAAACTCATAGGGCTAGTTTGCAAAATACAATCCTCTTACACCACCTGGTTCACAACGTACCATTAGCGACGGTGGTGGACGCTAGGACACAGGCTATCGGAGCAGTTCTCCATCAACATGTCGAGACTAATTGGAAACGATTCGGGCTTTTCTCTCGGAAGCTGATGGAGGCCCATACTAATTGAAGTCCGTACGATCGAGTGTTACAGACCATTTATGAAACTGTATGACACTTGCGCCCTTGTGTTAAAACTAGACCATTTACAATCTGCACTGTTCATAAGCCAATCACTTTCGCTTTTCACAAGATCAGTGAAGATTGTTCGTCCTGGAATTTCAGCCAGGTAGCGTTTACTGGGTTATTCACGACAGATATGAGACACATAAGAGGGGCAGAAAGTGTAGTGGCTGATTTTTTTCCCCCTAGAATCGGTGCAATTTCTTTTGCAATAAATTACGGTCAACTTACGGCAGCACAAGCTACAGACGAGCAGTTCCAACAATATTTGCAACACAGTTCAACAGCTCTTCAGCTCACATAAGTACAGTAGTTAGGAACAAAGGGCCTTATTTGGTGTGACGTGTCTAGACGCGCACCTAGACCTTTCGTTCCCGAAACGCTGCGAAGAATTAGAATGAAGATGGAGAAATTTGTGTGGCCCAGTATTAAAAAAGACTGTCGCCAGTTTTCGAAAGAATGTGTAGCATGTTAACAATGAAAAGTTGGCAAAGATGTGCACAAGCCAGTGGGAAAAAATTCCTGAAGCAACAAGTCGGTTCTCAAACGTTCCCATAGACTTCGTGGGCCCGCTACCACCATCAGAGGGATATCGTTTTAAGTTTACAGCCACAGCAGATATTCACGTTGAGGAGGGGGGGGGGGGGGGATGCCTATTGGTGATATATCAGAAGAAACTACAACAAGGGCCTGCCTAAAATCCGTTTTGTCAGCCCAGCTCATGTCACCACGGATCAGAAGCGGCTATCTGAGTCTCAATGTTTCTTGAACTGTCTACATCAGTAGTCATTAAACTTTTTTGCTCAAGAGCAAATACTGACAACGTGCGACAGTACCTCGGCCCACATGTGCGTCGGTCATATTATTAATTGAAACCTACATAAATTAGTATGTGATGAAGCCCCAATATATAGCTGTAGCAAGGCGCGAAAACAGGTCGCTGGCCAGTAAGTACCTACCCCTCATAGCCGGTACCATTAGGAACACTTGGTGCCGACTATTGTGTTTCAGGTTGCTGCCACCCTCTGCGACCCCTAAGTTGTGTCATTGTAACTGCCCATGAAGTACTGTTGTGTTGTGTTGTATGTGTGAGTGGATGATTAATTGATTAGCACTTTGACTGCCAGCCACGTAGACCTTGCCGTTTGTTAGAAGGCTGGCCATTTATACGGTTTTTTCAATATTTTTATTAAGAACACCAGCCGACATTTAAAACATTTAACTGTGACACTAACCTTTATGAAAGCTTGAAACTACTTCTTCTGCACTACATGTATATAAATTCTTACATATTTCGTTCAGACAGTGTAAGCTTTTGTGTGATACGCTTTGAAACATGGCATTTTACGCATTTTGCCTCTGCTGCACTGGTATGTTGTGTCTTTCCTTGAGCCCTTTCCTGTCTACCTATAACAAATAAAGGAACTATATCATGATTAAGAAAATGAAGAAACATTAGAAAAGAACGCAGCGTTTCAATCACTTTTAACGAAATCAAAAGGAGATACACTCACTTGAAGTTTGACACAGTTGTTCTTGCACGAAGTCAGGCTCATCATCTGAATCGTCGATATCGTCATCCTCACTGTCATCATCATCAAAATCTTGCTCCAGATCAGGAAAAATTTCGTCGTCCTTAACACAACGTGAAGCCATGTCTGTAGTTTCTTTACGTACTGAACGATAGATGCCGCCGTCCAGCAGCTAGACTTTGTACGATAAATGGCTGCTTCACCACTCGCAACACAATGACGATCAGTGGAGTCCATCAATAAACGTAGTTTCGTTTTAAAACTAGCAGAATTTGTACTCCGTGACATGTCGGGATCGTCAGTCCGCCGCAACTATCGCGTCCTGCCAAATGACGGGTTTGACAATCAATTATTGTACTTATATTTAAATGTATTGTGCAATATTAGACACGATTAAAATCATTTTCGTTCCACACCATTTGTTGTATTACAACAGCCTTAAGTTTTTCTTGCTACAACTATGCATCTTAATTGAAAATTACCGTCCTTATAATGCGCGTTCATGAATCTGTGTTACTTTCGTTTGAAATTTATACCATAACTGATCGGTATGAGGTACATACGGGAATGAGTTGTCAACACTGGAAGACAATCAGTCAAACAAACCCCCTTTCATCATCTAACCCTATAGTGGCCGCGCTACTTACCGCTCTGCCCCTGAGATAAGTGGCCAACTTTACATAGCTCACGAACGAATTCATCAACGTCAAGTAAAATTAAGTACCTGTTAAAATATTACTTTCTCTGTAATTATATTTGTTGTAAGTAGGCTGTTTAGGTTTTTTTATTGGTAACGCCACCTCTGTATAAAAATCACTGGCTGTGCTGTGTGCAGTCTGTGTCTAGTTTGCATTGTTGTCTGCCATTGTAGTGTTGGGCAGCGGCAGCTGGATGTGAACAGCGCGTAGCGTTGCGCAGTTGGAGGTGAGCCGCCAGCAGTGGTGGATGTGGGGAGAGAGATGGCGGAGTTTTGTAATTTGTCATGAACAGCTATATATATATATTATGACTTTTGATGATATTAAGGTAAATACATTGTTTGTTCTCTACTAATATCTTTCATTTGCTAACTATCCCTATCAGTAGTTAGTGCCTTCCGTAGTTAGAATCTTTTATTTAGCTGGCAGTAGTGGTGCTCGCTGTATTGCAGCAGTTCGAGTAACCAAGATTTTTGTGAGGTAAGTGATTTGTGAAACGTATAGGTTAATGTTAGTCAGGGCATGTCAAGAGTCAGCATTGTCTTTCTGTTGGAAGGACAACACTACTTCTTCAACACTGCATGGAAATCCACTACTTCCTTGTGCATTGTCTTTTACTGCTCAGACTTTGAGAAAAGAAACGGCAGTTTTACTGTGATGAACGATTAGGACTGTCTTTATGGACTGTGAGAAAGTTTAGCTTTTGACCAACACTGTATCAATAAGTGTGTGCATTTGATATCTTTGTTATTGTAATTATGAAAAATTTTATCAAATCATTATTGGCCACTGCCCAAAACAATTTGTAAAATTTTTTGTGGGGAGTGTGGGGGCTATGTAAGTAGGCTGTTTAGGTTTTTTTGTTGGTAACGCCACCTCTGTATAAAAATCACTGGCTGTGCTGTGTGCTGTCTGTGTCTAGTTTGCATTGTTGTCTGCCATTGTAGTGTTGGGCAGCGGCAGCTGGATGTGAACAGCGCGTAGCGTTGCGCAGTTGGAGGTGAGCCGCCAGCAATGGTGGATGTGGGGAGAGAGATGGCGGAGTTTTGTAATTTGTCATGAACTGCTATATATATTATGACTTTTGATGATATTAAGGTAAATACATTGTTTGTTCTCTATTAATATCTTTCATTTTCTAACTATCCCTATCAGTAGTTAGTGCCTTCCGTAGTTTGAATCTTTTATTTAGCTGGAGTAGTGGTGCTCGCTGTATTGCAGTAGTTCGAGTAACCAAGATTTTTGTCAGGTAAGTGATTTGTGAAACGTATAGGTTAATGTTAGTCAGGGCCATTCTTTTGTAGGGATTTTTGAAAGTCAGATTCCGTTGCGCTAAAAATATTGTATGTCAGTTTAAGCACAGTCATGTATAATTTTTCAAAGGGGACGTTTCATTGTTTGGTAATGAGTAGGACAACTACACTTTGAAGAAGCTCTTAACGGAAGTTGACGTTCTTGAATTCGGAAGTTAGTTGCTAGATGGATGTTATTAAAGTAAACGTCTGAGGACTGCGGCCACACGAATACTTGATTGGGGCTGCATACGGCCCGTGGGCCATAGTTTGACGACCACAGGTCTAGACAGTGCGGATCTAGCACCAGCAGACGACCATCTATCACCCCGCCAGCAGCGGAATGCTAGGACGCTGGCGTAGAATCTTCAAAACCGTGCTTATGTGCCATGAGAACAGTTGGACAGTAGCGCTACCATTAGTTTTCCTGGAACTTCATTCAGTCTTTAACCCGGACATTAAGACATCTACAACAGAGATGGTGTAAGGTGGCTATAATTTCGCACCTTACAAGCACTCATCCACATACTTTGCTGTGATCTACAACCACATACCGTATTATTTGATAGGTAGTACATCGTATATATGAATATTTACAGGAAACTGACATTGTCACATTCGCCTTGTAAATAATTGTTAACGCTTATTGCATGAAAGGTGATGGAGTGTCTTTATCATCATACTAGTAGAAGTTGGAACGACAGTGGAAATGATACAGCAGATGCAACTCAAACAGTGGGTGGAAGGCCCACACGGGTGTTGGTCCTGCTTTAACACAGGAAGTAGAAAGACGGACGTCGTAGCACCTAGGCGCTGGATCACAATAGAGTCGCGACCGGCCGCTTTGTAGCCGAACCAGAAGGATTATACTTCGGAAACTACGAAATTATTGGACGCAGGTGAAATGGAACGAAGAGGCGGCACCTCGGAAACTTTGCAGGCTGGGTTATTTCCCTGGATATTTACTCAGAAGCAAATCAAATGGCTCTGAGCACTATGGGACTTAACATCTATGGTCATCAGTCCCCTAGAACTTATAACTACTTAAACCTAACTAACCTAAGGACAACACACAACACCCAGTCATCACAAGGCAGAGAAAATCCCTGACCCCACCGGGAATCGAACCCGAGAACCCGGGCGTGGGAAGCGAGAACGCTACCGCACCACCACGAGCTGCGGACTACTCAGAAGCGTACCATTGTATGGGCATAAGTCTTACCTCGTAAACTTTCTGTGCTGGACGACAAAAGACTAAAATATGGTTAGTCGGCGTTCGGAAGAATCTGTAGAGAGTGAGAATATTCCGTGGTTTCGGGAATATGATTCGTTTTCGGAATTACGAGAGTGGGGAGCCGAGCCTTGCTGGGAGGCCAGCGGCGGAGGGACGAGGTATTCCGTTGTGAGCGCCCGTGTGTGACAGTCGCTCGATATCAGCTTCGTTGCTACAGACAGACTTGCTATCTTTGCTTTCAGAAGAGTTTATAGTTAGAACAGATAGGCATTGTCCTGCTGCGAACCTATACGATTCTGGAGTTCACCTCCGGGTTGGAAGTCGTCGTTGAGCACGCAGCGTTTAGTAATTCCTCTGCCTATACATACGTTGAGACGTTATCTCAAGTCCGCCCTTGTGGCTGGGAGTTCGCGTTTCTCGTCTGTAGAAAACAGAGAGTAGAAGACAGTATGAGAGGGTATTAGTCAGTGGACCGCCTTCTGCCGTACCAGTGATTGAAAGAGTTTATTTGTGGCTGGAGTTCTTCCGTCGTCGCAGACGAGTACGAGAACCATCATTCGACGCACGGGACGCAATACATACGGTTATATCGCAGATTGCTTCGGCTTATTAGGCCTATTAAAGCTAAACAGCTGTGATCACATTAGTTTATTTCCATTGAGATTCCACACCGCCGTAGATCTTCTTTGAAAGAAGTGTGTTCTAGTGTTTGGTACGTAGATGATGTCAGTCATTTCGCGTTAGTGATATTTGACCGCGCAATCATAATAAGGGGCAGAGTTGGGCAACTGGTTAGTAATTTTACTTAGGAAATGTAAACTTTGTAATATAAGTGTTTTTTTTTACATCTACAATAACTATATAAGCAGGAACAACGTTTATCATTTAGTAGGATTAGTTGCCTTCGGCATTCATTTATGTTTAGATTGTAATTTATAGAATCTAGAGATCCTAAGATCTGCTTCAGGGGGTAGTCAGACAGGGCCAAATCTTCAATTTAGCGTTTATTATTTTCTGTTGCGCACATTCATTTTACACCCGCCTGGAGTAGCAGCATGGAATGGTTTATGGAGAGACGTTACATCTGTCGTTGGTGCTTTTTTTGTTGAAAGTGATGCAAACGGAACCGGAGCTATCATATATGCTGCAACATGTGAAACTCCAAATAGCTAAGCCGTGCCTTCCAACGGACAGAGAACAGAGACTGTTCATCCAGAAGGACCGTAAAACGTGCTCACACGTCATGTTGAGAACAGACGCGGTACGCTCTCCGTTGCAACCACGATATTCTGGATCTTTCCTGGTGGAAAGGACGTGCGGTGCAAATTTTGTGTAATGACAAGCCAATGACGGTGTCATGGGAGTGGACAAAACCGGCGTATTTGCTCACGCCAGACCTACCCGCACAACAAGATACTTGGGATATCACGCAAGTGACTCTGTGTCGACCGGATAGTGATACTGGTCAGCCAACAGCATCATCACCCTGGACTCGGCAAACGAGCCAATAGGAAGAAGCGAAAACGAAGTCAACCTGCAAGAGTGCGGGTCTACAGGTAAGACGCAAATACTGGCATATCCCAGGAACTCCGATCTACCGCGAGGGGGCTGTGTGGGAAGCGCCGACTTCGGACAGTGATTGAGAACGCATTTATTATTCATTGGCTGACCGGCCAGGTTTGCCTTGTTATGTTTACTCTTACAAGGGAAACTCCCCATCCCTCACCCTCAGATTTAGTGGTAAGATGGCTCAGTCGGTGTCCTGTCAAAAATTGAACGCAGATCAAGGATGAAAACAGAAAGAAGGGGTACTGAACTATGAAAAACGCGATGTAGAAACAGTGAAAGATCGAAGAACAAAAAGTGCATATCCTTGATTCTTGTTTCGGTTAAGATCTATGTAAATAACATTACCGTCTCTTTTCTTCTGTAAATATGTCCTACGCGTTTTTGTTTTCATGACATGTTGTAAGGTATTTTGATGGATGAGACTGAGACAGTTATTTATTTCCTGTTTTGTCATTTAGAACTGTTCGTTGGTTATAGGCACCCTGAGCAGATCAACATTACTGGCAGAAGCTTATTCTAGAGCCCCAGTTGTGATTATTGGTAAATTAATATTTTCAGGAGATTTTTACTGTAGGCAGGGATTCACCTGAGTCAAACTACACTCCTGGAAATGGAAAAAAGAACACATTGACACCGGTGTGTCAGATCCACCATACTTGCTCCGGACACTGCGAGAGAGCTGTACAAGCAATGATCACACGCACGGCACAGCGGACACACCAGGAACCGCGGTGTTGGCCGTCGAATGGCGCTAGCTGCGCAGCATTTGTGCACCGCCGCCGTCAGTGTCAGCCAGTTTGCCGTGGCATACGGAGCTCCATCGCAGTCTTTAACACTGGTAGCATGCCGCGACAGCGTGGACGTGAACCGTATGTGCAGTTGACGGACTTTGAGCGAGGGCGTATAGTGGGCATGCGGGACGGGTGGACGTACCGCCGAATTGCTCAACACGTGGGGCGTCAGGTCTCCACAGTACATCGATGTTGTCGCCAGTGGTCGGCGGAAGGTGCACGTGCCCGTCGACCTGGGACCGGACCGCAGCGACGCACGGATGCACGCCAAGACCGTAGGATCCTACACAGTGCCGTAGGGGACCCCACCGCCACTTCCCAGCAAATTAGGGACACTGTTGCTCCTGGGGTATCGGCGAGGACCATTCGCAACCGTCTCCATGAAGCTGGGCTACGGTCCCGCACACCGTTAGGCCGTCTTCCGCTCACGCCCCAACATCGTGCAGCCCGCCTCCAGTGGTGTCGCGACAGGCGTGAATGGAGGGACGAATGGAGACGTGTCGTCTTCAGCGATGAGAGTCGCTTCTGCCTTGGTGCCAATGATGGTCGTATGCGTGTTTGGCGCCGTGCAGGTGAGCGCCACAATCAGGACTGCATACGACCGAGGCACACAGGGCCAACACCTGGCATCATGGTGTGGGGAGCGATCTCCTACACTGGCCGTACACCACTGGTGATCGTCGAGGGGACACTGAATAGTGCACGGTACATCCAAACCGTCATCGATCCCATCGTTCTACCATTCCTAGACCGGCAAGGGAACTTGCTGTTCCAACAGGACAATGCACGTCCGCATGTATCCCGTGCCACCCAACGTGCTCTAGAGGGTGTAAGTCAACTACCCTGGCCAGCAAGATCTCCGGATCTGTCCCCCATTGAGCATGTTTGGGACTGGATGAAGCGTCGTCTCACGCGGTCTGCACGTCCAGCACGAACGCTGGTCCAACTGAGGCGCCAGGTGGAAATGGCATGGCAAGCCGTTCCACAGGACTACATCCAGCATCTCTACGATCGTCCCCATGGGAGAATGCAGCCTGCATTGCTGCGAAAGGTGGATATACACTGTACTAGTGCCGACATTGTGCATGCTCTGTTGCCTGTGTCTATGTGCCTGTGGTTCTGTCAGTGTGATCATGTGATGTATCTGACCCCAGGAATGTGTCAATAAAGTTTCCCCTTCCTGGGACAATGAATTCACGGTGTTCTTATTTCAATTTCCAGGAGTGTATATTAAATTATATGAACTTTAGTGCTCGAGATTTAGTCTACAATTCTTTTTAGAAACTGCTTGGGGACTCGCGTTAAAGAAATAAATATTTCACATAGCGATGTTAAGAAAAAGATACAAGGTGTGGTTTGATTGCTCCCGTTTGGCGCAACCATTGTGAAACGATGTCAGGTTAGCCTCCACATACAGTGTGTATTGTTGTGAGGGGAGTTACAGAGTGTACTGCATTCCAAAGTCAGCCATTTCAAAATTTAGCCCTTTGCGTAATTTTCAAACGAAGAACGGGTTAGTGAGTGATTTATGTACTCTTGATAACTTTTATGAACTGTTCTTGTGCGTGGCTACATAACTATGAAAAAATGTATATGTATTTCACGAATGCGTGGTTTCGCGGCGACATGTACTGGTAAAATTCTCTCGAGTTTCCAGTCACCTCAAATGGTTTAAAATACACTAGCATTCGGCCGAATACCCCTCGCCCATTGACAGTCACCACTTGACGATGGTCGAGGAGTATTAAAACCCATTAGTATTCGGCGGAAAGGTCTTGGATTTTAAACCACTCGATGTGGCTGGAACCTCGAGAGAATTTTATCACTATACGTATTTTGTTTCTGAACGTATGTTTGTCCGTGTTATACAGGGTGATTCTAAAGTCACTATACATATCAGTGAATAGTAAGTCACTATACATTTCAGTGATATAGTAACGGAATATTTGATTCTTGTAGGTACTATGACAGAATGCTAACCAAAGAAGAACGAATCGCTGTTGCTACTATTCGTCTTCGTGGAATGACGTATGAACAGGTGCGGACAGACTTTGCCCGTCGATTCCGGAAAACAGGCCCCACCAGGCTGGCTACCAAGACCCTAGTCAATAAATTCCAGCGTACTGGTAGTGTTGCAGATGAAGAACGTCTAGGGAGGCCGGCCATAACGCCAGAAATCGTGCAAAGTGTACAGGATGCGATCACACGTAGCCCTTCCGCATCTACCAGGAGACTTAGTACGGAGCTTGGTATTCCTCAAACCACTGTATGGAGAGTTCTTCCTTACAAGCCGCACAAAGGTGCGCACCATATCCGGGTCGTACATAAGCTTGAAGCGGAGGACTACATAACCAGACAAGCTATGTGTATGTCCTGCTACAAGCTGTGAAAAATGATAATTTGATGCAAAATGTTTTGTTCAGTGATGAAGCTATATTTCATACCTGTGGACACGTGAACAGACACAACTGCAGGATCTGTCAACCAAGTGCGCTGCATGAATGGCAACGGGACACAGCAAAAAAGAATGTGTGGTTAAGGATAACGAGGTCAACAGTGTACGGGCCCTTCTTCTTCCCCAAACAAAATGTTACTGGAACTACATACCTAGATATGTTGGAACAGTTTTTGGAGCCCCAGTTGATATCTGCTGGGATTATGGATACTGTTGTTTTTCAACAGGATGGTGCACAGCACCATTTGGGCCTCGTTGTTTGGGATTATCTGAATCAAGCATTTCCCGGCAGATGGATTGGTCATGCCTCTCCACGGATGTGGGCACCACGCTCTCCTGACTTGACACCCTTAGACTTTTTTGCATGGGGGTTTATCAAGACTAAGGTATACCACCCCCCCCCCCCCCCCCCATGAACCATGGACCTTGCCGTTGGTGGGAAGGCTTGCGTGCCTCAGCGATACAAATGCCCGAACCGTAGGTACGGATGCAACCGTTCTATGGGTCGGAACGTGGAATGTCAGATCCCTTAATCGTGCAGGTAGGTTAGAAAATTTAAAAAGGGAAATGGATAGGTTAAAGTTAGATATAGTGCGAATTAGTGAAGTTCGGTGGCAGGAGGAAAAAGACTTTTGGTCAGGTGAATACAGAGTTATAAATACAAAATCAAATAGGGGTAATGCAGGAGTAGGTTTAATAATGAATAGGAAAATAGGAGTGCGGGTAAGCTACTACAAACAGCACAGTGAACGCATTATTGTGGCCAAGATAGACACGAAGCCCACGCCTACTACAGTAGTACAAGTTTATATGCCAATTAGCTCTGCAGATGATGAAGAAATTGATGAAATGTATGATGAGATAAAAGAAATTATTCAGGTAGTGAAGGGAGACGAAAATTTAATAGTCATGGGTAATTGGAATTCGAGAGTAGGGAAAGGGAGAGAAGGAAACATAGTAGGTGAATATGGATTGGGGCTAAGAATTGAAAGAGGAAGCCATCTGCTAGAGTTTTGCACAGAGCATAACTTAATTATAGCTAACACTTGTTTCAAGAATCATGAAAGAAGGTTGTATACATGGATGAATCCTGGAGATACTAGAAGGTATCAGATAGATTACATAATGGAAAGACAGAGATTTAGGAACCAGGTTTTAAATTGTAAGACATTTCCAGGGCCAGATGTGGACTTTGACCACAATCTATTGGTTATGAAACGTAGATTAAAACTGAAGAAACTGCAAAAAGGTGGGAATTTAAGAAGATGGGACCTGGATAAGCTGAAAGAACCACAGGTTGTGCAGAGTTTCAGGGAGAGCATAAGGGAATAATTGACAGGAATGGGGGAAAGAAGTACACTAGAAGAAGAATGGGTAGCTCTGAGGGATGAAGTAGTGAAGGCAGTAGAGGATCAAGTCGGTAAAAAGACGAAGGCTAGTAGAAATCCTTGGGTAACAGAATAAATATTGAGTTTTATTGATGACAGGAGAAAGTATAAAAATGCAGTAAATGAAGCAGGCAAAAAGGAATACAAACGTCTCAAAAAGAAGTGCAAAATCACTAAGCAGGGATGGCTAGAGGACAAATGTAAGGATGTAGAGGCTTATCTCACTAGCGGTCAGATAGATACTGCCTACAGGACAATTAAAGAGACCTTTGGAGAAAGCAGAACCACTTGCATGAATATCAAGAGCTTTGATGGAATCCCAGTTCTAAGCAAAGAAGGGAAAGCAGAAAGGTGGAAGGAGTATATAGAGGGTCTATACAAGTGCGATGTACTTAAGGACAATACTGTGGAAATGGAAGAGAATGTAGATGAAGATGAAATGGGAGATACGATACTGCGTGAAGAGTTTGACAGAGCACTGAAAGACCTGAGTCGAAACAAGGCCCCCGGAGTAGACAACATTCCATTAGAACTACTGACGGCCTTGGGAGAGCCAATCCTGACAAAACTCTACCACCTGGTGAGAAAGATGTATGAGACAGGCGAAATACCCTCAGACTTAAAGAAGAATATAATAATTCCAATCCCAAAGAAAGCAGGTGTTGACAGATGTGAAAATTACCGAACTATCAGTTTAATAAGTCACAGCTGCAAAATACTAACACGAATTCTTTACAGACGAATGGAAAAACTGGTAGAAGCCGACCTCGGGGAAGATCAGTTTGGATTCCGTAGAAATATTGGAACACGTGAGGCAATACTGACCTTACGACTTATCTTAGAAGAAAGATTAAGGAAATGCAAACCTACGTTTGTAGCATTTGTAGACTTAGAGAAAGCTTTTGACAGTGTTGACTGGAATACTCTGTTTCAAGTTCTAACGGTAGCAGGGGTAAAATACAGGGTGCGAAAGGCTAAGTTTTTCGGTCTACAGTGGAGCGGTGGGGGATGTGCTTATACATGCAAGGTAGTCACATTGAAATGTACTGAAATTATGTCCTATTGTAACATAAGTTGCAGTGCCATTACATATTGGTTAATAAAATTTGTTTAAGTACAAATGTATAGTGACTTTAGAATCACCCTGTATAATTACTACTCAGAAGTTTACTGTTAGTCTTGCAATACACGAAGACACACCTCAAGAACTTCGGTACGCCCACCGCTACTGGAAGTCAACTAACGTTAGAGCGTAGCACCTCAAGCCAACTGCGGCAGCAGCACAATACTATGACGAGCCTTCAAAATGAAAACCGAACACCCGCCACAACAGGGCCACGGAACTGATCCATTGAAAAGTAACCACCATACGGGTTGAGATATTTATCCCACCGGGAGACGAGTTGATCAATTCCTGTTTCGTAGAAAGCAGTCGGCCACTGACGGATACACAACCGCTCCCACTCTCGCACCAGCCGGAGTGGCCGTGCGGTTCTAGGCGCTACGGTCTGGAACCGATGGACCGCTACGGTCGCAGGTTCGAATCCTGCCTCGGGCATGGATGTGTGTGATGTCCTTAGGTCAGTTAGGTTTAATTAGTTCTAATTTCTAGGCAACTGATGACCTCAGAAGTTAAGTCGCATAGTGCTCATAGCCAAACCCACTCTCGCACTAACTCGTCCGACTGAAGCCGACGCTAACGCATGTTGCTCTTCAGATCGACAAGGATACGAATGTCACACGGCGAACGATCCAGCCGGTACAGAAGATGTTGCAGTGTTTCGCAACCAAATCACTGAAGCGTAGCCTTTGTCCGATTGGTAGTCTCGGAGTGAGCGTTATCGTACAACAGAATGATTCCGTCTGGCAGTATTCCCAGACGCCCTGACTTAATGGCACGTCAAAGATCCTGTATAGTGTCTTTTTAGCTCCACACATTGAATGTGAATCCACGCTCGATGAACTCTACAAGCAGAGAGTATCGAAGCAGACGGTCATTAAGACTTTACCGGAACTTGTGTGAACAGCTTTGGATTTCTTTCACGGGCGAGATGCAGGCTGTTGTGTACAATTTCGTACACAGTGGGAAGGAGAGGTGGCCTAGAGGGTGGTATGGGAACTGTCGTCGTAGGAAAGCTTAACAGGAACAGAGATCATTAGCGAACAAGTTAACACAACAAACAGAAGATTTACTTAACTCGTATTTCTCCAAGCGAACGAAAACTCATGACAAATAATACAGCAAGAAATAGAGTGTAGCTCTCAGCGTCTCACGGAAGAGCCTCCAAGCGTGGGTGGGGCGAGCAGCTGCCGCCAGCCATCCTGTACCGCAGCACCAAAGGGCGCTCGTAGCCTAGAGCCGCTGGAGGCATGGGATCAGTGGGCGTGCACCACTGGGTCCACCAGATCCCGCGTCTGTCGGAAACTTGCTGTTCCACTGCCAAATGTAGAACGCCGATGGGGTGGTATCGGTATGTGACACGACACGGGATGTTTTTACTGTTGGCTTTGCTGTGTGGTCTCAGGCTGTTGGAATGCTGTCGGACGGAACCATCTTGCTTCAGGATAACGCCTGCCCCTACACAACAATTTGGACGAAGGCTGCCTTTCAGTGATTTGGGTAGGAAAAACTGTAACATCCTACAATTCGGACGAAGGCTGCCCTCCAGTGATTTGGGTGGGAAAAACTGTAACATCCTTCATACAGCCCGGATCGTTAACCGTCTGACCTTCACATCGTTCGGGGCGTGAAGAAAGACACGCATGGGCGTCGGTTTCAGTCAGACGAGGAAGAGTATAAGTGGGTGTGGTTGGCGATCCATCAGTGACCACTCACATGCTATGAAACGGGAACTGATCATCTCATCTCTCATTGAGATAAAGCTCTTAATGTGGATGGTTACTTCTGAATGGAAACATTCCATGGACCCATTGTGATGGCTGTTCGGTTTTGATCTGACTGCCCTTTATAGTTCAGGTCCTGCAGCGAGCTAGTATTATTAGCCAAAAATGTACAGCTGAGCAATATTTAACTGAAAGTGCCAATTGACTGTCATTTAGTTGTATTCAAAGTGTTAAACAGTTATTGTGTTCTGCAGCAGTATCATAAATATATACTGACAATAATGTGAGCATGAATTGCCTTCCAGTTAAGTATCCGATATGAAAGAGTTTCACTAAAGTGACGCAACATTCTTGATGCGTGCTGTAGCTCGCCCTCTCGCCTTCCTCCAGAGATAAAACTACAGGCTGAAGAAAAAATGCCGCACTTGACGGTCGGCATGCGCTTCCTCATCACAATTCGAGACAAAATTGTATCTAGCAAAACTTAGTCCTGCCAATAGTTTTAACAGAAACGCGATAAAAAAAGAAAAAAAGATAAGAAACGAAGCTCTGGCAACGCTATAACCGTGTGGAGCGTGGCTAGGAATAGGCAGCACGAAACTGTGCTTTGCCGGATCTGTGCCATTAGCTCAGTGAGATTAGGCAAGGTCATAGGGAACGGTACATACACGTACGAGCAACGATCGCTTTAGAAAAGCGACCACCTCGCATTTGCAAACGCTTTGCCACTCGCTGGATCATACTTTGCTGGAGTTGATTTCATGCCAAACTTTCTTTTTCAGTTAAAGCATCAAACTGTACCCAGTTTATATCTCCACAATGCGATATCTTCTGCATTTCTTTGTATTAAGACATAACATGAACTTCTTAGAGACATAAACGACTACTTTCTTTCGTCCATGACACAAGTAAAGCCTATAGAAAATAATAATCGATACAGTAATATCTGTAAGTTGGTGTAGGCTGTTTAGGTTTTTATGTTGGTAACGTCACGTAGCGCTCTATATGAAAATCACTGGCTGTGCTGTCTGCAGTCTGTGGCTGGTTGGCATTGTTGGAATATTCGCTATTGTAGTGTTGGTCAGTTGGGTGTGAACAGCGCGTAGCGTTACGCAGTTGGAGGTGAGCCGCCAGCAGTGGTGGATGTGGGGAGAGAAATGGCGCAGTTTTGAGAGCGGATGATCTGGACGTGTGTCCATCAGAGGCAGTAAATTTGTAAGACTCGATGTCATGGACTGATATATATATATATATATATATATATATATATATATATATATATATATATATATAATGACTTTTGAACATTATTAAGGTAAATACATTGTTTGTTCTCTATCAAAATCTTTCATTTAGTAACTATGCCTATCAGTAGTTAGTCCCTTCAGTAGTTAGTATCTTTTATTTTGCTGGCAGTATTGGCTCTCGCTGTATTGCAGTAGTTCGAGTAACGAAGATTTTTGTGAGGTAAGTGATTCATGAAAGGTATAGGTTATTGTTAGGGTCATTCTTTTGTAGGGATTATTGAAAGTCAGATTGCGTTGGGCTAAAAATATTGTGTGCCAGTTTAGTGATGATCAGAATAAGTAAAGAGAGAAATGTCTGAGTACGTTCAGTTTTGCTCAGCTATTTGAAAATCAAATAACGGAAGGGGTTAACCAGTACAATAATTGATAAATTTTTCTAAGGGGACGTTTCACATCGTCTGTATCCAGTAAGGTACAAAAAGCACAATAGGTAGGCTACACAAGATTGCACATCATGCTATGCACAGTAATTCCATGCTGTATGTTTGACATCCAGGCTTATTTTCACAGGACCGGTACGTACACGTACGAACAACGTTTGCTTTATAAAAGATGTTCAAAGAGACCACCTCGCATTTGCAAACGCCTTGCCACGCGCTGGATCGTACTTTGCCGGACAGTAAACAACACACTGCCATCCACTACTGCCGAAGCGGCATGCTCGCGAGCTATTCGGTAGTGATACAATGAATTTGTTCCTTTAAGTGTTCCCACAAATAAAAATGCCTAATGGATAAAGTTTGGGGAACAAGGAGATCACAACAATGGACCTCTACGACCAGTTCATTTCCATGGAAACGCTTCATTTAAATAGTTATGCACATTTATTCCAAACTATGGTGGTGTACCATCACGCTAAAACCGTAGCTGTGGCTGAACTCCACGATGCCAGCCAGCCCACAGGTTCATGCCAAAGCGTGCCTGAAAGCCACGTTCACGAGTGGAGCGTAGATTGCGTTCCGACCAATAATGGCTGTTGTGGAGGTTGAAAATTCTTTCACGAATGAAGCAAGATTCGTCACCTTACATCATATTATTTTTTAAATGTTCGTTATCTTCCGGTTGGCGCAAAAGCCACTCACAAAACTGTACTCTTCGAATGTGGTCTTCCGGCCGCTGATGCTGAGTTAATATGTAAAGATATGGATGCAGTTCTTCATCGTGCAACACTTCAGCAAACAGTATTTGAGATATCAGGAACTACCTTGCAGTATCAGGGGGGTACCAAGGTGATAGGAGAACGATTTCAAGAATCGTGATCCTTGGAGTACCTCTGCCCATTTCTTGTGGATGAAGACTACCGGTTTCCCGAAGGCGTTGCTCCATCTGAGGAAAAACATTCTCATAGGGATGGCGCCTTTGAAGGTACCGAGACATGCGGTATGGCCGCGCGGTTAGGGGCGCCGTGTCACGAATCGCACGGTCCCTCCCGCCGGAGGTTCGAGTCCACCCTCGGGCATGGATGTGTGTGTTGTCCTTAGCGTAAGTTAAAGATAGTTTAAGTGGTGTGTAATCTAGGAACCGATGATCTCAACTATTTGATCCCTTACGAATTCACACACATTTGAACATCTGATCATTTTGAAAGTACCGTGCAGCATATGCAAGAGGTGTAGCACCAGGTTTGATTCTCGAACGTACCTAGCACCAAATTCATATTGAAGTATACATAGTTTGTGTACTCCATCGGAAAGCCGCCCTACATGAATTTGACAGGACCAGTAATGGTTGTGCACTGCACGGTTTGTAGATAAGTTCATGCAGTTTAATAGATCGCAAACGGCCTTGCCACAGTGGTAACAGTGGTTCCCGTCAGATCACCGAAGTTAAGCGCTGTTGGGCTGGGCTAGCACTTGGATGGGTGAGCATCTGGTCTGCTGAGCGCTGTTGGCAAGCGGGGAGCACTCAGCCCTTGTGAGGCAAAGTGAGGAGCTGCTTGATTGAGAAGTAGCGGCTCCAGTCTCGGAAACTGGCGTGCGGCCGGGAGAGCGGTGTGCTGCCCACATGCCCCTCCATATCCGCGTCCAGTGACGCCTGTGGTCTGAGGATGACACGGCGGCCAGTCGCTACCTGTGGGCCTTCGTGGCCTGTGCGCGAGGAGTTTAGTTTTTAGTTAATTTTAGTTTGATGGATCCCTCTGTCATGAGATAGGCTATTGTCATGTGACAAAATGATGTCCTGGTCATAAACGACGAGCAATAGGGAACGGATAATTAGAAAACAAAGAGAGGAACCTTACGAGGTTTCGAGCCGTAGCTGCATGGTGAACGTGGGTTTGATATCCAGCAGCCGACTCAATCAGCTACGGTGGCTGGTACGATAGTGTGGGGTGACACACGTTTCTCTGTACATTCCAATGCGCTTGATGATGTGACAGTGTTGCCAGCTCGTCATTTTCAGTCAAGTGTTTTCAGAACGCACCCAATCTGATTTTGCTAGATAAACTTTCGTCTTTAATCTGGATGGAGAATCGCACGCTGACCTCCAGAACTGCATTTGTTTTCTACACCCTGTACAGTAGGGTCATTTATGGTTGATTCGATATACGTCAATGTGTGCATGTCTCTTCAGTTTTGTTTCAAAATGACACAAATTCGTGGACTGAGGAAGCTATTGCTTGGAAATTACTTAAAGGTCTCGTTACAAGGGATATTTTGTAGCAAAGTTGTAATCAGGCGATGTTTCACCACAGGGATTCGATGTAACTGTCTGCATGTGGAAGTATGTGACACGGAAGTTCTAATGCCTAGGCTCACCGAGTTTCCATGAAACATACGGCAACCGCAGAAGATCAGCAATGAATCACAGCCGAACAGCTATGAAACTCGTCCACGAACAAATACCGCCAGCCGTACCCGAAGGATTGCATCCGAGACTCCGGTAGACACAAGCCTGCCTCTCTGCCAGGCGAACCATTAGTTAATGCCTCGGCTAGTTCTCGTCTCGCTCCGGCCGCGTGGGAACGGTATCGCGAGACTGCTCCAGGCGGCGTTTCGCTTACCAGGAAAGCGCCATTTGTCAACTGGCCATCTGCAGGCTGCGCAACCGCTCCGCCAACTGCGTGTGTGCCGCCTAATGGCGGCCAGTCGGCTTTTGCAAAGTAGCGCTGCAGGGGGCCGGCGAAAGCAGAGCCGCGTGGGTGGCCAGCCGAGGCGGCTTGTCAGCGCTGATGATCGTCACCTCGGCGAGCGAAAGTAGGGCTGCCGCGAGGGACGAGGTCGGGGACCGCGATCTCTCTTGGACGCTGTGCTCACTCTGCAACGTCCCTACCCATTTTCGTCACGCAATAACGCACGAGAGGGGTACAATAACTGCGAGGAGGTTTGTTTTATTCATGATTACAATGCACCGTAGTATTCTGCACTCTTCTGGCTATACAACCGTGTGTCCCAACATAATCTCCGTTTAATGCGACGGCCTTACGCCACCGCTTTACTGGCATGGTACTGCCCGCATGGTACTACTCGATTGGTCGATATCTTGCTGCGTCAGTAACTTCTCTATCACCCACGCGCTGCTTCTCCCGGAGTACATCTTTGACTGGGCCATACAGACAGAAGTCGAAAGATGCGAGATCCGGGTTGCACGGTCTATGAGGAAGAACAGCCGCCGCGCGGAGTGGGCGCGCGATTTGAGGCCTCGGATTTCGCTGCCCCTCCCGCCGGAGGTTCGAGTCCTCCCTCGGGCCTGGTCGTGTGTGTTGTCCTTAGCATAAGTTAGTTTAAGCAGTGTGTAAGTCAAGGGACCGATGACCTCAGCAGTTTGGTCCCTTAGGAATTCACACACACACACACACATTTGAACAACAGTCGAGTGAAGTTTTGTGGGCTCCTCTCGGCTACGCAGACTCGAGCGAGGCCTTGCGTTGTCGTGGAGAAGTTCGTTTGCATTTTTGCTGTACGAACACGTTGAAGTCGTGTTTCGATTTCAAGAGGGTAGCAGAACACACTTCGCCGGTTGGAGTGGCCGAGCGGTTCTAGGCTCTTCAGTCTGGAACCGCGCGACCGCTACGGTCGCAGGTTCGAATTCTGCTTCGGGCATGGATGTGTGTGATGTCCTCAGGTTAGTTAGGTTTAAGTAGTTCTAAGTTCTAGGGGACTGATGACCTCAGACGTTAAGTCCCATAGTGCTCAGAGCCATTTGAACCATTTGAAAGAACACACTTTACGGTTGATCGTTGCCCCTTGAGGGAGGACATTAAACACAATAACCCCGTTCAGAGTTTCAGAAGACCGTCGACACTTCTTTACCGTTTGAAAGTGCGGCTTTGAACTTTTTCATCGGAAGCGAAGTGATGCGGCGTCAGTCCACAGACTGCCTTTTTGTTTCCAGTTCGAAACGATGAACCCATGTTTCATCGCCTCTGACGATGTCCGAGAAAAAATTGTTACATTTAGCTTCGTAATGCCCAAGCAATTCCACACATTCTACAAGTGCCCATGAATATCTGCCATGCTCTGGGTTTTCACGAAGGTAACTCTCCGCTTGGAAAGCACCTCCGTTAAACACGCCATTTTGAAGGCTAAGTACAGCTCTGACACCTATCGGAACTTCATGTAACTATAGAGGTTCAAGCGAGAACATTCCACTACGTACTACTATGTAGTACGTAACAGCGTAACAGCGATCGTGTGAGACCCTACTCGCTTTATTTGTTCATGAGACCCAGAAAATATTAGATACAGGCTCCCAGGTAGATGCTATTTTTCTTGACTTCCGGAAGGCGTTCGATACAGTTCCGCACTGTTGCCTGATAAACAAAGTAAGAGCCTACGGAATATCAGACCAGCTGTGTGGCTGGATTGAAGAGTTTTTAGCGAACAGAACACAGCATGTTGTTATCAATGGAGAGACGTCTACAGACGTTAAAGTAACCTCTGGCGTGCCACAGGGGAGTGTTATGGGACCATTGCTTTTCACAATATATATAAATGACCTAGTAGATAGTGTCGGAAGTTCCATGCGGCTTTTCGCGGATGATGCTGTAGTATACAGAGAAGTTGCAGCATTAGAAAATTGTAGCGAAATGCAGGAAGATCTGCAGCGGATAGGCACTTGGTGCAGGGAGTGGCAACTGACCCCTAACATAGACAAATGTAATGTATTGCGAATACATAGAAAGAAGGATCCTTTATTGTATGATTATATGATAGCGGAAGAAACACTGGTAGCAGTTACTTCTGTAAAATATCTGGGAGTATGCGTGCGGAACGATTTGAAGTGGAATGATCATATAAAATTAATTGTTGAGATTCATTGGGAGAGTCCTTAGAAAATGTAGTCCATCAACAAAGGAGGTGGCTTAGAAAACACTCGTTCGACCTATACTTGAGTATTGCTCATCAGTGTGGGATCCGTACCAGATCGGGTTGACGGAGGAGATAAAGAAGATCCAAAGAAGAGCGGCGCGTTTCGTTACAGGGTTATTTGGTAACCGTGATAGCGTTACGGAGATGTTTAACAAACTCAAGTGGCAGACTCTGCATGAGAGGCGCTCTGCATCGCGGTGTAGCTTGCTCGCCAGGTTTCGAGAGGGTGCGTTTCTGGATGAGGTATCGAATATATTGCTTCCCCCTACTTATACCTCCCGAGGAGATCACGAATGTAAAATTAGAGAGATTAGAGCGCGCACGGAGGCTTTCAGACAGTCGTTCTTCCCGCGAACCATACGCGACTGGAACAGGAAAGGGAGGTAATGACAGTGGCACGTAAAGTGCCCCCCGCCACACACCGTTGGGTGGCTTGCGGAGTATAAATGTAGATGTAGATGTCCCAAAACAAATTGCGTTGTTGATCGCCCCTCGTAGCTACGAGGTGTAAAACATACATATATTTCCCAAAGTAAATCACAATACACACTGCTTGACAATTGCTAAGGAACAACTGCCAACTGCTGCTGAGCAACGGACAACTCTTCCTAACACCCGACCTGTGACAGTAAAAGGAAATGTAGAACGCTCAGTATGTATTCGACAGTTCATACAGTACAGTGTTTCACGCACGTTGTTGTGGAATCGATTGGTGCGACTCCGTGTGGCACGGCAGCATGTCTGCAAGACATCATTTGAGTGCTCACTATCGTGGACGAGCAGTTGGACTGCTCGAAGCCGGTCAAACCGTCACTGCTGTGACCACAGTGATGGATGTGTCCAAAGGAGACCGCTGAAGGTGAAACTGCTATGCCGAGGCATGCCGGTGGTCGCAGAGGAAACGATACGTAGCCCTAGTGGGGAAAGGGGACAGACATCTCATTCCTAGACAGATTGCTGCAGGCCTTGCAACCACTACCGGTACACGAGTCTCTGCCAGAACCTTTTCGCTGCGATTAAATCAGACTGGTTTGTATGCATGGAAGCCAATTAAACTCGCCCCATTTAAACCTCGCCTTCATCTATAAAGAGTTAACAGAATCTTCCGTCGGTGGTAGAACAACATTATAATAAATGTTGTTTGCTAACAGTTAACTTCTTTGGTGATAATACTCAGTAAATATCTGAAGATGGCCTAGTAAGCCGAAAACCGATTAACAATAAAAGTAATATTGTAGAACAAAAGCAAACGGGTGCTTTTCATTTATTATAAAGAGTTCATTAGTGACCCCACTTCAACCACGCCATCACCTAGGAAGAGTTCAGTAGTGTGGGGAGCATGTTGGTTGTGGTCAGCAACAGTGGTGGGTAGCGACGTTTTCCGACGAATCCAACTTCAGTGTGGCAAGTGATTTTGACCACCAGTTAGAGTGGAGAGAGAGAGGGACGCGTTACACACCACAGAATGGTCATGATGCACAATGGCCGGACACCGCTGCATATCACTGCACGAGATAGAGTTACAGCACAGCGGTATTTGCACGGAGGTTGTTTTGGATCATGCCCGTCTGTTTAGGGGTTGCGACGTTCTGTTTATGGGCGACAGCGCCCACCCACACAGCACCACTGAGGTGTCGGACATACCGGCAAGCGAAGATACTGAACTTATGGAATTGCTTGTACACTCCCGGGACCTAAACACTGTATCGTATGCCTGGGATGCTACTGGCACACATGTTTCTCAACGAGCAACCATGCAAGAACTGGAAAGCCCCTTGAGAGAGGAGTGGGACAATATTCTCTAAAGGCTTGTCAACAGTTTGGTAGGCAGTGTGAATAACAGGTGCTGAAATATTCCTTATTGAGACCCAAATTCGACCTCTATGTTGGGAGTCTTACCTGTGTCAAACATGAAAGCTATTTTTGTCTGTTATCCTGTTTGCCCATGTGGTGAAATAATTACCACTTTCCGATAAAAATATGCCACTACATCTCTATTACGTGTGTACTGTGATTAATGCCGTCTATCACTGTCTGTGATTATTCCTGTCTCGGTGCCTTAACAATTGTCAAGCAGTGAATTTTTTTTTTTTTTTTTTCAAAACTACAAATTTTGTCCTACGTACTTGCTGTTCATGAAGGCCATAGAAAATTTCTTCCCAACTGTATTCAAATTTAATCCGACATGTTTATAAGGGTGAGTCACGAACAGCATAATAGAAATCCTGACCCGTGTGGGGTGAGTGTTGGAGTGGTAGTGCGTTTGAAGGTCACATTTGTAAATTTTTCTTGATTAACTGGAAAACTGTTGCCTCCAGGGAAAACGTATCGAAGAACAAAATTTAACTACATTAAATTTCATGCAAACAGGTCCTGCACATTTTTCCTGCAGGACTAATGGTTTCTGTGTAGTGAGCGAGAGAATACGAAAATCTCGTGGCTGGTTTATAAGGCAAGCTATAACGTTGAAGTGTCCATGAAACAACAGCGGTAGTGACAGTTGTATCACCCAGTGTGTCCGGTGAGCATGTTTAACATTGTGTTGTATGTGTCGCTCCTACTGCATAAAAATTAAATTTTTGTCGTTGGCGCTCTTCCACACCAAATACCGATCGGTGCCGTCAGAATAATGGCAGATTTACAGAATTTTAGAATTTGTAGGCCGAGAGATTAGTGTAAACCAAAGGGCTTCCTGAAGGTAACTGAAATGCGACTAATGCAGAACACGTGAATAAGGTATTGAATAAGTCTACGTAGTTTTTGCCACAGAACTCGCAAGATATGTCGTTGAGATTAAGTGAAGGGGTAATAGATTAACTCCTGGAGGAATGTCGAGGGATCGATCATCTTATGAATAGTGCAGTACGCGAATACACATCACTGTGCAATAAAACCCTCTTTGCCACGACAGATGAATTACACAGGGTGCTCCATTGATCGTGACCGGGCCAAATATCTCACGAAATAAGCATAAAACGAAAAAACTACAAAGAACGGAACTGTCTAGCTTGAAGGGGGAAACCAGATGTCCCGATGGTTGACCTGCTAGATGGCGCTTCCATAGGTCAAACGGATATCAACTGCTTTTTTTTAAGTAGGAACCTCCATTTTCATATATTCGTGAAGTACGTAAAGAAATATGAATGTTTTCGTTGTACCACTTTTTTCGCCTTGTGATAGATGGCGCTGTAATAGTCACAAACATATGGCTCACAATTTTAGACGAACAGTTGATAACATGTACGTTTTTTTAATTAAAATACAGAACGCCGGTACGTTTGAACATTTTATTTCGATTGTTCCAATGCGATACATGTAAATTTGTGAACGTAACATTTCTGAGAACGCATGCCGGTCGGAGTGGCCGAGCGGTTCTAGGCGCTACAGTCTGGAACCACGAGACCGCTGCGGTCGCAGGTTCGAATCCTGCCTCGGGCATGGATGTGTGTGATGTCCCTAGGTTAGTTAGGTTTAAGTAGTTCTACGTTCTAGGGGACTAATGACCTCAGAAGTTAAGTCCCACATAGTGCTCAGAGTCATTTGAATCATTTTTTTGAGAACGCATGCTGTTACATCGTGGTTACCTGTAAATACCACATTAATGCAATAAATGCTCAAAATGATGTCCGTCAACCTCAATGCGTGTGGCAATACGTGTAACAACATTCCTCTCAACAGCGAGTAGTTCGCCTTCCGTAATGTTCGCACATGCATTGACAATGCGCTGACGCATGTTGTCAGGCGTTGTCGGTGGATCACGATAGCAAATATCCTTCAACTTTGCCCACAGAAAGAAATCCGGGGACGTCAGATCCGATGAACGTGCGGGCCATGGTATGGTGCTTCGACGACCAATCCACCTGTCATGAAATATGCTATTCAATACCGCTTCGACCGTACGCGAGCTATGTGCCGGACATCCGTCATGTTGAAAGTACATCGCCATTCTGTCATGCAGTGAAACATCTTATAGCAACATCGGTAGAACACCACGTAGGAAATAAGCATACATTGCACCATTTAGATTGCCATCGATAAAATGGGGGCCAATTATCCTTCCTCCCGCACCATACATTAACCCGCCAAGGTCGCTGATGTTCCACATGTCGCAGCCATCGTGGATTTTCCGTTGCCCAATAGTGCATACTATGCCGGTTTACGTTACCGCTGTTGGTGAATGACGCTTCGTCTCTAAATAGAACACGTGCAAAAAATCAGTCATCGTCCCGTAATTTTTCTTGTGCCCAGTGGCAGAACCCTACACGACGTTCAAAGTCGTCGCCATGCAATTCCTAGTGCATAGTAATATGGTACGGGTGCAATCGATGTTGATGTAGCATTCTCAACACCGACGTTTAATGATTCCCGATTTTCGCGCAATTTGTCTGCTACTGATGTGCAGATTAGCCGCGACAGCAGCAAAACACCTACTTGGGCATCATCATTTGTTGCAGGTCGTAGTTGACGTTTCACGTGTGGCTGAACACTTCCTGTTTCCTTAAATAACGTAACTGTCCGGCGAACGGTCCGGACACTTAGATGATGTCGTCCAGGATACTGAGCAGCATACATAGCACACACCTGTTGGGCATTTTGATCACAATAGCCATACATCAACACGATATCGACCTTTCCCGCAATTGGTAGACGGTCCATTTTAACACGGGTAATGTATCACAATGGAAATACCGTCTGCACTGGCGGAATGTTACGTGCCACGTACTTATACGTCTGACTATTACAGCGCCATCTATCACAAAGCGAAAGAAGTGGTCCAACTAAAACATTCATATTTCTTTACGTACTACACGAATATGTAATAAAAAAGGGGGGTTCCTATTTAAAAAAACGCAGTTGATATCCGTTTGACCTATGGCAGCGCCATCTAGCGGGTCAACCAAAGCGCCATCTGGTTTCCCGCTTCAAACTAGACGAGTTTCGTTCTTTGTAATTTTTTTGTTTTATGCTTATTTCGTGAGATATTTGGCTCGGTCACTATCAATGGACCACGCTGTATAAATAACACCCATCCTAAAACCGCATTTTATCAGCTTCTAAAATTAGATTCCTGTCTTCCTACACTGCACACCATTCACTCTACGTGACTAGCCACAACTCCCTCACTTTCTCTCTCTGTCTCTCTCCCCCTGTCTTGGAAACACACACAGACAAAAGATAAACACCACAAACCTCAACAATTCTTCAAATGCGCGTGCTACAGCCCAAACTAATGTGCCACGAAACAAATGATCACTACACAGTCTCAACAACACGTAATGGCGGCGAAAACTCTGTGCTTAACAAGAAATTGTATAAAATGAACGTGCAACGACAAAAACGAAAGAAATAAGTGTGTTATCTTAACACAAAAAAGTAGAAACATCAGAGCATAAAAACAGCTGTAAGTATCAAGTCAAATAGCGCAATATGTGGTGATTCTCGGGGTCGGAAATGGATAATAAACAGAAAAATTAAATAACATTTTGCTGTTTGCAGATGACAAGCTGTAGAATGCGTAGTAGACCTAAAACTACTAGCATAAATATCCAGTAGCTCCATGTGAGGTATGTAAGCAAATGCATACATCCACCTTATTTTCCAAATGTACGCCGTGCGGGATAGCCGCTCAGTCTTGGGCACCTTGCCACGGTTCGCGCGGCTCCCCCCGTCGTAGGTTCGAGTCCTCCCTCGGGCATGGGTGTTTGTTGTCAAATAGCTCCAAGCACTATGGGACTTAACACCTGAGGTCATCAGTCCCCTAGAACCTACAACAACTTAAACCTAACTAACCTAAGGACATCACACACATCCATGCCCGTGGCAAGATTCGAACGTGCGACCGTAGCAGCAGCGCGGTTCCGGACTGAAGCGCCTAGAACCGCTCGGTCAAGACGGCCGGCTGTGTATGTTGTCCTTAGCGTAAATTAGTTTAGGTTGGATTAAGTACTTTGTATGCCTAGGGACCGATGACCTTAGCAGTTTAGTCCCATAGGAGCTTACCACAAATTTCCAAATTTTTTCCCATATGTACTACAAAACTAGAAATTTTAGATATATCGTAAATAAAGTACACAGAATACCTCAAGTCAGTGATACACGTCTCAACTGTGTACTGTACGCAAACCGATGTAAAAACATTTGACAATAACCGCTCATTTTAGAAATGTAAATATTTTGTACCAAATGTTCCTTTAAAATTTAACATGTAACAATTTTGCAGAAGGTAAATAAACAAATATTTACTATTAAAAACAGTCTTGATCGCGATTTTTTTTATCAAGCTGACCGGTTTGGACCACTACTGTGGTCATCTTCAGACCTACAAGTTGTATACAAAGCTTTGGAACGGCGTCCAACTTCACCATGGCAACAAGTTGTTCTAAATGGTTCACTAAGAGGCCTTGAGAGGGCAACCCATGTACTGCCAAACCGAAGTTCATTTATCCTACATATTTAAATATTTTTAACGCTTCTTAATTGACAATAGCTGTTTAATAAGCTAAGTTTAGTGTGTATTTATTTTTGATTCTTGATATTGTTCTTTTAACTAAGAAATTTTAAATTGTTATTCGACTTATAACTCATTGGTTAGTAATGACATCATGCCGTCAGAAGTGGGCGGAGCCTCCATTATATATAGTAAGATGTGCACGTGTTTCTCCAGTAGTGGTTCTCCAACAGAAAGAGGTTCCTACTCAATGGCAATTCCTCGTTTTATAGCTTTATAAATTTATGTGTGCATAAAATGGAGACTGCATTATGCAGGGAAGATAACAGATGGACAGAGTAAAAAATGAAGAGGTACTGAGAAGAGTGGGAGAGAAAAGGCAGTTACTAGATGTAATAAAGAGAAGAAAAAGAAATTGGATTGGGCATATATTAAGAAAGAATGACGGACTGATAAAAACAGTTTTAGAAGGTTATGTAGAAGGGAAAAGGAAGCGAGGAAGGAAGAGATTCCAGATACTGGATGACATGATGGACGGTACAACATACAGCAGCCTTAAGAAGGAAGCAATGGATCGCAGAAAATGGAGAGGCAAAGGACCTGCTAATATAGCAGATAGCTGATGATGATGATGAAATTTATGTATTTTCTTTAATGTATCTAGCCCTCTAATTAAAGCTTTGTATACAACTTGTAGGTCTGAAGATGACCACAGTAGTGGTTGAAACCGGTCACTTTGATAAATAAATCGTGATCAAGACTGTTTTTAATAGTAAATATTTGTAAGACATAGATCACTTTCACTCCCATAATGTATTCAAAAGTAATTAACAAAATTAACAAACACACTGAAGACAACACAAAAAGTGCTGAAACATGTCTAGCTGAAAACAAGACTACAAAGGTGTCTTGCATAAGGCGGAATTCCTCTCGAATTATGAAGGGATTATTATTGGAACACGTGAGGCAATACTGACCCTACGACTTATCTTAGAAGAAAGATTAAGGAAAGGTAAACCTACGTTTCTAGCATTTGTAGACTTAGAGAAAGCTTTTGACAATGTTGATTGGAAAACTCTCTTTCAAATTCTGAAGGTGGCAGGGGTAAAATACAGGGAGCGAAGGGCTATTTACAATTTGTACAGAAACCAGATGGCAGTTATAAGAGTCGAGGGGTATGAAAGGGAAGCAGTGGTTGGGAAGGGTGTGAGACAGGGTTGTAGCCTATCCCCGATGTTATTCAATCTGTATATTGAGCAAGCAATAAAGGAAACAAAAGAAAAGTTCGGAGTAGGTATTAAAATCCATGGAGAAGAAATAAAAACTTTGAAGTTCGCCGATGACATTGTAATTCTGTCAGAGACAGCAAAGGACTTGGAAGAGCAGTTGAACGGAATGGACAGTGTCTTGAAGGGAGGATATAAGATGAACATCAACAAAAGCAAAACGAGGATAATGGAATGAAGTCGAATTAAGTCGGGTGATGCTGAGGGAATTAGATTAGGAAATGAGACACTTAAAGTAATAAAGGAGTTTTGCTATACGGGGAGCAAAATAACTTATGATGGTCGAAGTAGAGAGGATATAAAATGTAGACTGGCAATGGCAAGGAAAGCGTTTCTGAAGAAGAAGAATTTGTTAACATCGAGTATAGATTTAAATGTCAGGAAGTCGCTTCTGAAGGTATTTGTATGGAGTGTACCCATGTATGGAAGTGAAACGAGGACAATAAATAGTTTAGACAAGAAGAGAATAGAAGCTTTCGAAATATGGTGCTACAGAAGAATGCTGAAGATTAGATGGGTAGATCACATAACTAATGAGGAGGTACTGAATAGAATTGGGGAGAAGAGAAGGTTGTAGCACAACTTGAAGAAGCGATCGGTTGGTAGGACATGTTCTGAGACATCGAAGGATCACAAATTTAGTATTGGAGGGCAGCGTGGAGGGTAAAAATCGTAGAGGGAGACCAAGAGATGAATACACTAAGCAGATTCAGAAGGATGTAGGCTGCAGTAGGTACTGGGAGATGAAGAAGCTTGCACAGGATAGAGTAGCATGGAGAGCTGCATCGAACCAGTCTCAGGACTGAAGACCACAACAACAACACATATCTCAGGTATGTTACACTAGTGCCACATGTGGAGACCATTCATTGTTATCTCATTTGCTAGCCTTTTATCATGTGTGGTACACGCCCTTCGGGTGGCGCAGACCTGCACGGAGTCTGCTACGGGTGACGAGCCACTCGACTGCCGGCGGCAGCCCTCGGCAGGCGCAGTCGAGAGCCGGCACCCAGCAACAATTAGCCGGCAGTCGAGTGCGGCGCGATCTCCGGGCCCGAGGCGCAGCTGGTGCCCGTCGCCTCCCTGCCGCCTGGTTGGGCGGCACCCATTGTCCGCGCTGCACCGTGCGCCGCTTTCTCACGGCCCGGTCCCACCACTCGCCGCCTCGCGTTTCTCCACACGGCGCGGCTCCAGCCCCCAGCCAGAGCGCTCAGCCGCGCGGCTCACCTCCTCGTCCGAATGGAAACAGAACCACTCGCAGCCCCTTCTCTTCTCCGCTCTGCCCACGGGGGCTGCAGCTAGGGCTGCTGGCAAAATATCGATATATCGATAGTACCTCAGAAAGTATCGATGCATATGGGAGGAAATGTTTCGACTATATCGATATACAGATCTTGCGACGGAAATACCGTGCGTCGACATTTTTCTTGTATATTATATTTTTTTGGCAATTTTCGTTAAATACAGGGTGCTTCAAAAATAATATACGTATTATAAAGTCCAAACTATCGACCGCTGCACCTCGGCCCGGCTATTGGAGAAATGAATACATAGTCTAGTTTATTAATATCCGCTAGATGTCAGATGTCTTCTGTTTTGAACAACATGTTCTCGGGTTTCCAACCGCATCAATTGCTTAAAACGACACGAGCTTTCGGCCAAGCATTCGTTGGCCATTGTCAAGTGTTATGACTGCCAGTGGTCTGTTGGTGCGCCCTTATATACGTTAGCTGCCGGCTGTGACGTCAATGGTGCCCTTGACATTGCCATATATATGCATGTTTTGAGTCGGCGTTCGATGTGCCCTCTTCAACGGCGCGATCGCTGGATCCCACGCAGCGCTGAGCTGCAAGACACCGTCTCTATTCAGGGTGTTTGCGGTAATTTTTATTTCAATAGCTTCCTTTATTAACCTGTCCCAGAAGCCTTTAGTAGGAGCAACGACGGAGGTATCGTCAAATTTTATGTGGTGACCGTTCTCTAACGCATGCTCAACTAACGCAGATTTCTTTGCATCGCGTAGGCGATAATACCTCTCATGTTCTTTCCTGCGTTGTTCCACAATGCGCACTGTTTGTCCGAAGCACTTCCGGCCACACTCACAAGGTATTTCGTAGACCCCAGGTGTTCTGAGACCTACTGCGTCTTTAACTGGTCTCAGTAACTGACGGATTTTCGTTAGAGGCCTGAAGATTGATTTGATCTTCCGTCTTTTCAACAGGCGCCTTATGTTGCCCGACACAGAGCCACAGAATGGCAGCACAGCAGTTTTCTTTTCCTGCTGTTCGTCGGTGGTCTTATTCTGATATTTCCCATAAATCACTTCTTTCACTTGATGGGCGCTGTAACCGTTATTCCTGAAAACCTTGCGTAGGAGCTCAGTTCTGTTTTGCTTGGGGCAACCGTCATATGTTTAAAATGGCTATTCTGCAGCAGAAATCATTTTGTGTTCTCGAGTTGGCGAAGTGCAATTCCGCGATTGTATTGCAAAGACGTTTCAGGTTGAGGTACCAAATTGATCCTCCGAATGGGTGTAACATTCGCAGATGGTATCAACAGTTTCTAAATACAGGATGTGTATGTAAAGGAAAGAGCCCTGGCCGCCCTCGTGTTCCTGTAGAAAATGTTGCACGAGTTAAAACTGCTTTCCAACGTAGTCCTTCAAAATCAATTCGTCGTGCCACTCGGGAGTTACAACTGCCTACAACAACAATTTGGCGTGTTTTTTGAGACGTTGGTTGGTTATGGAGACGTACGAGTTACAGCTGTTACAAGCTCTGTGTCCTGATGGCAAACGCAAACGTGTGGCATTTTGTAACGAGATTCTTGATGCTATTGACAATGATAACACTTTCGCACAACGCATCGTGTTCAGTGATGAAGAGACTTTCCATATTAGTGGTCAGGTAAATAAATACAATGTTCGAATTTGAGGCCTACAGAACACACATGCAACCATTGAACATGCACGAGATTCGACCAAAGTCAACGTATTTTGTGCGATATCCCAAAAATCTGTATACGGCCCATTCTTCTTTGATGGAAACATAGTTAACGGTCAGCAGTATATCGCTATGTTACAAAACTTGTTATTTCCGAGGCTGCACGAAGGCAATTTCATTTTTCAACAAGACGGGACACACCCTCACTGGCGCTGCCAAGTGCGTGAATATCTGAATGAAACTCTACCGAACCGTTGGATTGGTCGTCAAGGAGCTGGCGACTTAGCATGTCTCAGCTGGGCTCCACGGTCACTGAATTTCACACCCTATGCCTTCTTTCTGTAGGGTTTCGCTAAAGACAATGCTTATGTACCACCACTCCCACAGAACCTGGAAGAGTTGAAGAACCGGATCCGTACTGCCATAACACCAGTGATGAAGGACATGCTTGCCGAAGTATGATATTGTTCGTGTCGCTGATGGAGGACATACTGAACATCTGTTATCTGAACTTGAGAGGTTCGTAAATGTGTAAAGTTTCATATTCGTATGTCTTAAAGTTTAGTAAATATGTGCATTCGAAATACGTATATTCTTTTTGAAACACCGTGTATTTTAAATTGTTCTTCTGAAACTGTAGTAGAATATGATATTATCTTCACTGCGTGAAGAGGTCTTACTACTTCTTGATCTTTCATCGTCCCCAGTTTTTCTTTTTGACTGCGTGGAGGAAGTACAGGTGGCATAAAGAAGAAGTCCGATTCCGCAGTGGGATGGCAGTGTGAACCGAACAACAAGATTCCCGGCGTGAAGAAATAGCACGGGCAGTTGCGTTAAAAAACAATTTTTAGACGAAACTACTGTGTTATTTCTTCACATCGGCGCTCTTCAAAAACTGTTGCTGGAAATGACGAACAAAACTCTAAATGACAAGGCTGGTCTTTGCGGCAGACGGAGAGATAGGAGGGGAAATGCTGACGTAATCGGTGCTCGGCCCTACTAACAGAAAGTGCGACGTTTAACATCACGACGCAACTTTGACACTACAGCTGCTAGGTCGCTGGCGTTTTCGGGAATGAAAAAACAGGTAAGTCGACACGTGACGAAACCGAATGACAGACCCATTTAACACATCTTCTTGTACGTCTTACGTGCAGTTACCACTGTTAGCAAAGTGGTTATCGCCAAGAGTGAACGTTCATCGTTTCCCTTTCAGTTCTTGCTCCAAAGGGGATACGCAGGCTGCTAGCTTGTTGATGTACAGAATATCTAATAATGAATCAGTACTTAAATATACAGCTGTATATATTTACGAAGAGAAGTCGATATTTTTATAGGCCTGTGCGTCGATATTTGTTCCGTCTATATATCGATGTATCGGTGCTTCTTCCCTTTATTGCGGCGGCCCATAATTATATTTTTTGAATATCGATACATCGGATTCCCAATATCTTTAAAAATTTCGGCAGTCCTAGCTGCAGCGGCTGTTTGCCGCCTCAAATCTGTCGCTCTATTCCATCCGCATCCATAATACCGGCTCATAAACCCTGTTTCCAAAGAAAATGAAATCTTGCACACAAATGCTCCCGACCACCGTACCAGCCAGTCATCTGGCCTGTAAAAGTACACAACTGGTTCACTGTCAAGTCAGTTGATCTGATTGTCATAAAAGTTAAACGTTTGTTGACTTAACTGGCCACCTGCTCCCTTTTCAACCATCGTTCTTTCGACGGCAAACGTATTCATCTTCAGTCGTTTGTTTGTATACATGAACAGTCGGAATTGGCAAAAAAAAAAAATAAAAAAAAATGGAATTTTGTCTTCAAACAAATAAATAAAAACTTGATATGGTGGTAAAAATGTCATTAAACCTTGTGATAGATAACTCAGTCTAGCTCACAGCAAGACGTTACAGTACGTTGTAACTAAGTAACACGGTACCATCTGAATCGTCGCTAGATGTTCCAAATGAATTTTCATAGAGAGCATAAACTTTCTGAGGTTCATATCACTGCAGGACAGTCAATATTATAAAGGCACAACTTGACAAGAAGAAGGGACCGGTTGGTAGGAGATGTTCTGAGGCATCACGGGATCACAAATTTAGCATTGGAGGCCAGCGTGGAGGGTAAAAATCGTAGAGGGAGACCAAGAGATGAATACACTTAGCAGATTCAGAAGGATGTAGGTTACAGTAAGTACTGTGAGATGAAGAAGCTTGCACAGGATAGAGTAGCTTGGAGAGCTGCATCATACCAGTCTCAGGACTGAAGGTCACAACAACAGCAACATTAATTTCATAAGTTTCTGCTGTAGAGTGTAAATAGACTGGTATGCAAAACTTAAGGATGAAAGTAAATTTCGCATCATGTGCAGCTTCCAAAAAACTTAGCTCGATGGAATTTTGACCATATGTAGAAATAAATGTTGCAGTGTAGTACAGTACGGTACAGTACGGGAGGGGACTGAAAAAAATACGCAATGAAACGAACAGAAATGATACTTTTATTCGAAGTGCACTGAAGTCTCTGCGGTTTTTGATGGTCCCCTGGACATAAAACAAGATGCGACATGGTCCTTGATAGGATGTGCGATCAGCGCAGACGGCAACGCGTGCTCTTTACCGTGCTCCAGTGCTTGCCACAGGATTGGTAAGGAGCGTTCCATCCTCTAGGAGGGCAGTTGATAATTGCTGGATAGTCGTTGGTGCATGTGGATGTACTGCAATACGTCACCCCGGCGCATCCCACACGTGCTCGGTGGGATGTAAGTTCGGAAAATTGTCAACCGCGTTGGTAAGGGAATGGAAGTCCGCACTACAAGAACTGTTAACGAACCTTGAAAGCAGCGTTGGAGCACGTTAAAGTGCATGCCCTGCCGCCAGTAGCGGTCACACAGCTTATTCAGAACCACATCCCGCCTTTTGTAACCTCCACGGGCCCATTATAAATAGCAGTGACTTCCGTTTAATCATCATCTTTGAATTAAAGTGTCATTGCTGTTCACCTAATTGCGTATTTCTTCCAGTTTTCTTCTGTGCTATACTGTAGCAGTTTCTCTGTGTATGGTCCAGTTTCATAGAGCTTTACTGCTTGTCACTAGCAGATCATGAGAAAATTACTTTCGTCCTAAGTTTTGCACACCAGTATATTATTACGAAGGTAAAACAGAAAATTGTACCTTCAGAGATTCAAAGCTGCCCCTGCCTTAATCAAAGTCTCATGTGAATACAATATAGTTCTTATTGTGCAGTCACTGGTTGATGGCTGTTCCGTAAAACAGCGAAATATTTAGTTACGGAATTAAGAAAGGAAACGTGATATTTACAGCAAAAGAGACCAGTCAGTAAATTGGCTAGTTCTAAAAATAACACCAAAACAGAAATATTTGGGAAAAGTCTTCCTTTCCGATGTACCTTCAGGTTGTAAAATTTCATTTTAAAATTGAGAAATAGTGCTTTTAGGATTACAGCAGACATACTAGAGGGATAATAAAGAGGCCTATTGATACCAAGTATTATTTGTAAATTAAGGCGATCTGCCTTGTCAGCTCGCAGACGTGTATCTGACTTTTATAAACACGAAGAATTTGCTTCAAAAGGAATTCAAAAGTAGTTCATGGCCAAGATACAATTGAGCCCTTTTGTTTTAAACCCTGTGAAAATTACACTTTACCCGTTAGGAGGTTATTACCCAAGGTTGGGAACCACTGACCCAGAGGATAATTTGACTGTGTTCAAGAACAGAAAGTAAAGAACATAAAGAATTCTTTGTATCCTCAGTAGCATATAGCTCAACGTTGAATTTACTGCGTAATATAAAACTAGTGCATTACCATTTTATGGTGTTATGGAATATGTAAAAATTAAGAATGTAGCCATAGAACTAATGAGTGAGTTTTTACATCCAGAGATTTTAAAGAATCTGACTGGACTGACAGGAAAAGAAATAAGCAAAAGAGAAAAACTGGAATGGAATAGTTTTGGCGCTTTTAACAGGGTTTCGTAAACTACGATATCTGATACATCTGAAAAGAAAAACTTACAATCAGTATATATTACCAATTTTTATTTATGGTAGCAACATGGACTTATACCGCAGAAGTCATTCAAAAACTGATCGTCTGACAGTGAGCAATGAAGGGATAAAAGATGGGAAATACAAGCTGACAGGAAAACTAGCAAATTAATCAAGATGCAACGAGAATGGAAGATATAATTATGACTGTAATTAAATGTTGATGGGCGCAACTTTACACAAGAAAATGGATAGTAGATACACCAAGAAATTTCTGGTTTTCATATGATACTAAAGGAGCAACATGACATTCTAACGGTAAATACGAGTACATGGATAACATTAGCAAACATGTAGGAGAGGCTCCGATGGTTACATCCAAAGATTGTAATCGAGGTAAAGACTAGAAGATACCTTTATTCAACTACAGGTGGAAAATAGTGATGAATAAGGATAATATGAACATTTTTGGGAAAAAATGTTCATATGATTCTTATTCATCATATATATAGAAAAATCAGCCTACAGATGTCATTGGAAACACCACTCCTCGCCCCATGCCCCATATAAAAATTGAAACAGAATTCTTCTTGTTTGTGATAATTAGCATTTTCTTTGTGTCGAAATATAGAAAGAAAGAAGCACTATTGTGTACTTGTCACCTATTATGATAAGAGTATTTGATTGTGTATTGTCAGAAGCAGAGCACTCATATTTTGTGATGAAAGGTAGAACTCAGGAACTGAGAGTTGTTAGAAGGACTAACCGTAGAGTGGTAGGGTGTAAAGGTATCAAGTCACTGTAAGAGACCTCTCTGAGTGTGAGTGAGGTTGAACTACTGGGAAATAAAGTGTTCTTAAACTGCTTCCTACAAAGCTAACAACTTCTCCTTCCCATTACAAAATGATCTGCGCTAAGCGTCCTTGGAGACTTTATCCCTCTCACTCTGTTAGGGTAGCTTACAACTTAGTCCATATTGTCATCAATGTCCTGACTAAGCCACGCAGGCCACACTTTCATCCAAAGTTGATGACAGGTCTTATGCCAGGATACTAAGCCTTGTCTATTGCCTAACAGTTTTGTAGTTATCTTTTGTTCCATGTAATCTAATTTGAACAATTCCATTCTTTTTTCTAGATCGTCTTTCAGTTTCCAGGCTAAAGTATAAAGTTTTACAAAGTTTCATAAAGTTTTGTTGTCCTGGTACTATGGAGAGCTTGAGTCAGCTGTCCCACAGGTAAATACACGAGTTGTGAGTACTTTCACTGTATTATCGCGACCATAAATTTGTTTAGTCGTGATTATTATGGAATTATTGCAACTGTGTCATTTGAATTGCCTCTTTCCTTCCCTTTACGGAGTGGCGTTTTCCTGTAGTTTGGTAAACTGCTACATTCTGGAAGAACCTCAGATGACAGTACCACTATTTCCACAGTCTATGCACCCAAGATTTTTTTATTTGTAAAATATAAGTTGTTGCATGTACTCTCACATTGATATAATAACAACTGAAACTCTGCAATTGCTGAGTTTCATAAAAATTGACTTACTTAATGAAGAACATAATTTTGTTCATAAAGACAATAAGGCTTACCACCATTTCACAATTAATGTGAAATAGAACTGATTAAACTGATTTCGGTTAGAAAGTTATAACTATATCGTTCTCCAAACCTTTCAGTTAGAAGAAAATACACAACAACATAATTCAGAATTGGTATTTTGGTGCTCAAATACAAGTAAATCATTAAGCTCAGTCAACATTTTAGTCTCACTTTTCATTATCGCTTCATTATATTTAGTAGAACTTTAAAGTTCCTGAAGATGAAGCTGACAACTAACATCTTATTCACAGTATTGCAAAAGAGCTGCATAACAATTTCCTTAATTCTAGCGATCATACCAGAATTGAAAACAGTAGTTGTCCCTCGCACTTGACACTGACACTTTACACATAAGTGTTCGTTATAAATGACTGAAACGATTTCATAGACTTGGTGTAGCTATATTCTTTGACACATTGTCACAGGGCTTTCCACACAAATAGAAAAACTCAAAAAGTTTTGTTTGGACATATTACAGATGCTCCACATGTGCTCTCTCCACTTCCCCCCCCCCCCCCAATCACTCCATATTGTTTCTGTAGACATCTGGCAGATAGTCACATTCTTCCCACATTTGGCACAGCATGTCCCTATCACTGTTCGAAAGCACTGTTGATTTGAGCTCAGGGTTGATAAAGGAGATGTAAATACTGAATCTTTCACATAACACAGAGTTGGGTTAGGAGAGCATGGAGGATAGAACATAAATTTCTGATAATCAACCCGACCAGGACTGACCCTTCAGTCTCTCAATTTCCTGTTTAAGAATTCATGAACTTGGTGATGGAAGTGGGATGGAGCACCATCCTGTTGATATATGAGGCCCACACTGTCGGTCTCAGTTTGTGGCATGAGCCAATTTTTCAGAATGTCCCGATACATGTGTCCTGTAACGTTGTTTTCTCAGAAGAAAAGGAACTGCCAACGTTAAAGTGTGAGATTACACAGAACACTTCAATTTTTGGTGATTCTCGAGTGTGCTGCACTATAGTGTGACGATTCTTTCTCCCCCAAATTCGCACATTATGCCTTCGCTGAAGACGAGTTTCTCACAAAACCCACGCAGCCAACCGTTTCATCGCTCACTGCAGGGCGACGTGTTAATTTCCCCTTTCAAAAGCATCCGGAAGCCTTTACCTGAGCGTGCCATCGCTGAATGTAGTTGCCATTTGGTAGATCTTTCTTTAAGTTAGTTCTGAAGGGCCTTTGCACTATAATGGTAGGCTACACTGAACGAAGTTCTGGCACGACATACACTTTCCCGGCGCTTGCCGCCATCTTGTCTAGCTGCTCACTGCTGCCCTCTTGTGGCAGAAATCTGAAGCGCAGCTCCAAAAATACGAAACTTTTTGAATTTTTCGGCATAGTGCTGAATTTTTTTGACAATATGTCCATTCATTTAACTATTGTGAATTTATAAAATCGCTTCAATCATTTGTAATATCCTTGTATATCAACCATATTTATGTTGAGTATGAATGTCGCGTGAAACAGTTCACACGAATGTGCAAGCGACAATGTATTTTATTCCAGCTCTTCTGTCTATAACGTTTATGAACGTCGTTGCTATTGTGACCTGCGTTGTAATAGAACTCGAAATCGTCTTTGATGAACTATTTTATTTTTCTTCTACTGAAAAATACCCTTCTTAGAAAACTGCGAGAGAATATTGTGTGACTTTGTTCGTTTACAAAGTTTAATTCAATAAACGTTCCACATAACTGGTTCTGTCACAAGTTTGGGATAGTAATTTGAATCAGTTAACACAGTTATGAATGTTTCTACTTTGTATAGGAATCTGAATCAATTTCTAATTCATTTGAAAGTCTAAATCAGACGGCTACAAACAGATAGTTTTAGTCGGTCAGGTGTGGATAGCTCGGTTAGTGAAGCAATTGTCTATGAAAGACAAAATTTCGCAGCTACATTTCGGCTTATGAAACATTTTTAATGTGTCAGGAAATTTCCAATCAGCGTACACTTTGCAGCAGAGCTAAAATTCATTCTGAAAACTGTCCCATAGACTGCAGCGAATCCACTTCTCCGCAGTACCCTTCCTTCCAGTCGTGATAGTTCCGCGAGATATGCTGGAGAACATTTGTGAGGTACGAAATAAGGTACTGCCAGGAGTAAAGCTGCGAGGGCGAGTCGGTCGTGACAAGTGCTTGGATAGCCCAGTCAGTAGAGCCATTTCCTATGAAAGGTTCGATCCCCCGTCGGTTACCCTGTTGTGATCCACCAGGGAGTTCCGCAGCTGAAATATATTTGCAATCTCATTTCCTACAAAAATATCGGTTGTCCAAAACACTTTGGGCTTATTTCCGTCACACGGGCCGTGAATGTACACAGCGTCGTGCGATAATTGGAATACTGCTTGTTAACCATTCTCTACTGCTACTGAAGAGTTTAGCGGCAGTTCTCGACACGTTGGAATACAGTACACATTTTACGTGCCTGGATCACCGAGAAGATTCTTCCCAAAAGATGCTGGTGAAACTAACAGATTCAAACGAATTGTATCATACTTGGAGCTATTAAAGTTGTACGATCATGATGTTCCACTATGTATTAGACGCTGATAAAGGTTATAATACGACTACAGAATGGTGGAGGAACTTTTCTAATCTACTACATGGGTACGAATTATTTTAAATTTCCCACTGTTCGACTGATCGTCCACATATGTCGTGTTACGGTTCACGTATGTGGAGCATTTACTGCAGTGATAATCTGGGATGACGATTTCTGTTACACTTGGACCTTTCTATGGTTACTTACTACAACTGTTTTCGATATTAATGAGTGGAAAAACTATTTCTTTTGTAAATAAAAAACACCTTCTCTTGCTGCATTGTATTTTATTCTCCCAGACTCGTTTCTCCTTTTTCCAGTTTAAGGCATCATCAGTGGGATCTGTAATGATACAGTTATGATACACTTTTGTTTTGAAATGTATTGTTCGCAGATAATAAAAGAGTTCGTTTCTCGCTTTTTATGTAAATGAGTTATTACTTACAGTTCTTCACGTGTTAAGTTGGCATCTGCCTTCCCTCTCATCTGGTCACGAGCTGGAGGTCTCAGTACCACTCTATTTACGAAACATAACGTGTTTTTATTTTCCAAACATTTTGCTTGCCCTTACTGTTGTGAAGCACTATCAGTATTCTGTCACTGATATGGTCATTTTATCGAAAATCATAACTTCAATAAGTAACTACTTTGAAAAGTCTGTAGGATTAAGTACTGACAAATCCAGTATATTAATGACGAAAAAAAGTTTAGACAAGGACATCGTCACTAAAGTATCTAAAATTGAGACTGATAATCACGGATCTGTAGTGAAATTATGTGACAATAACACTGTAGACTGAAGTATAAATATTAATTATGAAAGCAGGGACACTGTGAAAAGTAATGCTAATGGATAAAAAAAAATGCTACTCTTGTCAGATGCTCAAGTCCGACATGGTGCTTCAATTTTAAAGGAAACTCCGGAGTCACAATGATCAAACCAAATGCACTGTTTGGGAATGTGATCAAGGATGTAGACAAGTTAACAAAAGACTTTACCTTAGATGCTGTAACTGTAATTCTTTCAGGCTCAAACGACTGTGATAAAAACAGTAACGATCTTATGATTACCACAAAAAGATTATGTTCAGTAATTACCAATACCAGAATTGTGATGTGTGCAATTCCCTATCGTTATGATAAACGAGAAAATAACCTAGCAATCAGTGCCTTGTATGTGAATGCTGTATTGCACAGAGGTCACTTCATACATCATGGTACTTACTTAAATAGAAGAGGAAAAAGCAAACTACGTGCAAGCATCGCCATATTAATAAGGTCCTGCTGGAAGGTAAAACATATCTTAAAAACAATGTCACCCACAAAAAGTAGTGAAGACATCAGAGAATTAGACCTAGCAGAACCAGTAATAGTAGTATTAAACGAAAAGCAAGAACCCACAATGGAAATGGTAAATACACTAGGAACAACAGCTACAGTATCGACAACAGCAGAAGTACAATCATCAGATGGCACAACAGAATCAGCACCAGGAGCAGAAGTCAGTCAAGCCACAGCAGAAGTGGTGGCTTCAGTTCAAAAAGGTGTAACCGCAACAATAGTAGCAGTACAAATATCAGATGCCACAGCAGAACCACCATCAGCAGCTGTTGCAGAAACATCAGCAGACAGTCAAACCAAAGCTTCATCTCATAAAGAATTAATCACAATGGAAACTGTGAAATCACCAGGAGCCCAACAGCAACAGTACGCATAGTCACAACAGTAGCTGACACTCCACCATCGGCCATGGTAGAACCACTACCAGCAGCAGTAGCAGCAGCAGATGAATCGGCATCATCACTAATCCCAATAACAAGATCAAATAATAAAAGGGTGAGTAAATGGAAAACAGTGCTCCCTCCCATCTAAATGATTTTTTGGTGGTCGGCCGTAGGGGGAGGAAGATCTCAAGGTAAACAGACTCAAGCACAGATCAGATAGTTTTAATGTCCTTCACTGGAATGTACAACGTTTATCTAATAAGTTGGAAGTAGTGGAAGATGTCATAGCGACTTACCACATAGATGTAGTCTGTCTCATAGAACACTGGTTAAAGCATGATGAAATAGATCTATACTGCCCTGAGGGCTACACCCTAGCTGATAAATGTTGCTGAACTAATGAAAATCATGGTGGGTGTCTGATATTTCTAAAAAAGGATTAAATATGATCCAATAGTAAAAGTTAAAGCATTGTCTTTAGAAATGTTCTGTGAAACTGGAGCTGTTAGATTAACAGATTCAAATGTAATAGTTGAAGCTTTGTACATAACTAAGACTGGAGGCAATTCAACAGATGATTTTGTTAACATGTTAGTGTCTTTATAAGAGACAGTATGTAAGTATAAGTGTAGGATTATAATCCGTGGAGATTAGAGTTTGAATTTTCAGTTGTCTACTATCTATAATTCATATGTAAATAATTTATTAAATTCTTTTGGTCTTTATATTACAACCACTGAAACAGCAACGCCACATTATAAAGGTACAGGGACCTTTATTGACAATATAGTTGTATCAAATGACTTAATGCACCTCAAGTCAGACATAATTAAGACCTGGGTATCTGACCACTGGCCGTTATTTCTTAGAACAGATATAACTAGAAATTGTAACACTGACTCAGTGCACATGGCAGGAAACAAAGTATTTGTTTTTAATTATGATAAACTAAATATGTTTAAATCTCATATTGATAAAAGTAATTGGTTGCAAGTTTATTAAGAAGATGAAAACATAAAAAGGTTGAAGATCTCATATCTACTCTTTCTGTACAAGCTAAGATGTCGTTTTCCTTTCAGTTACTAAGTAATAAAAAGACACTTAGAGTAAATAAAGTCAAGGATGAAAAGGGTTTGAAGATCAAGAGGTAGTGTGATCAGTATGATGACTGGTGTACAAGCACAGGTTCTCAAGTAATTAAAAACATGCTCACAGTGAAAAGGGAAAGACTAAAACAGGCCTTAATGGAAGCTAGGTGTAAAAAAATGAAGATATAATACTAACATTTGAAAATAAGACATGTGCAATGTGGAAGATCATTAATAGTCAGTGCGGTAGGAAAATGACTTCACAGGCTGAAAGCAGTAATCTGAATGCTGCATAGTTAAATATATTCTTCACTGAGAAGGTGCAAGAAATAATAACGGTGACTTGCACTTCCAATATAGCCACTGACCATAATTATTAACTGGGAAACACCACAAAGCCTGAAAGTACATTCAGCTTTAATCTGGTCAAGGTACAGGATGTTACTAACATACTGAAGAAAATAAAGAACAGTTTCAGTAATGATGTTTATGGTTTAAGTTCAGCCATGTTAAAGTGTGGTTCAGATCAACTGCCAGAATTGATTACACATGTAGCAAACACATGTGTATTGGAGGCCTAGTTCCCAAAGGCACTAATAGACAAAAATGGTAGCCTCTCAAGTTGTGATAATTTTAGGCCTATTTCAATTGTACCAATCTTGTCTAAAGTGATAGAAGCTATACTAAATAATCAAATAGTAAAATACTTTGAAGAAAACAAAGTCTTCACTGATAGTCAATTTGGCTTCAGATCAGGGTTAGGAACTGTTATATCTGCCTTATAACTTTTAATACAGTGTGTGAAGCAACTATAAAGCAAGCTAGTGGTTCAGAATAAACTCATTGATTTATCAAAAGCTTTCGACACTGTGTCTCATGAAATCTTATTGAACAAACTGCAATTCTATAGCTTTACAGGAAGTGCTCTGGAACTGATAAAATCTTATCTAAGTGATAGAGTGCAGAAGGTGGTTTTTAATGGTGCTGAATCAGATTACTTACCTGTGGGCATGGATGTCCCACAAGGTTCTGTACTTTGCCCAATTCTATTTATTATCTATATATATGACTTACCGTGTAATATAGTTGGGCTGTCAACTAGGACTTACTTATTTGCAGATGATCTTGCAGTCTGTTTAGCAGGAACAGTACAGAAGGTGAAATATGAAGCAGACCAGTGCACTGTCAAAGTTGAAAGCTAATTCCGTTTGTGTCAACCGAAAAAAAGTACAAGACCTGTATGTATCGTAGTATAATAACACTGAATTTGAGCAGAGCTCAAATGCTGTTAATGTCCTTGGAATATCAATTGATTCAAAATTATCCTGGGGCAGCTATATAGAAAGAGTGAGAAGCAAAATTAGCAAAGGAAAATTTTCTCTGAGGAAGCTTCGTCTTTGTCTAAACATACCAGTACTTAAAGTGGTTTATTTTGCTTTAATATACAGTCACATTTCCTATGCCACAATACTGTGGGGACATCAAAGCAAGGCACCTAATGTCTTCAGACTACAGAAGAAGGCAATAAGACTGATATGTGCCTTGGCACCCAGAGCTCACTGTAGGCCAAGCTTTAAAAAATTACAGGTTATGACCCTACCATCAATATCTATACTGCAGTGTGCAATGCATGTTAAGGAAACCTATTCCAGTTATCAACAGTATGACATACGACATAATTATAGCACAAGAAACAAGCAGGACATAGTTTCTTTCCAATGTAGCTATAAAAATACACAAAAGTGCTTCCTATACAAATCCATAAAATTTTTTAATGCCATGCCCCAAATATCAGGGATCTTCCAATCCAACAATTCAAAAAAAGTAAAAGAATTTCTTCTTGAGCTCAGCGTTTATGAAACTGATGAATTTTTGAGAAAGCCAAGGAATATGGTATGACTCTCTGTTTTGTATTTGTGTGAAGGTATTACAATTATTTGTGTAATATTTATATTGTGTAATATTTGTCTTGCTTTTGTAAATATTTATGTAAGATTTATACTGTGTAATATTGACTTTAGTAATGCCTCAGATGATCTCTGAGGGCCATGAGGGATTAGCCAAGTGGTCTTAGGCACTGTGGTGATGGACAGCGCAGCTGGTCCCGGCAGAGGTTCGAGTCATCCCTCAGGCATGGACGTGTGTGTTTGTCCTTAGGATAATTTAGGTTAAGTAGTGTGTAAGCTTAGGGACTGATGACCTTAGCAGTTAAGTCCCATAAGATTTCACACACATTTGAACATTTGATCTCTGAGGTCTCTACTACAATAAAAATCAAATCAAATCAAAACAATTCACTGTGTATCTCAGCCTATTTGGTTTGTTTACTTACAGCCAACCTAACAAAGTATATGCAGAAAACATCTATTCATTTATGTTATGTTTATATCTGTGTATCTGTGTGTGTGTGTGTGAGAGAGAGAGAGAGAGAGAGAGAGAGAGAGAGAGAGATGCATAGGTTTTTCTTTTTTTGCTGGAGAATGTTGAATATGTATGCAGTAGCTGTCAGAGAATGGTTGAAAGTTTTTTGTCTTTAGTTGATATGAGTTTTGGTTTAAATGTTTTGTGGAGAGGTTCATGGACAAGTGGATAGAAAGAGATTTTGGTGGCATTATTTTTATTATTATTATTTTGATAATAGTAGTCTTACTGTATTGTTTTATCTATTGTGTAAACAATGAGCTGTTTGTGATATGTGCTTGATCATTCAACAGGGCTTTCTTTTCTGCTTTTCGTTTTCTGTATGCGGTCATTTTCTTGTAGGGTTAGGTGTTTTTTGTTGTTGATTGTAATTATTTTCATGTTTTCTTCTCTAGTGATTGGCTTGTGATTATGTTCTCTTAGGTGTTCTGAAAATGTGGAGTAGTTTGTCCCATACTTCCAGGTTCACATGTGTTCTTTGTATCTAACATCAAATGTTGTGCCTGGGAGTCCTATGTATTTGCCATCACAATTATTACACTGTAATCGATGTACAAATGCTTTCTGGTACATATCTCTGTTTGTCAGTATTGGGGTGTATTTTTGAATGTAATTGTGTGTTGTGTATGCTACATTTATTCCCTGTCTTTTGAAAATGTCAGTGATTGTATGTGTGAGTTTGTGTTTCTGTGTCATTGTGTGAAATCTTGTGTTTTCTGTTATATTTTCCCGATTATTCTCTGTATTTGTTATGGTATTGGGTGTTTGTGATTGTGTTTGGCTGTGTTGTGTTGTTGTCAATGGTTTTGTACTTTCTGCTTTTATTTTACTTTTAATTTTGTAGCTCTGTTTCTATTGTAACCATTGTTTTGGACTATCCGGATTTTTGTGTTCTGTTCTTTTTGGTAGTTTCCTTTGTTGAGTGGGACTGTATTGAGTCCATGGAGCATGTGTCGAAGTGCTGCTTGCTTTTGTGAGAGTGGGTGGTTCGAGGAATGGGGGATGATAATTCTAGTTGCTGTCTCTTTACAGTAAACTTCGAACATACGCTTATTGTTTTGCTTTTTGATTGTTATACCCAGAAAGTTAATTTGGTTATTCAGTTCCATTTCCTTTGTGAATTTTATATTTTTATATACCTTGTTGATGTCAGTATGTAATTTTTCTGTTTTTTCAATTTCTGTTTGTGGTTCATCTATTAAGCACAGGATGTCATCCATGTAGCTGAACCAATATAGTATATTCTATTCTTTTGCTACTACTTTTGTGAAAATGATCTGTTCAATGTGGTTTATAAATATATTTTCTAAGGCTCCTGGCCGCGCGAACAAACTCTTTAGTGGAGACATTATTTCTGCAGAATAATCTAAAAGTCAGAGTCCTTTCAGTGTCCAAATTCGAAAGTCTCAACTTTGACGCATACAGCTATTTGGGTCTACCTCGATCTTGGGATTTCATATCAAATAGATCTGCTCCAGTCAGTTTAAAATTGGAGCGGACGCCTAGCATCACGTCTAAAGCATGTTTTACACTTTCAGCTGAAATATATTTTGTACTGACTGGTAACTGAGCTTACGTTACTTGTAAGTAGTATCAGAGATACTCATCTTCACTGCCTCACCCTGGTGTAAGGGGCCTGTTGACGACATCACGCCATGCTTTGTAGTGATGGAAGTTCATCCGTCCATCGTACAATGGATTAGGCGTCCGAAAAATGCTGGTTAGAATCTCATTTTTGTGATGGTACAACCGTATCTTCTTTGTAGTTAAGTAGAACATTCGTCCATGAGACGAGTCAGATAACGCAATGGTAAGACTCACGATTTGGATCCAGGAGGATGGCGGTTTATACCCTAGTCTGCCCATCCACGTATAGGTACCCTGTAGTTTTCATAAATATCTTCAGACAAACACCGAGATGGTTCCTCTGAAAAGGACAAGGCCGATTTCAATGATGTAGGTATTCGGACTGAACGGAAGAAAGTGAAGAAAATAATGAACCAATCGAGACTCGAACCAGCGACTACCACTCTAGAGTGCTACTGATTTTTTCCATCTTTATTTATTTTAACTTCACGGAATTGGTAAGAGAACATGCACCATGGTTTAAAAAGTACAACATCCAGGAACTGAACCCAGGATTCTTACATGAGAGGTGAGCATCCTCTTACAGAGACACGCTGCCTAATGACTAAAATATCCTTACTTTAAGGTATTAAACACAGTCGGAAAACTTCAAAGAACATTTTCTCGAAAATTTTTTATAGTTACATGGACATGTTTTGGAAGACTGGTAATTGAGATCTGAACTTTTCGTACGATAAACACAAAAAATTACAAAAATCCTCGTTCGTCGGCGACAGGAAGTAAAACCCTTATCTTCAACGTTTTCATCCTGGCGGTGGGTGACACATCAAACTATGACTTAAAGCTGTATACATCGTGTAGCAGTCATATAACAGACTGTTTGACAACTGCCAAGGAACAACTGACACCTGCTAATGAACAACTCCCAGTTGCTACGTAACAACTGACAGCTGCTACGTAGTTCCCGACCAATGATAGTAAAAGGAAATATAGAGGGCGAGACTTGTTAAGAGCAGCGGAACGTGTTCTCGAACGGTCTGTATGCAGTCGGCAGTTAATGCAGCACGGTGTTTGACGAAGAATAGGTAAGTGACGGATTAGTGGTTTGGGAACGTGACTGCAAGAGATAGATTGAGGCCTTACGATCGTAGACGGGCAGTTGAACTATCCGAAACATGTCAAAGTGTCAGGACTGTGGCCACAGCGATTGGTGTTTCCGAAAGTGTCATTTGACAATTAAAAAAGGCCACCGAAAGTGTAAGTGCTGTACAGGAGCACCACACGGCAAGAGGATCGATACGTAGCTCTAGCGGCGAACAGGAACACCCCTGTGTAATTCATTGCAGATCTTGCAACCACAACCGGTACTCGAGTCTCTGCCAGAAAAATTTCGTGGCTATTAAGTCAGGAGGATTTGTATGTTCAGAAGCCTCTTAAATGCATTCCACTGCAACCACGCCATCGTCGAGAAAGAGTTCGTCGGTGTAGGGAACAAGTAGATTGGGGCCAGCAACTTTGACCCTAGTGACGTCCTCTGACAAATACCGCTTTATTGTGACGAGTGATTCTGGTCACCAGTTAGTGTGGAGAAAGAGAGGGGAACACGTTACACACCACAGAACGTTCATGTACATCATTGGCGTGGCCTGTGTACAGTGGTCGAACACCGCTGTATGTATTTGCGTGAGGTATCGTTACAGCACAGCGGTATTGCAGGAAGATTATTCTGGATCATGTCCGTCTGTTTAGAGGTGCAGTAGGTCCCGACTTTCTTTTTATAGATGACAGATCCAGCCTACGAGGACTGCTGATGTGCAGGACACACTGGAAAGTGTAGATATCGAGCATGCAGAATGGCCTGCATACTCCCCGGACGTAAACCTTGTACAGCATGCCTGGAATGCTCTTGGCAGACGTGTCTCTCAACGAACACACCCTCCTCAAACCGTTAAAGAACTGAAAACAGAATCTGAGAGAGAGGTGGAGCAATGTCCACAAAGGAAACCTCAACAGTTTCGTACGCAGCATGGATAAAGGTTCAAAATGTGCATTAGTACTCGAGGAGGACATATTCCTTACTGACAGTTCGACATCGACTTTTATGTTGGGGGCCCCAACTGTGTTAAACATCAACAGTAGTTGTGTCTGTTATACTGATTTCCCATGTGGTACACTCTGTACTGATTTTTATTATAAGTATATTACTCCATCTCTGTTAATTTTGTAGTGTGCTTCATGTAATCTATCATTGCCTGTGATTATTGATGTTCAACAAGTCTCTGTTCGTCAGTAATTGTCAAGCAGTGTATGTACTGGGTGGGTATTGTTCGCATGGGCAAACATTCAGTGGTGATTATATGTACGCACTGACTATTTGGTAATCTGGAATCCAGGGGCGTCCGGGTATATTGACACCGAATAACTGCATTTCCTAAGAGACTAAAAAAGAAGTGTTGACAAACTGCAGCGTCAAAATATCGTCGTGCGTTTGCTGGATGGGTAGCTACTGATAATCACTTACCATACCGATCTGTGCATAATGGGACGAACGTACGTCTTACTGCTGTGTCGTCCGAACAAGACAAGCCGTCCGTTGTGGCCGAGCGGTTCTAGGTGCTTCGGTCGGGAACCGCCCTGCTGCTACGGTCGCGGGTTCGAATTCTGCCTCGGGTATGGATGTGTGTGATGTCCTTAGTTTAGTTAGGTTTACGTAGTTCTAAGTCTAGGGGACTGATGACCTCAGATGTTACGTCCCATAGAGGTTAGAGCCGTTTGAGCCGAAGAAGACACAGCTGGGGCAGAAGCACCACACGCGCAAAGATGCAAGCTGGAGCCAGTGCCATAGAGACTCGCCGCTTGTGAGAGTTCCATCAGCCCAAGGGCAGCTCTGAGGATGAAGATATCGACCCCGCCTCGGCCAGTTGCCAGCTGAGTACAATCCGCCAATGGCCGGACGACAACGGACAGAAGCCTAGTCGGAAGATAGAAGAGCAGCTCTCGCCCGCTTTGTTATAGATCATCGCCCAGGGCTGACATAGAAGGGGAATGCCGTTTAGTGTACTCTTAAAACTGAACAGACAGTTGCAAATTGGATTTGCTGTGTTCTGTGAAGTTTACCTACGATTATTTGTACTTAGCCACTGAGGGCAAGAAATGTTGCAGACTTAATCATTCAACAAGTCACAAAGATAAGTAAACCTTTCAACTCATTTGTGTGACTTCGTTACTAATTTGTTGGTATGTTGTAGAACCTTCATTCTCCTATCCTGTTACCTGACCCTGGGGCATAGCTGTGTAATAGTGGCAGGGAGAAACTGTCTTAGCGGTGCACAGCACCAGAAACCGTTTCACGACTGAAAAACTGGGCCTCCACAGCAGTAGCGACGAGGCCTTTACAAAAACTGGCGACGATGGTTTACGAAACTGGCGACGAGGGCTTACAAAACTTACACGCGATGTAATGATCAGCTTTGATTAACAGATTGGGCTGCGAAGATCTGATTGTGGTGCTCATGTTCAGCCACAATACAGGCACCAGTTACTACGATGATGGGCTCAGTGACGTAACTTCAGTACTGTAGTCAGAACTGTGTATCAAAGGACCTAGTTTACAAGACTCCAGCCGATATTGGCTCCGATTGGCTGGTTAGATCACCACACTCGCTGAAGCTTTGCGCTCATTGTTGTGATGTTTGTGGCGTAGTAAGAAGAGTGAGGTCCCAGTTTACACTCGCTAACTCGCAACGGCACCACAGGCTAAAGACAGTCGCTGCCAGACGCAGCCGCGAATGAAACTCGTCGGCGAAGAGACGCGCGTGAGAGATTCCGTACGCCGCCACTGCCGGAAAACTACTTACGTCAGAGCGCAGCCCCCGCTCGCTCCACTGTTTGATAGTCGATTAGGACAGCAGCGTCATCATCGCTCAGATCCGGCAGATCTAGTATTTCTAGTCAGAGCTGTGTTTCAAAGTTTAAAGTTAAATGCACATTAAATTATGATTGTACTTCAGTACCATTAAAGTATAAACAGTATTCTTGCACTCGACGACAGTAATAAACACATATTCTCAATTCAAGTGGATCGGGAATGCATCGAAGTTAAGCATTTTACATTAAAGAGCTAGAGTAAAATGAACTAATGTTTTATGTGTGTTGTAGCAAATGCTCGACCTCCTCCTAAAGTATATCTAGACTTGCTACGATACACAGAAAAGTTGAAGCGTGAGCTGCTTTCCGTGATCAACAACTGCTTGAAAAAGCAGTCTTCACAGCAACAGCACAAATACAGATCAGTACACTGAAAAAAGTTTTTGTTAGATAACCGTTGTCCCAGTACTTATATGATTCATGGAAACTTTTATTATGAGCCCTGTTACACGAACTCCAGAAAGCCATGAGCAGTTAACGCAGAAATTACAGAGATAGACTGCTTTTTAGTAACCTGCTTCATAAACAACTGAAGTTTTCCTCGTCTGTACTGTACGCTGTGTGGTCATCCCTATTTCTCAACTTTACAGTTTTCAGCTGACAATATTTAGTTCCAAAGATAATAACATGCTTTCCTCCAACTTTGAAAGTTCAAGGATCACAACGTGATATCATGAGCTGCAGTATCATCCGTTATTGTTAAAACAGAAACCTGCACAACATCTACACGAACAAATTAATAAACACACAAAATAAGCACAATAATTGTGTAGTATTCAAGTAACCAGAGACAGTTTGATTATTCTTCAACCTATGTTGTATTAGTTTATCTATGTACTATAAAATGTAAGAACAGGAAACGTTCCGTGAGTAACAGTTTATACTATAAGAACAACATTATGTTGACTTGATGCTAGGCCATGCGCTACACGCCTCCTGACATTAACATTAGTCATATTTACGGAAACATAACGGCACTGCAAGAGTCCACGGTACATGACTCAAGCCGAAGAGCGTATCGCAGTGGACCGTGTGGCCTAATGGATAAGGCGTCGGACTTCGGATCCGAAGATTGCAGGTTCGAGTCCTGTCACGGTCGAAAAATTTTAATACCGGACGCCATGTTGCACATCTTCACCGTGTCATTAGAAACTGACTGCGAAGTCAAAGTCAGGCGTGTTTCCTAATCTAAACTTTAGAACAGCCGAATGAATAACAGTTTCGTAGCATTACGTTATTGTGACACATATATTGTATATATGAGTTGTATGATCCATTGACGTTTTGGTTTTACGGCTCTTTTTTATAGTATTGTAATTATTGTGACAGAACCTATGAAACAAGAAAAAAAAACAAGTCTATTAATCGGCAATAGCCTGTTACCCGATTGCTGAGTGTAGTGATTTCAATCCCTCATTCATTTCTTAAGCTACTGAATCTTCGACGAGACGTCTCCATCCACAGCGACGTTAGTTGTTCTTCATATAATGTGAAGAAGTAGGCTGGTTTTTCTCTTCCGTTGATCCAACCATATGTTTGGTGTTATTCCTCGTGGACTTCTGCCATAGATTTTTCCTTGCAAAAGGGATTTTTTCTAAATGATGCCTTTCTCTACTCAAAATTTGTCCACGTAACTGTAAGTGTCTTTTGCTGACACGGGAAAATAAACTTATTGTGATACTAAGTTCTTCTGTAATCGGAACATTTGTTCTCGTTTTGTCCACAGTATACGTAACATCTTCCTCTAACACACCGAAGGCATCAATTCGTCTTTTGTCACTAGCTTTCACGGTCCAGGTGTCACAGTCGTACAAGAAAACAGGAAACACCTACGATTCCACCAGGTGCAACTTCTGTGGTTTGGATGTTGGCCGCTTCTGTCAGATCTTACTAGGAACCCCTTGAGTGCAAATTCACAAAAGGTGGTATATCTACAACAACAGTTGCTGAAGTTGACATTTCGTCATAAAGGATCCCAAGGAATTTCTCAAAGTGAGGAAAAAAGTGGCAGATGAAACATTAGCGTTTCTCCAAGATGAGTCAGTGGAATATGTGATGTCGTATATGCTCGACTGTGGGGACAATGTACCTGAGGAGTACAATAACGACGATACGTGCTTAACAAGTGAAAGCCAGACTGAAACAGGTGCCATATAGTTCATCATTCCTGTCGTACAGGGAGCCACAAATCCCATCTCCAGTGAAATGTAGTAAAGGACAATCGTTGTCCAGAGAGCGGGTACTAAAAATAATTAAATACTTGGAAAATCATCCACAGTATAATAAAAAAAAATTACGAACAGATTTCGAATATTTCCAGAATGAGATGCCCACTCTGCAGCGGAGTGTGCGCTGATATGAAACTTCCTGGCAGATTAAAACTGTGTGCCCGACCGAGACTCGAACTTGGGACCTTTGCCTTTCGCGGGCAAGTGCTCTACAAAGTTTGGAAGGTAGGAGACGACATACTGGTAGAAGTAAAGCTGTGAGAACCGGGGGTGAGTCGTGCTTTGGTAGCTCAGTTGGTAGAGCACTTACCCGCGAAAGGCAAAGGTCCCGAGTTCGAGTCTCGGTGGGGCACACAGTTTTAATCTGCCAGGCAGTTTCAGATTTCGAATAACTCCTTAGCAACACGACCATGTAGTCCATGAGAAAAACTACAGACATACAGGGGAGGACAAGGCGCGCTAGTACAAAAACTGATGTTTGCGCGTTTCAAGGATGCTCGATATCTGTTAGAGGATATCATAATAGTGACCGACTACGTTATCACATCAAACTGCGCGCGACTTAAATTCCAGTGATTTGAATGGAAGCAGTGAATGGTTGCATAACTTCAAACAATGCTACAGAACTGGAAGACGTAAGGTAAAGAAATTTCAAACAACCAGATGATGCAGAGCGAACAACGGAATCTGCGAGAAAATTTGTAAATGAGGTAAACAAAGTTATACCATCGTTCAGTAAAGAAGTTATTTTCAACTCCGAATAATCGGGATTTGAAGAGGAAATGCATCTGAAAGGAACCCTGGAAAATAGAGGTATCAGGAGAGCTGTATCAAGACCAGCTAATGTTAATGGCTTAATGCATTCGTGTAGAATTATGCCGACTGTTAATCAGGATGGTAATTTGGCTGGAAAGTTATTTATTGTGCTGCGAGAAGTTGGAGGCACTCTGCCCTTTACGCTTCTTTCTCGCGTGCGTGATCTTGCAATGGCAGTAGGGGATATTTATGTCACAGCAAGCAAGAGTGGGAAAACGAGTGTAACAAAACTACAACTACGGTATGAACACTGCGTTTGTCCAACAGCTGGTCAAAATAACTTGCGTTTGCTTGCTTCATGATCTGTGTACAAAAATCATACTCGTTTAGAGCAAACTGGAAAGTGCCTGACATTGCAACTCATACCACCTAGAACCACTGGACAGAATCAACCTCTGAATGCACGTTTTTTTCCGTGTTACGTAAAACATATTATCGCATTATCTGCAGCTACGCCTTAAAGGATAGCCGGTTTCACGATAAAATCCACGACAGACTACTTCGCATTCGGTTGCATGCAATCACATTCCATCAGTTCTCGTCACCGGTTATACCCATATGATTCGTCGCACGGGATTAGCCGAGCGGTCAAGGCGCTGCAGTCATGGACTGTGAGGCTGGTCCCGGCAGAGGTTCGAGTCCTCCCTCGGGCATGGATATGTGTGTTTGTCCTTTGGATAATTTAGGTTAAGTAGAGTGTAAGCTTAGGGACTGATGACCTTAGCAGTTAAGTCCCATACGATTTCACACACATTTGAACGTTTGAACCGATATGATTCTATATGCATTCTTTAAAAGTGGGTACCTAGCTGAACGAACTGCACAGTTTGTAACTCCCAAGGAGTTCACCGTCGATCTTGATGCAGCGAACCCTTGTGCTCACTGTGGCGCGCCATTTTTCATTTGGTGTCCATAGTGCAAGTTAATGGTTTGTTTTGAATGTCGACGATGTTCATTATGTTAACTGTAATACATTCTTCGCACTAAAGGTTGAACTCTGCACCTTCCGGACATTCATTTTCTGTGATTCTTCTGATGCACATGGCGAGGCATTAGCAGCTGACATTTTTCCTGAACCTGTGACCTCGCACTCCAGGGCTTCCTTGTTAGTGAGTTTAAGCACTGCGGCTTGCGAAGGACGATTCTTTCTTTTAAGTCCTTTTGCACTTCCCTGTGTCATTCATCAGAGATCGTAGATATAAACAATCATTCATTGTCCCCAGATCCTTTAAGCTTCCTCTAAGTGGAATTTGATCTGAATTTCAGCGATCAATGACCATTGGTTTATTATTAATAACCATTAATTTGGTCTTTTAGTGTTCATCTCTAGAACGAAACATAAACTAATAATTCCATTTTGGAGACAAGATCCCTGAGCTCTTCCTGGATTCCGTCAATGAGGGAAGTGTCACCTGCAAAAGGTCAATTGCTGATTTTCCTACCGCCAATTGAAACTCCACCATCCCAGCCATCCGGTCCTTCCTGGATGATATACTCAGCACAGATGTTATGGAGCTGTGCCAACAGCACACAACCTCGTCTGCCTCGATCTGTCACACCGAGAAAGTCCGAATATTCATCAACCGCCTATAACCTTGCAGTATGGCCTGTAATGACTTGCCCCGCATGGCACAATCAAAGGCCTCCCTATAATATAGAAAACAAATGAGTGACTTACTTATTGTTGATGTGGCGGTCCTCAGACGTCAGTACATGGGACAGAAAAAGGTAGTGAAACTTCCTGGCAGATTAAAACTGTGTGCCGGACCGAGACTCGAACTCGGGACCTTTGCCTTTCGCGGGCAAGTGCTCTACCAGAAGAGCTTCTGTGAAGTTTGGAAGGTAGGAGACGAGGCACTGGCACAATTGAAGCTGTAAGGGCGGGTCGTGAGTCGTTCTGGGATGTTCAGTTGATAGAGCACTTGCCCGCGAAAGGCAAAGGTCCCGAGTTCGAGTCTCGGTCCGGTACACAGTTTTAATCTGCCAGGAAGTTTCATATCAGCGCACACTTCACTGCAGAATGAAAATCTCATTCGAGAAAAAGGTAGTGTTTAAGAAGAGAGATAACATAACACCTGCAGTCTATGAACATCTGTTACTGAGTCAAAGGCAACGAGCGCAGAAGACATACACGCGATACCATGTCACAGGCGTTGACACTGGCGATCTGACACACGCCTCTTTCGGCTGGAGGCTCCAGGAACTATTGTGTTCCCGCCACATGGCCCTGGACTTGTTGCGCGCAGTATATCGGCCCCGTCCAGTCACTGGAAAAGAGGTGAGGCGCCCACGGCGGTCGATGGCCTTATCCTGCTTTCTACGTACAATTAAAATGTTACACTCAAGTCCTTTCACGGGTCCAGCAGCTCGTATCGCTCAAAGAGAAAGGCTTCCGCTTGTGGAGCAAGCTTCGAAGAAATTCTAATGATGCCAGAGTCACAAAAGGCACGTTTATACAGCCAGCTCTCGTAAAAAGCCGTAAATTAATCACGCATCACTCTATCGCTTAATATTGTGCTTATTTATATTAATATGTGGCACCGGGGTTCCGGTAATGTCCCCGGTTTACTGAGGCAGTAGAGTCAACACCAGACAAAGCCGGTCACTTCTTCTAAATATATCTCATGCATTATGGGTTTTGAATGCTGCGACTGTGCTCAAAATGGTGAATGATTCGCACAGAATGTGAGAATAACAGCTTCAGAAGGCTTTTAAAAACTTTTCATTTCCTATTAGCCAGCTGTCGAACTACTTCAGGCCCATCATCAGTGTGGTTACATTTACAGAAGATCTGCATTTTGTATCAAGAATTTACTTGACAGTGTTGACTGGAATACTATCTTTCAAATTCTATAGGTGGCAGAGTTAAAATACAGGGAGCGAAAGGCTATTTTAAACTTGTACAGAAACCAGATGGCAGTAATAAGAGTCGAGGGGCACGAAAAGGAAGCAGTGGATGAGAAGGGAGTGAGACAGGGTTGTAGCCTATCCCCCGTCTGTAAATTGAGCAAGCAGTAAAGGAAACAAAAGAAAAATCTGCAGTAGGAATTAAAATCCAGGGAGAAGAGATAAAACCTTTGAGGTTTGCCAACGACATTGTAATTGTGTCAGAGACAGCAAAGGACTTGGAACAGCAATAGAACGGAGTAGACAGTGTCTTGAGAGGAGGATATAAGATGCACACCAACAAAAGCAAAACGAGGATAACGGAAGGTAGTCGAATTAAATCAGTTGATGCTGAGGGAATTAGATAAGGAAATCAGACACTTAAAGCAGGAGATGAATTTTGCTATCTGAGAAGCAAAACAACTGATAATGGTCGAAGTAAAGAGGATATAAAATGTAGACTGGCTATGGCAAGGAAAGCATTTCTGAAAAAAAGAAATCTGTTAACATTGAGTATAGATTTAAGTGTCAGAAAGTTATTTCTGAAAGTATTTTTATGGAGTGTAGCTATGTACATAAGCGATACGTGGACCATAAACAATTTAGACACGAAGAGATTAGAAGCATTCGAAATGTGGTGCTACAGAAGAATGCTGAAGATTAGATGGGTAAATTATGTGACTAATGAGGAGGTACGCGTGGGGGCTAAATAATCGTAGGGAGAGAACAAGAGATGAACACAGCAAGCAGATTCAGAAGGATGGAGGTTGCAGCAGGTACTTAGAGATGAAGACCAGTCTTTGGACTGAAGACCAGGACAACACCAAGAATTGCTTGTCACTACAATCTTGATTATTTACATGACATCACCACGATTCCAGAGATTAGCTGCACTTGGTGCAAACTGCCTGTAAACGGATGATGAGCTCGCAGTGGTTCGAAAGGCGGCAAATGGGAAAATAACTTCAAAAAGGGAGGCAATACAGAGTGGCCGTCATATTTCAACATTAGCTATCCAATAATAAAAACATGTGGCATTGTTGGCTGGGAGACACGAAGAGCACGTCAGCGGCCTAATATGGAATGGTTTCTATGTCCATCACGCACTATGGCTGCTTTCCTTCGCGAAGTATGAGAGTTGTGCGTTTATGTGTATCTCATAAGCATAAGTGATGGTAAGGAGCGTGTCTTATGTCTAGTCACCTTTGTGTTATGTTTCCGGGCATATTGTATATCACCTATGACACCGTTGCTCGTTTAGCACCACCCAGGGGTCACGTGTAGGGTAATATATGTTATACCTACGGACGTGAGCAACAATCGACATGTGAAGAAGGTAGACACAAAACTTAACGACACAGTGCGCTGCGTTACTGGTTCCATCAAATCACCCCCATGCCACTGGTTACCTGTACTGAGTCACATACCTCCACCTCACTTAAGGCGTAAACAAGCTCTACTGAGGGAGGCCAAGAAAATCTCTGCATCACGCTCTCTAATAAAATGGTTCAAATGGCTCTGAGCACTATGGGACTTAACTGCTTAGGTCGTCAGTCCCCTAGAACTTAGAACTACTTAAACCTAACTAACCTAAGGACATCACACACATCCATACCCGAGGCAGGATTCGAACCTGCGACCGTAGCGGTCGCGCGGTTCCAGACTGCAGCTCCTAGAACCGTGCGGCCAACCCGGCCGGCTCACCCTCTCTACCAATGCACCAGGAATTCTGTCATCCGCCACTGCAACGATTGCGATCAACAAGACCAGCAAGTGTTACTGCAGGACAACTCATTGCGGATGGTTTTGATCTAAATGAAAGCTGGAAGCATGAATGGTCAACATAAACATTGGGAACAAGAGCCCATCACCTTGATCCCACAAAGAAGCCAAAACGTTTTGACCTCCCGAGGAACCTTTGGTGCCGCCTCAACAGGTTAAGGACTGGACATGGTTGTTGCAGGTATTTCAGGTACAAACGGGGCTAGATCAGTTCACCAATGTGTGAATGTAATCAAGACGAGCAGACAACTGAACAATTAGTCCAACGCTGTCCACTTCATTCATACCCTGGAATTCCCGATGACTTGTTCACTCTCACACCCAGCTTAATTAACTGGTTGAAAAACATGGACTTTAAGGTTTAATCTTGTCTAATATCATATGTATATTGAATAAAATCATTTGCCTTATATCAACTGTATATTGTATAAAACCACCATACGGTTAAATAAATAAACCTTTGTGTTGGATGATGATGGTGAGAGAAGGGAGATAATGGTATCCGGTACCGGTGCATAGCACACTCCTCTCGAACGGCACCAAAGGGGCCGCCTGATTTAATATCCCCATCCGACAATCAAAAGTGCCACATACCCTCACTTCGTGAGACTCTGTCTAGAAGTTTGAAATTTAATCCAGGCCATTAGCGCAAAGTCTAGAGATCACCCCTCCTCCCTTTTACCACAAAAGTAGGCGAAAAGCAGCAAACAGCTCGTGACGTACCCAGATAGTTACCCATCAAGGTACTGGCCAGGCTCGACGTTGCTTAACTTTTGGTGACCCGACGAAAGCTAACGTATTTAACGAAGAAAGGCCGTTGGCGTCAACTGTAAAGGCTGGTTCGTTTCATCTAAGTTGTTTCATCCCATTGAAGAGACTCTGAAAATTCAACCCATCGTTGTTAATAGTTATCTAAGTAAAAAGGAAAAAAAGATTTTCAAAATAATATCTGGGTGAAGACCAGGTTAAAAAAACTTTATGTAGTTAAACAGTTTCTTTCTCTTGTTTGCTTTTGCGTCACGAATACGTTTCATTTTTTTTTTTTTTTTTTTTGTATATATTCATGAACATTGATGAGCTATTGTAATATTTTCATTCTAATTGCTTTGGTAATAAGTGTATCCTGCTGGGCTAGAACCAGTTTATGAGACATGTTGCTGTTTCACTCTTATGTGCGAGACTCCCTTTCTATCAGTCACGCGTTATCTCAGCTGTTTCTCGCTGCGTGTCATTTGTGAGTGCAATAGGAAAGGAAACTGAATCAGGTGCACTATATAACCCTGCCCTTCTAGTAACACATGAAAAAAAACTGCAGGATACAGTGGATACCACTGAAGCTAAGGGAAAAGTACATGGAACGAAAATAAATACAAAGAAAAGAAACGTAATGATACCAGGAAGCAACAAGAGGGTAAAAATAGTGGTGAAAGGAGTTATATTAGAACAAGCAGAGCACAAGCGGCACATAAATTAATACCAAGATAGCAATGGCAAAAGAAAATTTTGCAAGAAAATGAGAATTTTCTGCGGCAATATGGACAAAGATTTGAGGGAAAGAACTAATAATATGCTTTATATGGAGTGTCCTCCCCTACGGTTCTGAAATGTGGACGCTGAGGAAGAAAGATAGAGCAAGACTGGAGGCTTTTGAGTTGTGGACATGTTAGAGTATGGACAGAATAAGTTGGCGGATAGAGTGAAAACTGAAGAGGTACTGAAAAGAGTGGAGAGCAAAGACAGTTACTGAATGTACGAAGGTGTGCTGAGAAGTAACGCCTCCGAATATTTTTGCGAAAACTCAATTTTTTTTATACAAAACAAACATTCTAAATCTTTATTCTTCATGACTATACATTTACATCTCAACATAATCACCCTGGTGACGAACACATTTCTCCCAACGAGAGACCAGTTGGTTAATCCGTCACTGCAGAATGTTTGAGTTTGTTGATGGAGCCACAACCTCACCTCTGCTTACTTCGCTTCATCACTATCAAAGTGAAAATCTTGAAGTTTTGGGAATAGACGAAAATCGTATGGGGCAAGTCGGGAATGTATGGAAGATGATCTATGACAGTAAACCCAAAACGTCGGATGGTTGCAGACGTAGCAGCGGTCGTATGTGGTTTGCCATTCTCATGCTGAAAGAGAGGGCGCTCCATGTGTGGAAATCGTGCTTTCAGTTGCCTGAAGGCCTCTCATGCACCAACATAGTTACGTTCCACATCGCCACATTACACGCTACAGTTCGAAGCGTTCTAGCGTCAGGGTGTTGCAGCTAGTGTCAGCAGAGCGGTGAAGTTGATCGAGTAATATGTGTGTCACGATAACAGAATAGAAAGTTCGGAAGCCTTACTTTTCAGTATGACCTCGTGAAAGAAGAGAAGAAAAGGAACTGGCTTGGATACATACTAAGAAAGAGGAAGGGACTTATGAAAACAGTCTTAGAGGTGTAATTGGCAGGGAAGAGGAGGTGCGGGAGGAAGAGGTTTCAGATGGTGTGGAAGGAAGATTAGAAATTCTTCCAATCCATGTGTGGCATAACAGCAAACCAGTGCTTAACAGTACTGGCTAAAAACAGTCTTGGTTGCAATTTGGTTGCAAATTTAGTTTTTTTTAATTTTTCAACGACGCGTTTCGCCTTATTTACGCATCTTCAGGTTATCTACATAGAAAAACAGAGAACAATATGTGATCGCGTTGTGCGGACTTGGATAACCTATAAGCATGTATAAACAGATCACCTATTGAAAATACACTCCTGGAAATTGAAATAAGAACACCGTGAATTCATTGTCCCAGGAAGGGGAAACTTTATTGACACATTCCTGGGGTCAGATACATCACATGATCACACTGACAGAACCACAGGCACATAGACACAGGCAACAGAGCATGCACAATGTCGGCACTAGTACAGTGTATATCCACCTTTCGCAGCAATGCAGGCTGCTATTCTCCCATGGAGACGATCGTAGAGATGCTGGATGTAGTCCTGTGGAACGGCTTGCCATGCCATTTCCACCTGGCGCCTCAGTTGGACCAGCGTTCGTGCTGGACGTGCAGACCGCGTGAGACGACGCTTCATCCAGTCCCAAACATGCCCAATGGGGGACAGTTCCGGAGATCTTGCTGGCCAGGGTAGTTGACTTACACCTTCTAGAGCACGTTGGGTGGCACGGGATACATGCGGACGTGCATTGTCCTGTTGGAACAGCAAGTTCCCTTGCCGGTCTAGGAATGGTAGAACGATGGGTTCGATGACGGTTTGGATGTACCGTGCACTATTCAGTGTCCCCTCGACGATCACCAGTGGTGTACGGCCAGTGTAGGCGATCGCTCCCCACACCATGATGCCGGGTGTTGGCCCTGTGTGCCTCGGTCGTATGCAGTCCTGATTGTGGCGCTCACCTGCACGGCGCCAAACACGCATACGACCATCATTGGCACCAAGGCAGAAGCGACTCTCATCGCTGAAGACGACACGTCTTCATTCGTCCCTCCATTCACGCCTGTCGCGACACCACTGGAGGCGGGCTGCACGATGTTGGGGTGTGAGCGGAAGACGGCCTAGCGGTGTGCGGGACCGTAGCCCAGCTTCATGGAGACGGTTGCGAATGGTCCTCGCCGATACCCCAGGAGCAACAGTGTCCCTAATTTGCTGGGAAGTGGCGGTGCGGTACCCTACGGCACTGCGTAGGATCCTACGGTCTTGGCGTGCATCCGTGCGTCGCTGCGGTCCGGTCCCAGGTCGACGGGCACGTGCACCTTCCGCCGACCACTGGCGACAACATCGATGTACTGTGGAGACCTCACGCCCCACGTGTTGAGCAATTCGGCGGTACGTCCACCCGGCCTCCCGCATGCCCACTATACGCCCTCGCTCAAAGTCCGTTAACTGCACATACGACTCACGTCCACGCTGTCGCGGCATGCTACCAGTGTTAAAGACTGCGATGGAGCTCCGTATGCCACGGCAAACTGGCTGACACTGACGGCGGCGGTGCACAAATGCTGCGCAGCTAGCGCCATTCGACGGCCAACACCGCGGTTCCTGGTGTGTCCGCTGTGCCGTGCGTGTGATCATTGCTTGTACAGCCCTTTTGCAGTGTCCGGAGCAAGTATGGTGGGTCTGACACACCGGTGTCAATGTGTTCTTTTTTCCATTTCCAGGAGTGTATAAACAGATCACCTACTGAAAGAGCAAATACTTTAATTTTGTTCAAAAATGGTTCAAATGGCTCTGAGCACTATGGGACTTAACAGCTGAGGTCATCAGTCCCCTAGAACTTAGAGCTACTTAAACCTAACTAACCTAAGGATATCACACACATCCATGCCCGAGGCAGGATTCGAACCTGCGACCGTAGCGGTCGCGCGGTTCCAGACCGAAGCGCCTAGAACCGCTCAGCCACTCTGGCCAGCCTTAATTTGGTATTTCTTAGGAATCCTTTAGTCAGTGTAGCCAAAGGGCATCGTCGAATATATCAGGCCAACATCGCCTTCGTTAAACTCAGTAAAAACTAGAAATATAAAATAGTAAATTCATTACCTATTCTAGATGGACGCGAGAGGCACCAAGATCTGCATAACGCGTTCCCGTTCACACTTCTAGTATTATATGATACGAAAAATTTGTTTATGTACTGCATCTGTGTGTTATATTGTACACCTTGTTTTCTCATTTTAAATTTACCGCCTTCATTTATATTTAATTCGTCAAAATTTTAGGGTAAGTTAAGCACAGGTGTTGCCCCTAGTAATTCCATCTTATCAGTGTTTTATGTGCATTACATTTATAAAGTTTTGGTGGGCATGTATATCCAGTACACGATCTCTCATTTTTAATCACTGCTGCGTCGCAGCGCCACCTCTTGCGGTGATACTGTTCTAGGCTTCAGTACTGGCACACGACGCTGTGGCGCATCATGCTTACTACCTGAGGCCCCATGTTACTGTTACTCGCTCCTGTGAGCGGGAACGTGTTACGCAGATCTTGGTGCCTCTCGCATCCATCTAGAAAAGGTAATGATTTTACTATTTTATATTTCTAGTTTTTACAGAGTTTAACGAAGGCGATGTTGGCCTGATCTCTTCGACGATGCCCTTTGGCTACACTGACTAAAAGATTCTTAAGAAATGCGAAATTAAGGTATTTGCTCTTTCAGTAGGTGATCTGTTTATACATGCTTATAGGTTATCCAAGTCTGCACAACGCCATCGCGATTCTTAAATAGATGTATTTGTTCTCTGTTTTCTATGTAGATAACCTGAAGATGCCTAAATAAGGCGAAACGCGTCGTTGAAAAATAAAAAAACTAAAATTGCAACCAAAACTGTTTTTAACCAATACTAGGAAGATTAGAGGCATGTTCCCTTTTTGAAAGCAGTTGATTTATCCACTACTGGCTTCCTAGGCCTATCGCAGCTTCACCAGAGCCCCGTTAGCCGTCACGTTTCAGGGTTCCCATAGGGCCTTCCCAGCTACCGTAGCGGTCCTGGGGCACACGAAGTCCCCGCTGTTCATCGCCCCTATAGGCAGTATGTGAGGGAAAGACTAAAGGAGGAACCAGTACAGGAGAGGATAGAAAAATCAAGACTGCAGTGGTATGGACACATGAAGAGAATGGATGAGGGAAGAATTCCAAAGAGGATGTTTGATCTGCAACTGGAGGGGAAGAGGCCCAGGGGAAGACCAAGAGATAGATGGGTGAAGGGAGTGAAGGAATGTGTGACGAGAAGAGGAGACAACTGGACGAAGGTGGAAGAGGGGGAATGGTGGAAAGACAGAACGCGATGGAGAGGCTTGTGTTCCCGACAGACCCAGCCAGTGGCTGGAAACTGTCCAAGATGACGATGACTAGGAAGATTAGAGTTTAACGTCCCGTCGTCAGCGAGGTCATCAGACACGGAGCATAAGCTCGGATAACGGCAGGATGGTAAAGGAATTCGGCGGTGCCCTTTTCGGAGGGACCATCCCGGCACTTGCCTGGTGCGATTTCCGGGAATCAACGGTAAACCTAAATCTTCAAATCTGACGGAGATCTGAACCGTTGTCCTCTCGAGTGCGAGACCAGTGCGTTAAGTGTTGCGCCATCTCGCTCAGTGTGGATGATGTGACCGACAGCAGGACATAACAACAGCATTGAGAAGCAAGCAATGGATCGTATGAATGGAAGCACAAAGGACATGCTGATATAGCAAAAGACCGATGATGATGATAGACCCTCTGCCACACACCGTAAGGTCGGTTGTGGTGCGTAGCTGTAGATGCAAAAGAAGCTCAACAGGTTAACACAGAGTTAAGACCATAACGTCGGGATGGTTCCTTTGAAAAAGACGCGGCCGAATTCGTTCCCTTCCTGAGAGCTCGTATCCGCTCGCTAATGACTTAGTCGTCGACAGTTCATTAAACCTTAATCTTCCTTCCTGCCCTCCTTTAACTGCGACGTCACACCTTGTAGGTGTTCGGCGTAACGTGACACGTCGGGACGTAAGCGCATTTGCACGGCTCCGCAGGATTGAAATGACGGCTCGTCCGGAAAGCGAGGGGAGGATGCCTGAGATGACGCCCCCCACCCCACCCCATGCGCAGAGAGCGGCTCTTAAAAATGGATTACGGTGGCGGTCGCCACGGGTGATAGGAGCAGCGAGGTGGAGGGGGTAAGGGGCGCGTGGTCCGGGTAACCCGGGGTCGGGACCTCCCGGCTCGGCCGCTCGTGAAAACAAGAGCAGCGGAGGGGGCCGGCACTGCAAACACGTCGTAAAGTGGCAGTTAGGCCGAATTGCGCCACATATCACGGCGCCGCGAAGCTTTTATAGGCCGGGCCGCCCTGCGAACCTGCGGCCGCTCTCCGCGGGCTCTGAACGTTATTTATTGGCCAGGAGACCGCGCACACACGCACACACACAGAGTGTACGTGAAGGAGTGTCGGTGTGTGAGGCGCTGGGTAGAGTAGGGGCGGAAGACGTCGAGGCGGAGGAGAGAAAGGAGCGGAGGAATCAGAGCGGAGCGCGTCCCCGTGGCTTCTTTAGAGTCCGCCAGCCACTCAAACGCGTTCCGGCGCCCCATAAAGAGACGAGTCGTCGCGAACGGAGCACTCGCACGGCTTCCTCGCACACTACCAGCGCACGCGGCTGGAGGCGTGGCCATTACTGCGGCCACGATGCCGCCGCCTAACGTCCTAATTTTACTGCAGCGTTGCCTTAATGTTCCGAGTGAAACGCCCACGAGAAGTGACACGCGAGTCAATATTTTATACACGGGTCGAATATCAGAGCGTTCGTCAGGGGAGTGGGGATCCTACTACCAGGAACTGTTCTCGAGGAAGGAAGCCATGTCCACTTCCGTAGTGGACAAGGGGAAGTGCGACACCAAAACAGGTACGGCGGTTATCACTAAAACAACGGGTTTTCGCTTATATCGGTACTACTCCACACCAGTTCCACCTGGCTGTTAAAAACGTTCAATAAAATTACAATGAAATTAGTACCCGTGGCTGCATACAGGCGTTGATATAAGTTGGACATGTCCGAAAGAACAGATACCGGGTGATCAAAAAGTCGGTATAAATTTGAAAACTTAATAAACCACAGACTAATGTAGATAGAGAGGTAAAAATTGACAGACATGCTTGGAATGACGTGGGGTTTTATTAGAACCAAAAAAAGCATCCCATATTGCTAGACGCGTGAAAGATCTCTTGCGCGCGTCGTTTGGTGATGATCGTGTGCTCAGCCGCCACTTTCGCCATGCTTGGCCTCCCACGTCCCCAGACCTCAGTCAATGCGATTATTGGCTTTGGGGTTACCTGAAGTCGCAAGTGTATCGTGATCGACCGACATCTCTAGGGATGCTGAAAGACAACATCCAACGCCAATGCATCACCATAACTCCAGACATGCTTTACAGTGCTGTTCACAACATTATTCCTCGACAACAGCTTTTGTTGAGGAATGATGGTGGACATGTTGAGAATTTCCTGTAAAGAACATCATCTTTGCTTTGTCTTACTTTGTTATGCTAATTATTGCTATTCTGATCAGATGAAGCGCCATCTGTCGAACATTTTTTGAACGTTTGTTATTTTTTGGTTCCAAGCATGTGAGTCAATTTGTACCTCTCTATCTACGTTATTCCGTGATTTATTCAGTTTTCAAATTTATACAGACTTTTTGATCACCAGGTTCTCGTATATAGTTAAGGCTCACCGGCCATTTGACCATCTTCTTCTGTGCAGATGCACAAACAGTGCCCGAACTCTTACGGGAATCGGCAGTAAAGTCGCGAGTAATGAGTATAATGGGCAGAGGCACTATGAATGTAGTGCGGAACAATAAGTTGCCGGCCGCGGTGGCCGGGCGGTTCTAGGCGCGTCAGTCCGGAACCGCGCGACAGCTACGGTCGCAGGTTCGAATCCTGCCTCGGGCATGGATGTGTGTGATGTCCTTAGGTTAGTTAGGTTTAAGTAGTTCTAAGTTCTAGGGGACTGATGACCTAAGATGTTAAGTCCCATAGTGCTCAGAGCCATTAACAATAAGTTGCGAATGTGGGTCTCAGGGGAGGCGTGCCAGAGATAAGTCCCTGCAGTCGCACTGTCGGATGCGTCCTCGCTGGCTCAGGTGATAGCCGACACGGTAGCTCAGCGTGTTCGGTCAGAGAGCTGGTTGGCCTCTGTAATAATAATAATAATAATAATAATAAACTGAGTGGAAGGATCAGCAAACGAACTTGACCGGATGTCATGTGACGTCCGCAACGACCAAACACAACGATCAACAACGAACAAAATGAAAAAAAAGAATGGATAGAGCGTCTGCCCTGTAAGCAGGAGATGCCGGGTTCGAGTGTCGGTCGGGGCACACATTTTCACCTGTCCCCTTGACTTACATTAACGCCTGTATGCACCCAGTGGTATTCATTTCATTGTAATTTCATTCTAACGCCGGCCGCGGTGGTCTACCGGTTCTAGGCGCTCAGTCCGGAACCGCGCGACTGCTGCGGTCGCAGGTTCGAATCCTGCCTCGGGCATGGATGTGTGTGATGTCCTTAGATTAGTTAGGTTTAAGTAGTTCTAAGTTCTAGGGGACTGATGATCACAGATGTTAAGTCCCATAGTGCTCAGAGCCATTTGAACCATTCTAACGATCTGCATGGTCACCGATGGTATCTGTTCTTTCGAATGTTCAAAATAACCGGTTTTTGAAATAATCCGATTTTCGGTTTTTATTCCTATTACTTACTGTAATAAAGGTAGATATCGAACGAAGACTGAAAAATTTGGACTGTCTAAGCTTTAGGAAACACATACGGGTTTTTATTTATATCGATACTATTAAAGACATGCGCGGAAAGTGGGCTAACCCTCAAATTTAAAAGCTTAGAGATAAGTGTTGCCATCTGTTGCTGCGTACAGGAAGTATGAAATTGACATTGGTCTCACCCCTAAATATCACATTAGGTTATTTAGGGGTGAGGCCAACGTAAATTTTGATAGTTTCCATACCCAGCAACAGATGGCAACACTTACCTCTAAGTTTTTACATTTGAGGTTTAGCCCGTTTTTCCCGGCATGTCTTCCATTTCACACCAGTTTAACCTGACTGTTAAAACCGCTCAAAATAACCGGTTTCCGAAATAATCCGATTTGCGGTTTTTTGATCCTATTATTTGCTGTAATAAACATTGAAATCGAACAAAGACTGAAAATTTTAGACTCTCAGTTTTAAGAAACGTACAATCAAAGCATTAAATTAAATAGGCGAATAAAAGAAAGCCTAGTCTGTCCACCATTCGCTGCTTTTCTCAAAGGTGATAAGTGGCTGAATACCACAAAAATTCTCATTTCTCATACTAATTCCAATTTTTTGAAACTCTTCTAAAAATCACATTTTAATCGGAGATCATACCATAATTTGGGCACTATAAACAGTCAGTGCTAAAGGGTGAAACCGAGATTGAGAAACTCTGATTTTCGTGTTAATTTGTCCATTTTCAAGGGCTACAAACAGATAAAGGCATATTATGTACACATAAGCAGCAGGTCGGCTAGTTTCTATTTTTGTTGCGTACTATGAATGAATTGTTGTTATGTTTTCATAACTGTTCCCTTCCTCTTTTATTATTTCATAGAAATGGCAGACAATCTTTAATCTTGTAAAGCAAATGAAGCATTGTACCATATTACTACATCACTTGCTACAAATATTTCCAACTAGATTGATGCCGTCCTGTACTACGACGGACGTCCGGTTACAAAAGTGAGAAACTACCGTATACAACAGGTAGGGACAAATCTTGCACACCGCCCGTAAACGACACACGGCAAGAGGGACATTGTTATCTCAGCGATGCTGTTCCAACTCCTGTTCCAGGAGATTGTTGCTCCTTTCTGTCAGCATTGTTATTAAAATAGCACAGATCGCTTTTCCCATTTTCTGTAACAACGCACTATTTCGAACCAATGCAGACTCCACGAATAAAAATTACTCCTTAATTAAAAAAGGTTTATTTAAAAGAGAAAAATTTTACCGCTGCTACTATGGCTAATCGATTTTTCGGTTTTTTCCTGGTTATTAGTAAAAACTAGAAGACAGTTGTTACAACCGAGGCCAAACGAATACCGAAACATACCGGTTATTCATAACTAAAATACCGGTATCGGTTTTAACTGGTCGGTTTCTCCCAGCCCTATACCCAAAGGACTGAAGATGTTAGTCTAACATCATGAACAAAAGTCAAGGACACTAAATTAAAGTGTGATACTGGGGTGAAGCAGATACGTTTTCAGTCATTGTAGTCTTTTTTTGTGTTCCAGTATATGAGAGAGAGACAGAGATAGAGAGTGAGAGGAAAAAATATTAGATAACATTGTTCATTTAGTAGAGATGTATTTCTGGATGATGTTAATTTCAGTGCAAGATTTTGAACAAAACGTTCTCGGTTTCAAACCGCGTCAATTCGATTAAAATCTTCGAGCTTTCGATGACCATTTATGCCATCGTCGTCAGGAGTTCAATGATTGCCGGGGCTGCTACGGACATCATCAGCAGCCAATCAGATAGACCCACTGTGGCGCACGCGCGTAGGTCGATCCGAGCAGGTGGCGCCAGGGGCAGGTGCCACATCTAAAACTGCTGCTCCCGCGTCGCGCATCTGTCTTTGCTTTCTTTGGTTGTGTTGGGTTGTTTGGGGGAAGAGACCAAACAGAGAGGTCATCGGTCTCATCGGATTAGGGAAGGACGGGGAAGGAAGTCGGCCGTGCCCTTTCAAAGGAACCATCCTGGCAATTGCCTGGAGCGATTAAGGGAAATCACGGAAAATCTAAATCAGGCTGGCCGGACGCGGGATTGAACCGTCGTCCTCCCGAATGCGAGTCCAGTGTGCTAACCACTGCGCCACCTCGCTCGGTTTGCTTTCTTTCGATGACGACGATGGCGGAGATGGTCATCGAAAGCTCGAGGAGTTTATTCGAATTGACGCGGCTTAAAAACCGAGAACGTTTTATTCATGTATGCCGTCGCGAAAGACTCCGAGGACACAATGCTTGCTGTCAATTTTCCGAATGCTCCGATGCAACGTGACAGGATTTGCTCTCTCGTATCAATCTCTTCAATCCAACGTCATCAGTTCGTTGTTCTATATTTCCCAATTTCTACCCTTTACTGCTTCCCTGATGTCTTAGCACAGGACCTATTACCACCTAACTTCTTTTAGATAGAGTTTTCCACATCTTACTTTGCTCGCCGATACCGCGGGCAACCTCCTTAGTTTCTTTTTTTTTTTTTTTCCTTATGAGCTAACTTAAGGGTATGATCTGGTCGAGAGCCACGAAAAATTTGTAAAGTTTCAAATTTTTTTAAAAAGGGGTTTTTATTAAAATGTGAGTTTCATCAATTTATTATACATAAAGTGGTGTATAAATAGCCACTTGTTTCCTGTCGGGCAACCCCGCGAAGTTTTTGCTGTTCGCCGGAAGGACGATTCCTAACACGTTCATGGTCTTCAGAAGAGGTGAATAACCTTAGTTGAATATATCTGCAGCTGTATATATGCCACTGTTTCAAGAGTTTACAAACGCACGCCTTGTCCTTTTTCTTATTGGCAGTGGGCATATTTTAATCGAATCTCCTCCGGACAGGAATTCGCATACTGGTCGAATCTTTTCTTGAACTAATCCATCAAGGGCTTACAGCTACCTATTTTTCGGCCGACGCACAGTTCCATTCAACACTCTGTATATTCTAAAATACATCCACATTCAGGAAATCCATAATTTTTACACTTAAAATATGAAATTTATGTTAAAAAATTAGTTTCTTCATCGCTCTCGAACAGAGCCTCCCCTTAATGTGCAGCAGCTTACTGCAGCATCGTACCTCAACCGCTTCGATTCTCTTCCTTTTGGATAATCTTCTATACCATCCTGAACTTCAGATACATATTCTTAGAAATTTCTTTCTGAAGTTGAGGCCAATGTTCCATACTACGTAGAGATCTCAGAAAGTATGTTGCGCATGTCGTCCCAAAGTAAGACCGTGGCGCAATGAGAGCGACGCTCCGTTAGATGAGGGTATATGTTCTGGGTTTCCTGGAGGTTAACAGGCGAATCATAGTGTGGCAGTGAAATGGCACTGTAAGTAGAATAGTACTTCAAAGTTGAAGAATAGAAGACAGTACGACTGTTGTGGACAAAAAGTCTAAATTGAGCATAGATTCACAGTCACATTCTGGGAATATGTAGACCAAGTACAATTTCGCGTGCAGGCATAGGGAAATGCTGCCAACAGTTCGACCAAGACTATATAGACATGGGTGATACCGATTAGGAAGTCCAGATCTTGCACAATACAATTAAGCCAAGCTGAAAGAACGTCTGGATGGAAAGAAATTTTCCAACAATGCGAAAATTCATGCAGTTGTTCTCGAATCGCTCGCTGACCAAGGAGTGGATTTCTGTACTAGAAGGACACTGCCGGTTCGAGATGATCATGAGCTTTTTGACCTCAATAAATACAAGGTCAGCACTTCTGGTGCCAGCATCCATGTGTCTGTGGCAATTTCGCTTGTTCTATTCAAGGTCACTGACCCCTCCTCTCCACCTCTCCCTGTTTGCTCTCATCTAGTTGTGTAACGTCAGTCTCATCGTGCGCTGTTGCCCTCAGCCAGTAACCAGGTGGACCCACTGAGACGATTTGCCCAGCATTCTATGTATTTGCTCTGTAGCGAGAGGGCCATAATTAGTTTAGCCAACTGTGTGGCGCCAAATCAGGAAGTAAAATTAACAACTTGGCCGTGAAAATTGGGGAAAACTGGCCAAATTTGGGGAGCCAAATCCTAAAACTGGCAACATTGGCTGTAAATACTGGCAGATTGGTTATCAAAATTGCCAAATTTACAGGGAAGACAAACTGGTAGCATAGGCCAAAAACGCAGATTTACCTGCCTGATGTGTGGATGTATCCATTCTCGTAGAAAGATGTGTGCAATGTCGATGTAGCTGCACCTTTAAACAATTAGATGTATGATGTTAAGTGTAGGTCAACATTCACAATCTGTTATAACACACAAATTCTAACTCCTCCTTTTAAGCAATTTCATCAGTTTAGTCACTTTTACTGTCTAACGAAGGGATCAGCTACTTTTGTAAGTATTAACGATGGTATAACAAAATAATCAATGGCTGTACTAACAATAAATAAATGTTAACAATAACATTGGCAGTCTGGCAGTCTTATTTGTTCCATAAAAGACGACTTACGTACAGATATACAACAGTGACATTGCATCTTCTTTGTAACTTCGATTTACAAAGATATTAACAATACTTTTTTGTATTTTAAGGATTGCATATGTATCTCACAAACAAATACTGTTAGGTACATAGGTAGATATACTCAATTTGTTTGTACCAAAATTACTAAAGAATCTATTTGCACTACAATTCAGTTTTTTTCTCTATATACAGTTCACCTTCTTACACAATATTTACAGTGCATGGGAAAGAGGGAAAAGAAATAGCAGGTGAGCGACTATGCCTTCGTTGAAGATTGTGGCTGTATAAAATTTAGCGTAGCCATGTAATCTCTTGCACTATAACGCTACTCTGAATGAAGAATTAAATGAATTTCGTGTGGCTTTTAACATTTTCAAGAATTTGTTGAGAACAGATTTGCTCACTCATCATCATCATCTTCGTTTTCCCTCTATCCAACATCTGGTCAGTTTGGGGTATCAATGGTACTTCGCCACTTTACTCGGTCTTTCCGCCATTCTTCTTCCACAATTTGGTTCCATAGCAGGTTTCTCCTCCTTAAACTCATCTTTATTGTATCAATCCATCTTGTTCTCGGTCTTCCTCTTGGCCTCTTGCCCTCAATCTTGGACTCCATCATTCTTCTTGGTATTCTTCCCTCTCCCATCTTCTTCACATGCCCAAACCATTTTAATCTATTCTTTTCAATTTTCTCAGTCAACTTCTCCACTACAATTTCCTTCCTAACATATTCGTTTTTCGCTCTGTCTCTCCTCGTCTTTCCTAGCATACTTCTCAGAAACTTCATTTTACTGGACTGTATCCTACTCTTCTCTCTCCTAGTCATAGTCCAAGTCTCTGAGCCGTAAATTAGTATGGGTGTGAATTAAGTCTTGTATAGCACCAGCTTGCACCTCACTGGCACTTCCCTTCCCCACACCAAGCCCCTCACACACTGGTAAAAATGGGAGGTAGCGTTGCTCACGTCCGTAAGTTTAACCTTAAAATACCCTACACGTGCCTCCTGGGTGGTGCTAATTGAGCAACAGTGATTACAGGCAGCCAGACTATCCATAGGATCTCCTGGCAATGACATATCAACTAAATAGCAGAAACAGTTCTTTATAGAGCTCATTAACAAGAAACATTGGACTAACTATCAGACTCCTTCAACTGAATATCGAAAGCATTAGCAGGGCAAAGTGTGACTACCTGTCAAAATTTTTGCTGGACAACAATTTCGATGTCGTCGCCATTCAAGAAACTCGTGTTTCCAGCGAAGAAATATTCCGAAGCCGAGGTCGAATTCCTGGATATTCTGCACTTAGTGTAACTTACCACGAGGTGTATGGAATTGCTACGTATGTCCGTAACAACATAAACGAAGCTTCGCTGATTTCTGTAAGTGTGGAGGCAGATATACATACAGTTGTCATACAATTGCACGGCATTACTATTACAAATGTTTACAAACCACCCAAAACAACATGCCCCGATTTTGTGCTACACACAGCAGAATATCCTGCAATTTACATAGGAGACTTCAACAGTCACCATGAACTTTGGAAGTACTCTCAAAATGATGAAAATGGGAGCATGCTTGCAGAATGGACCGAAGAGAATGATCTTCATCTAGTGTTTGATGCCAAAGATCAAGGCACTTTCAGGTCAGCTGCTTGGGGCAAGGATTCAAATCCTGACTTATGCTTTGTTAGCTGCAACGAAACTGGCTTTCCCATCAACACCACAAGGAAAGTGATAGATGCCTTTCCTCACAGCCAACACAGACCTGTAATAATACAAATTGGCTGCACTGTTCCTGTCATACGATCAACTCCGCATGCTCGATGGAATTTCCAGAAAGCCGACTAGATGAAGTTTTCAACGGAACTGGATAAGACCATTCGATGAATACCTCCATCACATAATAACTATCAACGCTTCATTGGTGCAGTAACAGCAACAGCTAAAAAGTGTATGCCAAGAGGATACCGAAAAGAATATGTTCCAGGATGGAATGAGGAAAGTGAAACACTGTACCAATACTTCCAGCAAAGTGGTGACCCAGAGATAGCTACGGAACTATTGTCCAGCTTGGACATGTCTCGGAGGCAGAAATGGGCAGAAACAGTCAAAACTATGGACTTTACCCACTCGAGCAGGAAAGCATGGAGTCTTCTGAGAAAACTGGGAGGAAGTGCACCAGCATACAGAAAAAATTCCGAAGTAACACCAGACCAAATTGCTTCCCACATCATTACCACCTCAAGAGTACCTCCTGACAAGAAACATACAAGACATATCAGACGACAGCTTCGTGACCTTAAAAAGAAGGCATCTCCCTCATCTGAGTATATCCATCCCTTCACAGTTTCAGACATTGACTCTGGACTGAAGGACCTCAAACCTCTTAAGGCACCTGGATTCGATAGTATCCACCCAGAATTCCTGATCCATATGGGGGGAAAAGCTAAGAAATGGCTGGCAGAATTCTTCACTGACATCCTGCTGACTGGTCAACTTCCATCTGAGTTTAAAAAGGTGAAGATAATATCTGTTCTGAAACCTGGCAAACCCAGCAACAGGGTAGAAAACTATCGCCCCATTTCCCTACTCAGCTGCTGCTACAAGCTTTTTGAAAGGCTAATATATAACAGAATAAGTAGCTCTATCTTAGAGAACGTTCCAGTTGATCAGGCAGGCTTCGGACCAGGGCATAGCTGCTGCGACCAAGTATTGTCTCTCACATCCTTCATAGAGTCAGGATACCAAATGAAGCAGAAAACATCTGTGGCATTTGTTGATCTAACTGCCGCCTTCGACACTGTCTGGAGGGAAGGCCTTATCTACAAATTTCTCCGCGACATACCCTGCAGAACAATGGCTCGACTGATTAACAGCATGCTAAGTGATCGGAAGTTCCAGGTAATCACTGGAAGCAACATAAGTAAGGAGAGGAAGCTGAACAACGGATTGCCTCAAGGATCAGTTCTCTCACCCTTACTGTTCAACCTATATCTATCTGATCTACCTGATACTTCGTCCAGAAAATACTACTATGCCGATGACCTGGCTCTAGCCGTCAAACACCAGGAAATGAAGACAACAGAAGAGATTTTAGCCAATGACCTGTCTGCATTAGACAATTACTTCAAAATCTGGAGACTCCAACCCAGTGTGAGTAAAATAGAAGTGTGTTGCTTCCATCTAAATAACCAGTTGGCGAACGTAAAACTGGAGGTAAGTTTCAGAGGCAGAATTCTTCGTCACAACTGGAACCCAAAATATCTTGGTGTCATCCTGGATCGTACACTATGCTTCAAACAACACCTTCTTAACTTAGCTCAAAAGCTGAGGACTCGAAACAACATCCTCCATAAGCTATGCGGAACTACCTGGGGATCTTCAGCAACCACCCTGCGTACTTCAGCTCTGGGCTTGGTATACTCAAGTGCTGAGTATTGTGCACCTGTTTGGATGAATAGTCATCATACAAGGCTTGTTGATACCCAGCTGAATACGACAATGCGCATAATATCTGGCACAATCAGATCTACTCCAGTTTATTGGCTTCCACTGTTAACCGGTATAATGCCTCCTGATCTACGCAGATGTACTGCCCTTATGAGAGAATTCCAGAAGATCTCCAGGAATTCTAACCTACCCGTGCATAGCGACCTGCCACTTTTAAATCGCAAGAGACTGAAATCACGTCATCCAACTCTGTGCGATGCTGCTGACATGGTTGCTAAGAATTTCAAACCTCTTGAAGAATGGAAGGGTCGGTGGGAAGCAGTGACAGATGTGCACCTGCATAACATCTTCTCAGGTGCTAAACTTCCAAGTGGATTCGACTTACCACGCAAGACGTGGTCTACTCTCAACAGAATCCGTACCAGCCATGGGCGATGCAGGGATGCTCTCTTTAAGTGGAAGAAGCTGCCTGATCCAGCTTGTGACTGCGGGGCTCCATACCAGACTGTTCACCACATTGTCAGTGAATGCAGGATTCGAGCCTATCACGGCGCCAAAGAGGACTTCCTGCTAGCAACTCCAGATGCAGTGCGCTGGATTGAAGGACTGGATATTCAGTTGTAAAGACAAACTTAAGTTTCTTGTGTGTCAATATGTACATACTGTATGTATATGTAATTTCATGATATGTCTGTATTAGCCATACGCTAAAATAAACTGGTAAAATGTACTACTCTGTTGTATTCTTTTGCTAATTTCTGTCTCCAAACGAGCATTCCCCATTAATACACTTCCCAAATATTTAAAGTTGTCCACTATTTCAATATCCCGTCCCTTAATATGAATTTGTCCCTTGCCCTCTCTATCCCTTCTTGTTACCACCATGGTATTGCTTTTCTCCACACTAAATTTCATTCCATATTTCTCGACCTTATGATTTAGGATGTCCAATTGTTTTTGTAGCTCCTTACTGCTTGTTCCCCACAGCACAATATCATCAGCAAATAGTAACAACTTCATCTCTCTTCCTCTAGGGGCTTCTTTCGTCCCTTTGACTATTTCATCCTTCGCCATTATAAATAGCAGTGGTGATATCACACTTCCTTGTCTTAGTCCCGTAACATTCTTAAACCATTCAGTTCTTCCAACTAGCGTCTGCACACAACTATAGCTTTTTTCATACACCTGTGTGTCATGGTTAACCATTTCAGCTAGTACTTGATCAGCTGCTGGAAAAAATAAATAACAACATATAAGTACAAATGAATAAATATCAAATGAAAAATAGCTTGATTTATAATATTTATTAATAATTGGTGTGCAGATTCTTACTTCCACATCTATCAATCTTCTTCTGCTTCTTATTGTGGCTGTAATCAGTGGTTAGTCCCTGCAGGTCGTGCTTGACGGTCTCTTTTAACTATGACATACAGATCTTGAGTGATAGGCAATAGTACTTTTATAATGAAAAGAAGAGGGGTGGGGAGCTTGATTCCAGTTGCCTGAGAGCAGCGGGGCACCCTGGCGATTGACAAGGAGCATCACGATGTTGACTTAGTGAATTGGCCAAGAGCAAAGTGGGGGAAGGGAAGGCAGGAGAGGTGAGGGAGGGGAGAGGGTGACCTTTAACATATCAAGCTCAATACCTTCAGCTTTAATCTGACAACAGAGGGCAATTCCTGGAATGCTGATACCAGAGGTTCAGACCTTGCATTTTTGAGCTCAGAAAGGTCAGCATCACCTAGAAATAACAGTTTACTGAACAGGGTGTGACAGCAGGCTTCTTGTGCAAAATATGCTTAAACTGTACAGAGATTCACGATGACATTCTGGCAATAGACAGGCCAAATGCAGTGTCATGTGTAGCCATAGTGAAATGGTGCCAATAATTTGAACATGGCTGCATACACATGTGCGATACTCATCATGAGGTTCAGGTCTTGCTCCATGCAATTTACATCTTTTATGCAAGTTGAAAGAACGTCTGGGGGGAATGGGATTTTCCAACAATGAGGACATTCATGCAATGGATCCTGAACGGCTCCATGACCAAGGAGCAGATTTCTGTCATCAAGGTATTTAACGATTGATAGAGCATTCCTAGCATTGTTCAAACAGTCTTGATGACTATGTTCAAAAACAGTGTTACATGAAGTGTGGTGAGACGTTCAGCACAAGTTAGATGGCCTGCCACAATGATGTATAACTTGACTTTTTGAAGTCCCCTCATAGTACATCTCTTTAAGCTATGAATACTCTCTCTGCATCTCCTTCTCATATCCTCCGTACTTTGTCAGCCATATTTTACACATGCTTGTTGGGTTTCACAAAGATAACCAAGCACACTTCTTTATATGAGATAAGGTGCCATGAGCGCAAACATAATGCTGCAGAAAAATACGTAACTGTTTAGGAGCAGCCAGGTAATGACAACATATTTGTAGAGTCTATTCAGAATCTTTTTCTAAAAGTGACCTAGTTTATCTTCCAGAAAGTCCATAAGGGGTGGCTATAGAAAAATGTGCCAATCATGGCTTACACTACACAGACTCACTTTTGTCAGCTCTCTGAAGCAGCCACCACATTACTTTGGTGTCATGTTGTCAGTGCCTATCACTACAGACCTTCAAACCTTGACTGACTTTTCTGGCGTCTCATTGACGAAAGTCCTGTACTGAGAGGTCATACGCTCAGGGGAGCAGCTGATGACGATACAGTAGCAGTTATATATCTGCAGATATCTGTAGTAATTGTTACCTTGTTGATAAAAGCGTGTGCAGTTGTGCCTATCCATGGGTTACATGTGGAAAGCCTTAATGATTGAAGGGCAGTTAAAAATTAAAGGACAATATCGAACTCATTATACACTCTTAGAAACATTGTCTTAACTGCTGTCAATGAATGATTCGCATAAACTATTATCAAATGCTAGGTTATAACATTGGCTGAAATCTTGAGGTCTGTGGAGCTTCTTGGAATGTTTGCAAGATCCAGGTAAATTAGAAGTCTATTTCTGACCTTATCTTCTGGCTACGACCACTTTAACAGCTCCTGCACCTACTTACTATGCATTGTCCCAATCTTATCTCTCATACAGTCTGTAAGCACATTCTGGATGATGCTATAAATAAAGGCACCCATCCACAGCCCGATTGTTCCACCAGCCCGTCTACTGACCCGCTTGCTAACACATCCAAATGTGTGTGGATGCCAGCGACCCCGTGGCAGGAACTACCTGTCTGTATGTGCTACCTGTCTGATGTTTGAACCAATGGACCCATACCACAGAACCAATGGTGGATCGATTGCTAGCACAAAGTGTGAACAGGTTGGGGCAGACTTGCTCTGGTCAATGGACTTGGCCACCTGTGTGTGAGGGCCTTCAGAGATCGGCTATTATGTAAAGCCGACATACACATGCGGACGTCTGGTGTGCCCCTACCCATTCGCCTACCCGCCTACCCATTCGCCCACCCATTCGCCTGTGGGTTCACAGTTGTGTAGAAGGTTCAAGTTCGTCAGTTCAACTGACAAATCTCTGCCTGCTAACCTCAACCGCTACCTGCCAGCCCACACTCCATCAGTGCTGGCGGGTAGAGTTCACCAAGCAGTCGCCAGTGCCCACACACAGTCGGACAGGTCGGCGAGCAGACCAGTGAAGTTAGCGAACCACACGGCCAGCAGAACACATGATTCCGCACATTTGATTGTTCACAAAAAGCGACAATTTCCAGTTGATTCATAATAAAAGTCTACTTTTCTAATGTAATATGAACTGTTGTAACATATTTCACTGAACTTTTACAATTACACTTTTCTTTATATTTGAGAGGATGGAGGACCAGTATATAGGTTTCACTGTTCTGTGCCCTTGATAACGGTACAAGCATTATTAACATCTGCTGGGACTAAAATCCGACATGGTCTTCTTCTTGGTTTCGCCCACTTTAAAATACGTGTTATATTTCCACCCTATTGTGACAGTACCATCACATATCTCTCTTTGTGATAATAAGTAAAACTGGTAGCTTAATTTTCTTAATTGTCTTGGGGGAGAAATATGCAATTAATGGCTTCTGATGTGAATTCGTTGATTTCTCTGCTGTGAGGCAGGTCTGAGAATGTGCAGTGACAGACCTGGGTGATTGCAGCGTTATGAATTTGGGACAGCTCAAGGCCCACACGCCCACACTCCCTCTGCTGAGGGGCTGGTTCACAGACATATATGGCCACATGTTGGCCAGTTTCCGTTGTCTACGAGCCCCTGCATTTCAGTACGCTGAGAGAAACTATTGGTCGTCATTGTGGCGAAAGTTGTGAGCTTCCCCTCCAAGCCGTTGTGTTCTGGGAGCAGAGAGGAACCTGAGTTAATCAAAGAGTCAGTGCGGAGACGCATTGCTCTGAGGTCACATCGAGATAGAGAGGCATCTGGTTGCAGCATGGCGCAGTTTTCGTTGAACTGGTGTTGCTTTCTAGAAGTAGTGCTGCTTTATCTCTGAGCAGCTCACAATTTTTGAGATCAACTCGGCAAATTGTGTTACTTTTCAGTATTTTTACTTATTTGGATCTTGGATCCAGTTTCAACTTGAGGTTTCAAGCTATACAGATTTTGGAAAAACAATCGTGATTCCATAGCAAACTTCTGTTCAATTAGAGGCTTCCACCACTTGTTATCAGAACAGTCTGTCCCAAGTGAGTTTCACTCCAGCAATCATTTATTGTACATTTGAACATATCTGTGTGCATTCCAATGCGGAATAAAATTTGTTAGATTTTTCAGAGGTAACACTTCACTCAATGAGATTCAAACAAGCAACTATATTTGTCTCTGTTATGAAGAAATATTCATTTTAATTGTGAAGAAAATAAATTCAGTGATCAAAAGAATGGACCTGTTTTCTACCTTTTTTTTATTCGTATAACAGACTCACAATGCTGCCGTTCCATTGTAAAGCAAGTGTCCCTTCATGGAACAGTATAAGAGTGGTAGAAAGTTTAATTACTTTACATGACAGATGATTGATGAGGATTTCTTTCATATATATAAAATAATTTTGGAGTGTCAGAGCATTTTCAGTTAGTGTGATTAACAATTTGCTGGGTGAAGGTAATATAAAGCTTACACCAGCTTCCATATCGTTTGTGTGATGAGCACAGAAGTGTGGCAGGCAGACAGCACAATCCACTGCCGAGTCTCAGCACATCACACTCTCACAGTAACATCCTACACATTTCACTACAAGCAGCTGCCTTGCATCTAAGCCCTATTTCTTTCGCAGTAACGGAACTCAACTGCAATTTCAAAAATAACCACAAAGTGATGACTAGATTGTTCTAGGACAAGCTATTTTTTTGGAAATTTCTTTTTATAGTCTCACCCTTATAGATGTATGCTATATATGTAGCAGTCAGGGCGAACAGGCTTAGATGGTGGGGTCATGTTACACGCATGGGAGAAGCAAGGTTACCCAAGAGACTCATGGATTCAGCAGTAGAGGGTAGGAGGAGTCGGGGCAGACCGAGGAGAAAGTACCTGGATTCGGTTAAGAATGATTTTGAAGTAATAGGTTTAACATCAGAAGAGGCACCAATGTTAGCACTGAATAGGGGGTCATGGAGGAACTGTATAAGGGGGGCTATGCTCCAGACTGAACGCTGAAAGGCTTAATCAGTCTTAAATGATGATGATGATGATGAAGATGATCTCACCCTTGTTTGTTTACCATATTTGCCACGAATAACGTTCAGCAAAAAATTGGTGAATCAATCAACGTCCATGCTAAGTACATTCAAAAGTACACGATTCAGTCCTTGTTGCAGAGAGAAGAAGAGCATGTTAAGATAACTAAGCATTGTGGTAAATGATGCACTTATCATAAACCAACTATGTGACTAACATTTAACAGTATGGAACAGATGAGAACTTGTTCCATGACTACGTTTGACTTAACACTGTAGCAGAAAGGATTCACAGACAAAGTCGCGTAATGTTTTTCAGTAATTATAACAATATTTTATTATTTGCCGACCCCCATCGATAATATGGCAGGCCATGCTGTATTAAAATATGATTATCTAATTTACAATGCCCCTTGCGTAAAATGCTGAAAATCAGGTAGGAAACTTCTTCTCCTTTCCACGTAAGTAAGAAACAAATACATTTTATGCCACTCTTACATGAAAGAAAAAGAGTTTCACTTTGGTACGTCATTCAAATATGTCCACCTCTAATTCGCATCAGAGACGAGTGCGGATTACCGCAAGCGAAGCTTCAGGCTAGGAACGAGCCTTTTGTAAATTGCTTTACAAAACTTTTTAATAACCGCAGATGCGTATGCGGATAAGAAGTTACAGATGTGGATAAGTCTCTTGCAGAAGCAGTGCGGAAGTGGCTACCACTTTCGTTATCCACGCCGACTTTTACGATATAAGACTGTAACAATTTCTATTTTGCCTTATGTTGATCAGATACATGGAGACTGATGGCAAATAAAAGTTTGTTTCTTAGCATCTTATTGTCTTAGATATAAATCTCATTCTTTAAACACTCATTGGTCAATTACTCTCTCTCGCTAGTCTCATCTCAATATTTCCTTTTGAAACATCAGAGAGTATTCATGTTGTAACTTTTCTTTTACACTGTTATTCTTGTTAGTCAATAAAACATCATTACCAATACTAGTTCACGCTTTTGCCTTGATTTCGGTGCAGAACATTTGATTGGTTAAAGACGTGTAGATTTTTGGTAAGCGATTACTTTTTGTCAGCTAGACGAATTTACACTCTTCTCGGTATTACGATTATGGCGTGGCTGTACCGTTTACCTACATGACTATGATTAACAGTGACTATAGTTGAATTCTTTTATCTTGGCGGCTCGCGCATGCCCGCCCAGACGCGGGAGATTGCTGCGTTGCCAGTTGCACACGACGCACGCGCCAATAGAAACAGCGCCACAGTATAGTATAGTTCGCAAGCTTACGTTTAGGGGGGAGCGCGCAGTTCATGAAGTAAAGCCACTACGGCCGCATTAACGCTTTCGCTGCTACAGAGACGTGCTCCCTGCATTCCGCGCTGTGCGCGATTTTGTCACTGCACTGCTCGCCTGTGCTGACACATGGTGTTTCCGACTGCTTGGACACACTTATCATTCGATTCCACAAAAACTATTTGGCCCAAAAATTAGATTTTTACACATCTTCTTGACTGATACCTTCCCCCCACTTCCTTTGACTGACTGAAGTGCTTTAAAATAAAGCCAAACGCGCCCGGTGTAAATAAAACTTTTATTACAGTCGCGAAAGACGGGATATTTCTCAATATTACATACGACGCCTATGTGGTACTTAAATTATATGAGATATTGTTATACAGTAAATTTTATATGAAATTTAGGTACCTTGTCCCCATTTCATTCTCAACATTGTGGCAACTAAAATCGACCATACGGAAAGTATATGCTATAGACTTTTACCTCTGCAAACTTAACAAAATTTCGTGCAATGGTTTACTACATTCAATGCTGCACAATAACTGGGTTAAACATCGAAACAAAATTAAGTCATTTATGGGGGAAAGGTATCAGTCAAGATGTGTAAAAATCTAATTTTTGGGCCAAATAGTTTTTGTGAAATCGAATGATAAGTGTGTCAAAGCAGTGGGAACACCATGTGTCTGCACAGGCGAGCAGTGCAGTGATGACAAAATCGCGCACAGCGCAGAATGCAGGGAGCACGTGACTGCAGCAGCGAAAGGGTTAATGAAGAGACAAAGCACTAGAAATTTCAAAAAATTGCATTCAAACGAATAAAATTCATGAAGTAAGACACTTCGATATTGTTTTAAAACAAAAAAAAAATTTAGCATTGCACAGGATTTGAACTCCTTACCAATCGCTTACGTGACTGCAGCAGCGAAAGGGTTAATGAAGAGACAAAGCACTAGAAATTTCAAAAAATTGCATTCAAACGAATAAAATTCATGAAGTAAGACACTTCGATATTGTTTTAAAACAACAAAAAAATTTAGCATTGCACAAGGTTTGAACTCCTTACTAATCGCTTACTAACCCAACGCCTTAACCGTTACGCTAGCGCAGCTCGTCCTGCAACGTTTCTACATAAGGACTCTAACAGGTCGCGCAAAATTCTGACAAACACTGTTGGTATGCCTATGAATTACTCGCACTTCGTCGAAGTACAATAGGAAATAAACAATTACCGCTGTTCTTTATTGCGAAAAAGCGGTTCGTGAAATTGATACAAACACCTTTCCTTGCTATCGCCTGAATTAATAGTCTTATTGCTCGTTTGGTTTAATTAATTAATAGAAGATGAAGCAATTGGTATAAAGAATGGTTTTTCCAAACTTTCAAAAAACAAAGTCTGCTATCAAGACATTGCTTTTTTTCTATTACTTTGCTTAGACTGAACGTTTCTAAAACAAGACACTCGTCCGTGCTCTGCTCTGCAGTCGAGATCTGGCAACGTCGTTCTCTGTTCATTGGCTGACTGTATTTTTTGACATCAGATGCGCAGAACGAACCTAAACGCGGCCACCAACATAAATGACGCGCACTTTAGTTGTACCAACTAACTGTTCGTTTCGCACCCTTATATGAGATCGGAAACAATACTACATAACCGGTCACATTAATGTGGCCAACTGTCAAAATTCTGAATCGGATCATTGCGGCCGGCCGCTGGTGGCCGAGCGGTTCTAGGCGCTTCAGTCTGGAACCGCGCAACTGCTACGGTCGCAGGTTCGAATCCTGCCTCGGGCATGGCTGTGTGTGATGTACTTAGGTTAGTTAGGTTTAAGTAGTTCTAAGTTCTAGGAGACTGATGACCTCAGATGTTAAGTCCCACAGTTGCATGTGTCATGGAGGTCTGTTCCGTCTACGCAACTAAATGAAAGGCAGTTTGTTTTTTGCAATACGCGTTTCAAATCGTTCAAATGGCTCTGAGCACTATGGGACTTAACTTCTGAGGTCATTAGTCTCCTAGAACTTAGAACTACTTAAACCTAATTAACCTAAGGACATCACACACACATCCATGCCTGAGGCAGGATTCAACCTGCGACCGTAGTGTACGCTTTTCACTTCTTTTATTTGTAGAGCATCTTCAGTGGCCTGTAATGCATGTTTCCTTTTATGCATATAATAAATGTATCATGTGGTAGTTACGATATGTTACCATGCTATATTTTGTCGTGTTTTTCTCTTGTTTTTCAGGTTAGAATCAACATTTGTAGCACAAACTTCGTTAGATGAAATTATTGTTGTGTGTTACTTAGAGCCCCAGTGCTGTTAGCCCATGTGTGTGGTCCTGGATATGTGTTCATTAGTTCCCATACTCCAGCTAGCCGATTTCCGGCCTTATTTCACTCACATTCGTTATAACGCATCACTTACATCATTTGCATTTCTCATTTTGTGATTAACATGTGTGTGTTTACGGAGTGTAGGCTAACCCAGCGAGAGACAGTTGGTAGGCATTGTACGTGGAAGTAGAAAGAATAATTCATCTGATGTAGTCAAGGCAAAATTGAAAAATGGGGCTTTGTAGCCCAATCGAATGAAGACAAAACTGTAGTATTAAAGTGGAAGGTTAAATGAGATGTCCTAAAGCTTAGTACAAAACATGATGACTCAATGGCCCAAATTACACAAAAAGGAGAAAGAAACCAGTAGGTCCGCTTTTGTCATTGACTATAATAAAGGAAAGGTCCTTATCGAGCTCTCCGGCCAGATGACTTCATATTACCCAAATTTAAGAAGCACTGTCAAATGGTAAGAGACTTGTCTTTTACATCACTTTTACATCTATCTATTGTAAATACTCCCCATTCGTACAATTTGTTTTACGATCGTTTTTGTAATCTTCTATGTAGCAGTCATGAAAGCGATATAAAAAATATAATTGGATAATATCTCAGAATACGTTTCCTACACTTGATCCTCAGTACTCAGTATTTGTACCTCCACTCTGCCCAGTCTGCGTATGATTTTGTGGTTCAATGGGATCACTAAATCATGCCTACACAAAACAATCCCACAGGTGTACAGGCAGGCTTCAAGTAAGACACGCCGAATGATCACGAGTGAGCACACGGCCTGACGAAGATATTTCAAAATGCCCACTAGTGGACATGTGGTGTTCAGTGTGTTAAAAGGAAAGATTAAGACAGAATTATTAAGATAATCCCTTATTATTTGTACTATTACGCCCATACATTGTTGCGTACCAACCTCAAAACGAAAACTAGCTTCTTCAGACTCCCTTGTGTATAATGAAACTGCTACACCAAGAAGAATTCAAAAGACCTTCTGTTATTTAGCTGATCAGCGGAAAGCTCTCTGATGCTCTTGCCGTCGACAAGACGTTAAACCATAATCTTCCTTCCTTACTATTTCTATGACCAAGGCACATTTCAGCTGTTGCAAGTACACCAAGTGATATCATTGTGAAATGCTATGTATCTCACATGATTCCGTTTTGTGCCGCGGCGATTTAATCCGCACAGTATCTGCTTAATGCAGTATTATTTTTTGTTTGTTTTCTTTTCTCTCAAAGATCTCCCAACTTACGGACACGAGTGTATATATTTGTTAATAATTCCGTGACTACATGACTGTACGTGGAATATTAAATCCAGTGAGGAAGCATGTAGTCGCACACTGGTGAGAGCTACAGTTATCTACCCGCAAGGCATGTGCCGTTCCTATGACTCACGACATTGCACGAGTTAGATATTGCCGTGCATACGGGAAGTGGCAGATTTCAGCGAAGTCAACTGTACAACACTCTTCACCTGCTGATCTAGCAGTTTATCAATAGAAATATCGGTCGCTGTCTCTCGCGCGTGCAACTTCCGTTACGCGGCGAGTTCTGTGAGTTGACAATATGCGGGCACGAAATAAGCATGGATGACTCTGCGACGGTAAACTATGGATCTATATTCATTGCTAGAGAGCTCAGCTTTACGTTTCGTCGCCTGAAGATGTAACTTTAGCTCCTGAAATGCTTTGGGTTTTCTCAGTAATTTCATGCATAAATGACGTTCGATTTTCCTATATACTGCAGGTTGCTCGGCGAGGGCAAGGATGGGCAAAGAAATAGGCCATTACCATCCCGGTAATAGCTTTAATCAATGTAGTAAGATCATATCATGAGTCTGAACCCCCATCCATCCGATCGTCGAAAAAAAAACCAAAAAAAGTGTCTTTGAGCACTATGGGACTTTACTTCTAAGGTCATCAGTCCCCTAGAACTTAGAACTACTTAAACCTAACTAACTTAAGGACATCACACACATCCATGCCCGAGGCAGGATTCGGACCTGCGACCGTAGCGGTCTCGCGGTTCTAGACTGTAGCGCCTAGAACCGCTCGGCCACCACGGCCGGCCTCCGAAAGTCAATCCAGTGTTTTAACATCTGTGCCAAGTCGTTCGGTCCTCATTTGTATTATTATTTTTAATATTGGCTAAGTTTCCCGAAACAGTGTCCGTGATTGCTTGCAGAATAAATATGTTTTGAAGGTTCTGTCATGAGCGAAACACAGAGGGCGAGTCTTTCAGGAAGAGTGTAGAGCCAAAGTCTAATCTTTAGCTTTGAACATAACAGTCGATTTTACTTGACTGTACCTTATCTCTCTCTTTTCTTCTCTGTCTCTCTCTGTCTTTGGATTACACATACACATACGAAGTGTGATCAAAAAGTAACGGAAATTTTATTTTTCTTAAAGTATCTATATTTATTCATCAACATAAACTTTGTCACCTTCAAAGTAATCCTCCTCAGATGTAATACACATGTGCCCGCGCTTTTCCGAGTCTTGCAAGCACTTACGGAACTTTTTTTTTCGTTACCGTGGTCAACCCCTTCAGTGGTTCTGTTTTTACCTCATCTATGGCGGCAAAACAACGTCCTTTCATGGCTCTTTTAAGGCTCGGGAATATAAAGAAGTCACAGGGTGCCATGTGCGATGAACATGCTGGCTGAGGCAATATAACTTTTTTTGCCAAAAAATCACGAACAAGCGGAAGCATTATCGAGATGCAATTTCCACGAGTGGTATTGCCACAATTCTGGTCGTTTTCTTCTGACTGCTTAACGCAAACGGTGCGTAACTTCCAGATAGCGTTTCGTATTGACCGCATAACCATAAGGCAGGAAGTCATGATGCATTATACCATAGTAATTGAAGAAAACGCTGAGAAGAACTTTCACATGTGATCAAATTTGTCGAATTCTTTTCAGTCTTGGCTCTTCACGCAGATTCCATTGGGACGATTGGGCCTTGGTTTCGAGGTCACATTCGTATACCCATGTTTCGTCACATGCTATAATCCTCTTTAGAAGTTCGAAATTCATTCAGTAATTCCTTAGAGATGTCTACGCGAAGTCGATTTCGGTAGAAATTCTATCATTTCGGAACATTGCCGCTCCACATTTCATACCCAAAACATGCGAAAAAAATAGCTTTTCATGAGCCAGAGGACATCATCATCATCAGCAATCTCTCTGATGGTGATTCGGCGATTTTCCAGAACCATTTTCTTTGCTTCTTTCACACTATTGTTCTTAACTGATATGCTAAGGCGTCCAGGGAGGTCGTCATTTTCAACGTCTCCTCGGCCCTCTATGAAGTGTTTATACCACTCTTAACAGGTTCGATAGAAGCCACAGTCAACGTTCGAATGCGGCGCTGCACTTTATTCAATTTTTCAAGCAAAATTTAATGCAAGTCCCTTGATCCATCTTTGTCGTAAGTAAAATTCGCCGAGCACTAGGGAAAACGCATAACCTTTTCGACTTTCAACAGTAAACTAAACGGGCAATAGCTGAAAATGCAAGCATATATCAGGAACAAGTGTCAACAAGATAAAAAAATGTTTTGAAATTCGGATGAATAAAGCCTGTGAAATTAAAAAAATCTCATTTTTTGTCACACCTAGTACATACACACACAAACTCCTTCACCTTTCACACGCACACGATAAACAAACGATCTGATAAAAACATCAAGCTCACGCCTTGCTTCTAGTAATGGCAGGCTGAGGAAACATCCCCTTATATATACAAGGACACAGAAGTAAAGAGCCACGTGGTTTTCTCGATAAAGAAACCATTTCAAGATCATTGAGTGTACCGTCTGCAGAGTGGCTCGCCGTTTGCCGATGATTCACCGTCATACGTTTCCTCCTTGCATGCGGAACGTCGGACATGTTTTCTCTAATATTAGTTTCTTAAGTGCAACAACTCTAGGACCTTCAACAAATCACGTCTTTTGCACTAATCGGACTGTCGTTTTCCTGATAAGAAAGTCAGTTGCTGCTGGGATAGGAGACGAAAGAAGTCATTGGGAAACTGCATGCAGTACGACTCAGCAATTTCAGCACTCTCTGTTCGAACTTATTCCTCCCTAGCCCCGACCATATTCAGTCTGTATGTTGAGCAAGCAGTAAAGGAAACAAAAGAAAAATTTGAAGTAGGAATTAAAGTCCAGGGAGAAGAAATAAGAACATTGAGGTTTGCTGGTAACATTGTAATTCTGTCAGAGACAGCAAAGGACTTGGAAAAGCAATTGAACGGAATGGACAGTGTCTTGAAAGGGGGATATAAGATGAACAACAACACAAGCAAAACGAGGATAACGAAATGAAGTCGAATTACACCAGATGATGCTGAGGGAATCAAATTGGTAAATGCGACATTTAAAGTAGTAGATGAGTTTTGATATTTGGGCAGCAAAATAACTGAGTATGGCAGAAGTAGAGAGGATATAAATTGTAGACTGGTCATGACACGGAAAGCGTTTCTGAAGAACTTTGTTAATATCGGGTATAGATTTAAGTGTCAGGAAGCCTTTTCTGAAAGTATTTGTTTGGAGTGTAGCCAAGTATGGAAGTGAAACATGAACGATAAACAGTTTAGACAAAAAGAGAATAGTAGCTTTTGAAATATGGTGCTACATAAAAACGCTGAAAATGAGATGGGTACATCACGTAACTAATAAGCAAGTACTGAATAGAACTAGGGAGAATAGAATTTTGCGGCACAACCTGGTTAGAAGAAGGGATCGATTGGTACGACAGATTCTGCGTCATCAAGGGATCATCAATTTAGTAGTGGAGGGAAGCGTGAGGGGTAAAACTCGTAGAGGGAGACCAAGAGATGAATACAGTAAGCAGATTCAAAAGGATGTCGATTGCCCTAATTGCTCGGAGATGAAGGGGCTTGCACAGATTAGAGTAGCATGGAGAGCTGCATCAAGCAAGTCTTCGGACTGAAGACTGCAACAAAAGCATGCATTTGACAAACGGTTTTGTTTATTAGCTTCATATCAGTCAGGGAATTTGACCGTTCACGAGAGCAAATTTTGCAAAGTAATGAAATCGCCTCACTCGGTTGGACGTTTCACACGAAGATTTTGTATAGAAAATTCGGCATACTTTCATCTTACGTAGTTATCACTCTTCTGCTTCCGCACTGTGTACACTAAGTACAGGGTGCAAACATGGACCAATGAACGGTAGCCCTGATGCCGTTAGGGGAAACAAGTGATGTACGAAGGTCGTAAAGGTCTGTTGGACGTTCAAAGTTCGTTTAAAGATGCGTCGTCGCCCTGATTCACGTAACAGATGCCCGCAGAGCATCTTATTTGAGTCCAGGCGGAAGAACGCCAGCTTAGCTCTGGTAACTAATTGAGAGGATAGGTGTATGGAAGTTGCCTTTGTTTCAGTCCAGAATCCAAAGAAAAAGAATCCAAAAACCCCAAGAGTCGCTTACAAATCTTATAAATGTATTTAAACAATTATTTGATTATTTACAACAACAGTTAATTAACTGTTTACAATCACTTTATGTATTGTGTGCAAAACTTAACGATGAATCAACTTTCGCAAGATGTGTCACTGGCAAGTAATATAGCTCGAAGAAGCGTGGAACATACAAAGAAAGAACTAATACAGTCTATTACAGAAGGGACCTAAAAGAAATACGCTATGGGAAGAACATAAATGACACTTTTATTCAAAGAGAACAATTACCCGCGATTTATGGTGGTCTCCTGAACATGGTTCCTAACAGTGTGTGATGACAGAGGGCAATGCATCAATCTCTCATGCAGGCCAGAAGGTTGGTCAGGAATTCTTGTGGTAGGGCATTCCATTTCATCACTAGCGTGATTAAGAGAGGTAGGACGTCAAACGGGCCGACTTGGAGCAGGAGAGGCACCACAGGACATTTTAATTTCCACTTTCTATACTTTCACACATAAATTCATAAAACTTTGTCAGCGTGACCAGGAAGGTATCAGGATTCACTCTCATAGCAATTGAAATTCAAAAACATAAAAAATTTCTTTCTACACGTGAAATTTTATCATTTTTTTCACTTACCATTGGCTACATTTGTTGCTATAGGTACACTTTCCTTCATAAGTAAGAGAGGTCCCTCGACGAAATTTGCACAGCATATAAACCATACCTAAAGGTGTATGAAACTTTAGAATATATTTAATGTATGAAAAAAAGAATGAGCTGTTACATTTTAAACTTCATGTTTAGAAAAAACTAAAATTTTATAGTTAATTATCTCAATTTTTACCACAGTTTTTAATAGAGTTGGTAAATTGTAGAGTTTCATGCACCTGTAAGTATGGTTTGTACGCTGCGCAAAATTTTATTTTGTTATGTTTTTTAACTTCCACTGCTATGAATGTGAATCCTGTATCGTTACTGGTCATTCTAATAAAGTTTAATGAATTTATTTGTGAAAGTGGAGAAAGTGGAAATTAAAATGTTCTGTGGTGCCTCTCCTGATCCGCGTCGGCCCGTTTGATGTCCAACTCCCATCCCTTCTGCTCACTGGTAGTTGGTGCATGTGAACGTGCTGTAGTCTTCCCAACATTTCCGAAAGAACAGCTACCAGGTTTTTTAAATAGGAACCCACATTTTTATTACATACTCATGTAGTACGTAAATAAATATGAATGTTTTAGTTGGACCACTTTCTTCGCTGTGTGATAGATGGCGCTGCAATAGTCACAAACGTATAAGTACATGGTATCACGTACCATTCCGCCAGTGCCGACGGTATTTGCTTCGTTATACATTACCCGTGTTAAAATGGACCGTTTACCAATTGCGGAAAAGGTCGATATCGTGTTGATGTATGGCTATTGTGATCAAAACGCCCAACGGGCGTGTGCTATGTATGCTGTTCGGTATCCTGGACGACATCATCCAAGTGTCCGGACCGTTCGCCGGATAGATATGTTATTTAAGGAAACAGGAAGTGTTCAGCCACATGTTAACGTCAACCACGACCTGCAACACATGACGATGCCCAAGTAGGTGTTTTGGCTGCTGTCGCGGCTAATCCGCACATCAGTAGCAGACAAATTGCGCGAGAATCGGGAATCTCAAAAACGTCGGTGTTGAGAATGCTACATCAACATCGATTGCACCCGTACCATATTTCTATGCACCGGAAATTGCATGGCGACGACTTTGAACGTCGTGTACAGCTCTGCAACTGGGCACAATAGAAATTACGGGACGATGACAGATTTTTTGCACGCGTTCTATTTAACGACGAAGCGACATTCAACAACAGCGGTAACGTAACCCGGCATAATATGCACTATTGGGCAACGGAAAATCCACGCTGGCTGCGACAAGTGGAACATCAGCGACCTTGGCGGGATAATGTATGGTGCGGCATTATGGGAGGAAGGATAATTACTCCCATTTTGACGGTGGCAATCTAAATGGTGCAATGAATGCTGATTTCCTACGTAATGTTCTACCGATGTTACAACAAGATGTTACACTGCATGACAGAATGGCGATGTGCTTTCAACATGATGGATGTCCAGCACATAGCTCGCGTGCAGTTGAAGCGATATTGAGTAGCATATTTCATGACAGGTGGATTGGTCGTCGAAGCACCATACCATGGCCTGCACGTTCACCGGATCTGACGTCCCCGGATTTCTTTCTGTGGGCAAAGTTGAAGGATATTTGCTATCGTGATCCACCGACAACGCCTGACAGCATGCGTCAGCGCATTGTCAATGCATGTGCGAACATTACGGAAGGCGAACTACTCGCTGTGAGAGGAATGTTGTTACTCGTATTGCTAAATGCATTGAGGTTGACGGACATCATTTTGAGCATTTATTGCATTAATGTGGTATTTACAGGGAATCACGATGTAACAGCATGCGTTCTCAGAAATGATAAGTTCACAGAGGTACATATATCACATTGGAACAACCGAAATAAAATGGTCAAATGTACCTATGCTCAGTATTTTAATTTAAAAAACCTACCTGTTACCAACTGTTCGTCGAAAATTGTGAGCCATATGTTCGTGACTTTTACAGAGCCATCTATCACAAAGCGAAAAAAATGGTCCAACTAAAACATTCATATTTCTTTACGTACTACACGAATATGTAATAAAAAATGGGGGTTCCTATTTTTAAAAAACGCCGTTGATATCCGTTTGACCTACGGAAGCGCCATCTATCGTGCCAACCATAGCGCCATCTGGTTTTCCCCTTCAAGCTAGTCAAGTTTCGTTCTTTGTAGTTTGTTCGTTTGACGCTTTTTTTGTGAGATATTTGGCCCGGTCACGATCAATGGACCACCCTCTATAGTTAAGGCTAACCGGCCATTGACCTCCTTCTTCTGTGCTGGGTGCACACGCATTGCCCGAACTCTTATGGGTCTCGGGAAGATTGTCTGCCGCGACTAATGAGTGTAATGGGCAGGGGCACTACGAATGTAGTGTGTCGACGTTAAGTTGGGAATGGGGTTCTCACGGGGAGCGTGCAAGGGATAAATCCCTGCAGCCGCAGTGTCCTCTGTTCCCTTGGTTTCTCAGATGGCTAGAGCGTCTGCCATGTAAGCAGGAGATACCGGGTTCGAGTCCCGGTGGGGGCATACATTCTCAACTGTCCCAGTTGATGTATATCAACGCCTGTCGACAGCTTAGGGTCTTGATTTAATTATCATTTCATTCTGGCAATATTCTCCCGCACTTTCATTCATTTCCACCGAGTTGTTTACATGTTATATTACTTTATCTACCACATCCTTAAGTCTTGCAGAGACGTATAAGTACAGTATATGTCATTCTTTAATACCTTAAATTCGTCCGTCATAAAGTCAGTGATTTCACGGTAAAGTTTAATATCACAGGCATTTGTTTCACTTCTCAAACACAGATATTGGGTTTTTCAATAGGAAAAGTAGTATCATCAGATAGACTTTTTCCATAGATTACGAACCTCCTCCATAAGTATACATGTTACTCTTGCTTGTGATCTACCCACGTCTTCGTTTTTCCTCATATGTTGGAATCCAGCAGAGTACTTCCTCAATGCATCTACAATCCATTCGTGTGGCCATACACTGGTGGACCGAAACGTTATGATCACTGCTCACCACGAGATTGCAGGCGTTGCAGGTATGTGACGTGCTAAGGAAAGTATGTAAGCAAAGCAGAGGGGAACAGGGTATTTTCTGAAGGAAGTGGTTCCGTCAAAGGAAATATTGTTATAGCCTGACACCTGTGAACGAGCACCTCCGAAACGGCGAAGTTGGTTGAATGTTCACTTACTATGTCGTCAGAGTGTATGGAAAGTGGCTGAAGGTCGGTGAAACGACGAGTAGGCGTCATTGTGTTGTATGTCCATGCTTCGTCATAGCGTATGGAGGTCGGAGGCTAGCCCCTCCTGTAAAGCAGATCTGACGCCGGAGCACATTGCTGGTGCAGGCGCAATTATTTCGGTATACACCATTCAGCACACATGGGTCATCACAGCAGATCTCTAAGTGTTCCAATGTTGACCTAACGACACTGTCAGGTACGACTGTAATGCCCATGGGATCATCGAAACTGGACCGTGGATCAGTACAGAAGTGTTGCTAGTCGTTGAATCTAGTTCATCGTTACACCAAGTCGATGGTCGTGTCAAAATACAGGTAAACGGCTGCTCGAAACGTACACTGCATCACGGACTTACTCCGTTCGGGCCAATATTATGCTATGGGTGACAATCACCTGAGCTTTCCTTGGCCCTGTGGCAGTAATCCAAAGCACCATGACAGCTATGGACTGCGTGAACATTATTGCAGATCGCCTACTACGTTTCATGCTAGATGCCTTTCCCAAAGGCGATCTCATATTTCAACGGGATACCTTTCCATGTCACAATGCCATAATTGTGCTACAGTGGCTTGAGGAGAATGATAGAGAACTCACGTTGATGTCTTGGTCATCAAATTCATGTAATCCGAAAGCGATAGATCGTATCCGTGACTCAATCGAACGCCAGCTGCGCGCCCACAAACCAGCTGCCTGTTACTTGCGAAAGTTGCGTGACATTCGCGTACACAACTGGTGCCAGAGAATTCCAGAAACCTAGCAAGGATTTTTCGAATCCGTCCACAGAATTGCTACCATATTACGTTTGAAATGTGTATCAGCACGCTGTTAACAAGCTGATCATAATATAGGATGGTTCGAATTAAAATTTTGCTACTTGAGAAGGCATTCTTGCGAAATGAGTGATAATAGGACAATGAAACTTTGTGGAAACATTGTAAGGATATGCGGAAGAGAAATAACGAATAAACTATTGGAAGAAACACGATTAGTTACCACATGAGAGGGTAGCCTTTGTTAACTGCGTGCCATGTTTATGTTCTAGATTACAAACGTTGCGCAGTTTTGGAAGGTGACAGCGTCAAGTAATGTTTAAAATGCGTCTTTGACTATTACGTCTTTCACTTACCTGGTTGTATTCCATAACCTGTCTCATCGAATTCTACCATTACTCCCCCACACCCATTCCCCTCCCCCACCCCCACCCCCCACCCCCCACCCCCCGCCCCCCTTCCCTTAGGCTTGTCTTCATGATAAATTTTATGACTTAGTTATGATATAAAGAGGATGTGTGACATACAGGTGACGAGTTTTATCCAATGTTTTAATGTCAACACCGATGCTAGCGACACTTTCATTACATGTAAGTTTCCTCTGCTTCCCGTAATGTTTTTTTTTTCGACATACACCTATAGATAGATTGTGTTATGGTTTCTTATTTAAATCCTAAGTAATTACTGTTGTTCATCATATAATGGTGCTGAATATCCAACTGATTTTCAAGTCATGGATGTGTATGTACTTCTTGGGCTAGGGTTTGTTATATCTCCTACTAATACATAGTTTATAATACATTGTTATATCACATATATTTTTTGCTGTCAGACTCACTATTAATGTACCATGCCTATCTCTCACTGTTCTTAATGACATAAATACTACAGTTAATCTTCCCGATTTTAGTTTATTACATATGTATGTCTATGTGCATCCTATTGATATTATTATATAGGTCTCTGGTGTTAAACAGTAGTAGAGTATTAATTTCTTGCTTTCACTGTAATATGTTTCAGAAGAAGTTAGATTCCGTTGTGAATCTGTTGAATAGCATCCACCAGTTCCAAGAGTTGTGTAGTAATTCATGGTCCTGTGAGTCAATGTTTCATTAAAGGTGAAAATCTACAATAGCTTCCATTTGATTAGATCAGGTTTTATAAAGTGTGTGTAACTTCTTTCCTGTTATTTTACGTTTAACGTGCTAAACAATAAACAATCCTATTTGTAACTTTTATTGTATTTTGTACGAAATTCTGGTCAATAAATTATCTTTTGTATGAAGTATGTTCTTACACTCATGATTTAGTTCTCATTTAAATGAGCAATGGGTCATAAGTTCTTTTTTTAATTAAAACTGTTATTGTCATATACCAGTATGTGCATAACCTTCGTGTATTGACTCCACTTGCATATAACATGACGTGATGTGAAGACATGTTGATTCCAGACAATGTGCAAATTTCGCACTTACATATTGTTCATTACACTGTCTATCATTTTATAACAAATCCTTAGTATGAACGTTACGTAATATATGCTAAATAAGTCATCTGTTAGCCTGAGGCCTACATTTCGTATGATGTGTTAGATAAGTCATCTGTAGTACGAGGTCTACATTCTGTTTAATGTTTTCAAGTCTTCACTTACGTAAGTACATATATTGTATAGCAATCACTTGCCTGCATTAGGTAAAAAAAATTCTATTTGCCTCTCAAAATAAAGCCTTAGTGGCTGAGCTTGACTTTGACAAAGACAGTTATTAATCGTTACCACTATTATATACATGTATTACCAACATTTCTTATAGCCAAATCTGGGACCATGGTTAGTTATGATGTGGTTATTTACCTCCCTCCCTCACCCCAAATTCCTGTAAGATGTAAGTATTACTGATATTCTAAGCTTTTAATTAAGCACTTTAACTAAACTTTATTTACGTATGATGTTTTCCTCTAAATGTAGTCGATATTTTACAGTAATGGTTCATTAGTGTAACTTGGGTGCATATGAATGGTGGGTGAAATTTCAACCTATTTCTGAACACCATATTTTAACTTATTTTTATGTTATGGATAGTATTTTCATTACGTTTATGATATAATTGGCGTTTGTTTGTATGCATTTCATGAAGTATATGCAATGACCATGCTACTGTTTAACATCTGAATTTTGTAGTAATATCTGCCTTCTATTGCAAGATCGATGTTACCCTATGTTTGGGGATAGCAACTTCGTTTTTCTGTTTAGAAGTGAAACTATGCCAAAGATCTTCGGGAAAGATAGTCTGGTCCCCTACATTCAGCAAGAAACTTATCATCTAGATATTTTTGTATCATTTGTCGAAAATACTTTGTAAAGATCTTTGGCCCACTCCTCAATATTTGTACAATTGTAGCACTTGCACTTCTGAGCTTCTCTTCAGTACTGCTATGTTTACACATGTTATTAATACGTTTGCCTTTAAAAGTCCTGTGTGCGGCTGATCCCGGAGGAGGTTCGAGTCCTCCCTCGGGCATGGTTGTGTGTGTGTGTTTGTCCGTATGATAATTTAGGTTAAGTAGTGTGTAAGTTTAGGGACTGATGACCTTAGCGGTTACGTCCCATAAGATTTCACACACATTTGAACATTTTTTTAAAAGCCCTGTATATTACACCGGAATTCATCACATGCTATACATATGAGACGTGTCCATTATTTGAGTAACGACAGATGTGATGTTGTGACCTAAATTATTTTAACCTTTTAAGCATTCATGCATATTTTTCACTTCCCTGGAAAAGATTTTGTAACATTTCCTGTATATTTCATGTATTATTTTGTACCTATGGTAGAATCCTTGAAGATGGTCTGCGACTGAAACCGGTCGATACTTGGTTTTTAATTAAAAATAGCAACTGATGGTCAAACACGCATTTCATAAATGTTGCTCAATGTGACGACCATCTGCTTCCACGACAACCTGGAACCTTACTACAGATGGCTTTACTGCTGCCCAAAACATCTCAGGTGGGATGTTGGCTAGTATGCAACCTCCTATACTCATCTTCAGTCCCTCCTGTTGATAAACCCTGTCCTTCAGGTAACTTCCCTGTGAATCGGCTTCAAAAATTGATTTTTTTGTTTGTTTTTCATCTTAAATCGACGTACAGGTTTTTTTTTTTTTAACAAAACGGTGGTTAAAAGAAGATCCCCACACTCGGTAATTCTGTGTGTACACCTCACCTGTCAGAGAAAAATGAGCTTCGTCTGCCCATAGGATGGTCCAGGGGCAGCCTCCGTCAACTTGAGTCATTGCGGGAAAGTGGAGAGCGAAGTCAACACGTCGTTGTGCGTCCTGTGGTGCAAGCTGCTGTACGGTGTGGATCTTGCGCGGACACCATTTGAGAATGGTTCCAAGCACCTTCAGTACAGTGGACCACAGGATGTTCAGCTTTCGTGACACAGCACGCGCACTGCCTGACGATCGGGTATTGCCCGCAGCGTTGTCTGCCAGAGCAACAGCGACTTCATCAACCACCTGTGATGCAACCGGTCATCGCCCTCTACCCAGAGCGACGCCCAGTTCTCCAGTTGATTTAAACTTTTTCATCATGCTGCACACAGTAGGTGGAGAAAGAAGACCCTTCCGTAATCCTTTCAGTCGGTGATATTATCGAAGTGCAGCTGCAGCGTCACTGTTGTTTTGGTAATAGCGCTTCACCAATAATGCCCAGCTCCTTATATATATATATATATATATATATATATATATATATATATATATATGGACCTGGCCCTGAAATACTGTCTTTACCCAATATGATATCACGCATTGTTTCTGTAACTATTCAGGGAAGGGTGGTGATGTTCTTTCGCTAACTAATTATTTTACCTTCCGTCTTTCCTACTACGCTGACGCCTCGTTTCTAATTATTCAGCGTTTTACTTTGACTTATACTTTTCATTTCGTTCCTCGGTATTCCCTTCTGTCTTCAATTACTCTCCTTTCTGCCAGCTATGAAACAAAGCAGCTGTGTACTAGAGTGGGCGCCTGTGTGTGTGTGTGTGTGTGTGTGTGTGTGTGTGTGTGTGTGTGATGTAGACGTAGCAATTTCTTAATACGAAGTAATTCTAATATAGAATATCTAAAATAGTCGTATCTCTTAACGAAAACATGGTAACATAATCGTACGTAATTCAAAAATTCAAGAAATCAGTTACACACCAGTCGCAGCACTGAGATCACACATCGTCGGCAGAAACTTGAAAAACGCAATTACGCATGGAAAGCTAACATAAACCGACTTTACTCCGTGCTATCTGACGGGACACATCACACATGATATGTTTGCTGCGTCTGAGACGTATGGTACACATTTCTTTTCGTGAGTGTAAACATACATTCGCGTGTAGCTCTTTCTTCCCGTGTCTGCTTTTTATACGGCAAAGATAGTCTGTGCTATCTTAGGAACACGTGTAAAGTTTAGCACCGTCCGATACGTTTCGTTACCAACACACAAACGTCTTCAAACTAGTTTTCACGTAACAGTTACCTCATTCGCTCAAAAAGGTGTTTAACGAACAGAAATTCTTGGTAATAAATTATTTGTCTGCTCATCTTCGGCTTCTGTCAATAATACGACATCTTTTTACCCTAGACTTAGAATTTGGTATCACTGATGTGCTTCGCAGGCAGAGAAGAAGCACATGATAAGCGCGATATTTCAAACAAAGCTTTAGCGTATTTTTGCTTAGTGTGTGATTCCGCAACCCTCCAACTTGGGCGCAGTGGCTTTACTGTTGGAAACTGCGGTAGCTAAATTACATCGCAGCTAGATCTGGCCCAAAGTTTTAATATGACAAGAAGTTCCATATCAGCGCATTCTCCACTGCAGCCTATACAATCTTCTACGGGAATGCTGTGTTTTAAATTAGAAGGCATGCAACGATAAAACCTTGTGCAAAGTCCTGTCCTCATTGATGATTCACTGAAAATAAGATAACGTTTTCATTCATTACTTTCATCTTCAAGTGGGCGATATCTAAGTAGGTCTTCGTGTAAGTTACTTGCACGTCAATAGCTGTAGATGTTTAAATACTGAACCTGGATGAATATCATGTGTCGGCGAAAGAAACCACTTCGTGGAAATGTTGTGTCTAAAGCGGCAGTTAGTGTCGCTGTGACCATTGCATGCCATTCCAATCTTCCAGGGATTTCACGCGATAATATCACGATAGGGGGGAAAGGAAGATGAATAAGCTGAACTCCCATTAACATTTTTCAACATTTTGGTAGCGTTCCTACAAGAAGAAATCTGTAAGTAGCAGTGAGTGACGACCTGGAAGCGCTCGGCTCAACGCCAGCCAATTCGACCCCCACCGGTGGAAGGAATATTAATCTCAGGAATCGAGAAGGAAAGGCAAGGGATGAGCAATCCATGCTGTTCAACACCAAAGTCTCCGGTTATTTCCTGAATCTGTAGAAGGAAGTGAGGACTCAAAATATTGCTCCTAAAGATCAATCGAATGGGCAACGAAGTGTAATTCCCCCAAATAACTGCAGGAGATGTCATGATGGTTACTGAAACTACCGAAGACTAGTTCTCTCCTCACGCTTAACCGAGCTGATGTTCTGTCTCTAACAACCTCAACGTGGCCTCCTTTTTTCTCATAAATGACAAATCCTGGTGCTTTATTGAGTTCTCTCTCCACTTATCTCGCTCCCGTCACCAACACGCCAATGACAAGTACAATGACAATTCTAATTTACTCTTCCGGACTACGAATTATTTTCGCGCTGTTAAGTCAGCAGACTACGCTACATATCTCTTCGCAACGTGCCATCCACGACTGCAGTGGCCATTTTCAGCGTCCTCTTGACTGTCTGATTGTCCATCACGGAAGCACACAGAAACTGCGACTATTACTCTCTAATATTGTCTTCCATATCAAATGCTACCTCATCTCTTGGCGTTTTTGTCTCCTTGAATCTCCCTGGCTTCTCTTCATTAGCGAGAAAAATAGTTACTTATGGAACTTAAATGACAAGTATTCAGAATAATTATTTTTTTGATTATTTTCTTCAAAAGCGAGTTCCTTTGTAACAGCCTCGATGGCATCATGTGAAACATAACTTCTTTTCTCTTTGATGATGCATGTGCATTGCACATGTAGACCATTTCTTATTCCTATCTCACCAGAAACTGTTTCGAGCTTGGGGTTTAAGCCATCATCTGCAATTACTTTCTCAGCTACAAAGACATTAGGATACGCCATACAGATTTCATTAGGATGGGAACAGGAATAACACAGAGGAAGAGAATTGCGCCGGTGTTAATAGTTCATTGCAAATGGAGGTTCGAATCATCCGACCTGCTCAATCATCTGAAACAAAGAGCAGAAGCAGAACAGGTACTAACCTGCAGGTACTTGAAGAAGCCACTTTGGAGTTCGCCCAAAGGCTCTCTATCACCGAGACGTTTGGAATGAATTTTTCGCAACCGCAGTTATTTTCAGTGTCCTTCTGACTGCTCTCCTCGGCCGCACAAAGAAAAGTGTAAATATAGACGGGGAAAGAATCGCAACACCAAAAATCAATTAATGTAGAGTAATAAAATTTCGGGTAATGTAAGGGAGATAATTCACTGCAATAAAGGGTGTAGCCAACAGAATGTTGAATGCAAGCATGCAAACGTGCATACATTGCGTTGTAGACGTGTGATACGTCAGCGTGTGGGATGGAGTTGCATGCCTGTTGCCCTTAGTCAATGCACAGAAGGTTAACGATGTTTGTGGATGATGCTGATGTCCCATACTTGCTCGATTGGAGACGGATTTGGTGATGGAGCAGGCCAAGGCAACATGTCGACACTGTGGAGCATCTAGGGTTAAAACAGCCGTTTGTTGGCAAGCGTTAACATGTTGGGAAACACCCTCTAGAATGTTGATCATGAATGACAAATGGTTCAAATGGCTCTGAGCACTATGGGGCTTAACATCTGAGGTCATCAGTCCCCTAGACTTAGAACTACTTAAACCTAACTAACCTAAGGATATCACACACAACCATGGCCGAGGCAGGAGTCGAACCTGTGACCGTGGCAGCAGCGCGGTGCCGGACTGAAGCGCCTAGAACCGCTCTGCCACAGCGGCCGGCCATGATTGACAGCACAACTGGTCGAATAACTAGGTTGACGTTCAGATTTGCACTCAGGATGAGTGGAATAACCACCAGTGTGCTCTGCTGTCATACGACATCACACGGACATCACTGTCACTACGAGAGAACCAGTTTTCATCAGAAAACACAACAGACGTCTACCCTGCCCTCCAATGAGCTCTCGCTTGCCACCACTGAAGGTGAAAATGGCAGTGGTTTAGGGTCAGTGGAATGCACAATACAGACCGTCTGCCTCGCGGCTCTACTTGAATTAACCGATTTGTAACAGTTCGCTGTCTCAGTGTGGTACCAACTGCTGCTCAGACTGCTGCTTCAGATGCAGTACGACGCGGCAGAGCCATACACCGAACACGATGATCTTTCCACTCGGTAGTGCCACGTGGCCGTCCAGAGTCTGGTCTTCCTGCGGCCGTCCTTTCTCCAGACTACCGGTACCAGCGATCATGAACAGCAGCTATATTCCTGCCAAATCTTTTTGCAATATCGCAGAAGAAACACACGGTTTCCCATAGCCCTATTACACGACTCCCTTCCAACCCAGTAAGATGTTAATAATGGCGTCTTTGTCGCCTGAAAAGGAACTCTTGACAAACATCAACTCTCCACCTCCAGTCTCTTGGGTGACTAACACTCACGACGTTACAGCGTATATTTAAAGAAAACTGATTTGCATCATCGTAGTGGAGCTGCTAGCGCCACTCTTTTGCGACTGGTGCGTAATTTAATAAACATCCGCGTTCAGATATACACTGAAATGCCGAAGCAACTGGTATAGGCATGCCAATTCAAATACAGAGATATGTAAACAGGCAGAATACGCCACTGCAGTTGGTAACGCCCATATAATACAACAAGTGTCTGACGCAGTTGTCAGACCGGTTACTGCTGCTATAATCTCAGGTTATCAGTCGCGCAGAGTGGCGGCGCAGTTTGAGGCGCCAAGTCACGGATTGCGGGGCCCATCCCGCCGGAGGTTCGAGTCCTTCCTCGGGCGTGTGTGTGTGTGTGTGTGTGTGTGTGTGTGTGTGTGTGTGTGTGTGTGTGTGTTGGTTGTTAGCATAACTTAGTTTAAGTAGTGTGTAAGTCTAGGAACCGATGACCTCATCTGTTTGGCCCCTTAGGAATTCACACACATTTGAACATTGACAGATTTTCAAGATTTAAGTGAGTTTGAAAGTGATGTTATAGTCGGTGCACGAGCGATGGGACACAGCCGAGGTAGCGATGAAGTGCGGATTTTCCCGGGCAGCGATGAAGTGGGGATTTTCCCGGGCGACCATTTCACGAGTGTACCGTGAACACCAGGAATCCGGTAAAACGTCAAATCTCCGACATCGCTCCGACCGGAAAAAGATCCTGCAAGAACGGGACCAACAACAACTGAAAGGAATCATTGAACATGACAGAAGTGCAACTCTTCCGCAAATTTATGCAGATTTCAATGCTGGGTCTTCAACAAGTGTTGGCGTACAAACCGTTAAACAAAGCATCGTCCACATGGGCTTTCGGAGCCGAAGGCCCACTCGTTTACCCTTGATGACTGCACGACACAAAGCTTTACGCCTCGCCTGGGCTCATCAACACGACAGCGGACTGTTGATGACTGGAAACATGTAGCCTCGTCGGACGAGTCTCGTTTCGAATTGTATCGAGCGGCGCTCCGTGAACGGGTATGGAGACAACCTCATGAACACATGGACCCTGTATGTAAGCAGAGGATTGTTCAAGCTGGTGTAAGCTGTGTAATGTGTAGGGCGTGTGCAGTTCGAGTGGTATGAGAACCTTGATACATCTAGATACGACTCTGACAGGTGATACGTACGTAAGCATCCTGTCTAATCAGCTGCATCCATTCATGTCCATTGTGCATTCCAACGGACTTGGGCAACTCCAGAAGAACAATGCGACACCCCACACGTCCACAGTTGTTACAGAGTGGCTCCAGGGACACTCTTCTGACTTTAAACATTTCCACTGGCTGCCAACTCCCCAGACATCAACATTACTGAGCGTATCTGGGGTGCCTTTCAACGTGCTGTTTAGAGGAGATCTCCACCCCCTCGTACTCTTACGGATTTATGGACAGCCCTGCAGGATTCATGGTGTCATTTCCCACCAGCACTACTTCAGACATTAGTCGAGTCCATGCCACGTCGTGATGCGGCACTTCTGCGTGCGCACTTGGGCCCTACACGATATTAGGTAAGTGTACCAGTTTCTCTGGCTCTTCAATGTAGTACACGCATATTTTCGTTAATGTCGCACAACTCCTACTTTTCCGTCAGTATAGCACTCAGTAAATGGAGCTACGTACATACCATCTGCGCATAAGCTGATGATTAAATATGATATTGCAGTGGCTATGTTATTAAGAAGAACAATGAATGCATGTCTGAAGGAAAAGACACTGAGGAGACTACAGCCGTTACGAAATACGCGAAATGTATGCCCAGTTGCGAATACGATCAGTCATCCGCTGTTTAAAGGAATAATGACAATGAAAATTTGTGCCGGGCGGGGACTGGAAGCCGTATTTCCCGCTTTACTCCAACGGTCGTCTTAATTAGTTTTGCCATCTGTGCACAACACAGACCCAGACGTAAACTTGCGTATGTCGTCGCTCCTGTGTCACAACCCATACTCTTACACACATTATGTAATTCTCCTACAGGGTAGGGCATTTTAAATGAAAGACGCTGACTGGTATCGGCGGATAAATGCAATATAACAATGCCAGTGTTTACGTGCATGCATCCCAAGAAACAATGCATCGTAATTCTGAACAACGAAGTCACTGCACCTTCGCATTTTCTCAATATGTCGATGAGACTGACGCTTAGTAAAATTTCTGGGAGATCTGAGAATCTGAGGACGACAGCTAGTTAGTGTCGAAACTGGTCATAAAATAAACTGTTTCACAGCAAGCTATCTTGGCACCTAACTATATATATTTGATATTCCTGATGCTGCGAAATGTATGTTCATATACCACATCTTACTTCCCATGATAACTTACGACATGATATGAGCAACCTATTCACAAACTGTGTGCAATAATTTAAACTCACTCTGCATATATATGAAGGAAGAAGAAATATTTGGCTTTAACGTTCCGTTGACGAAGATGACGTTGCAGATGGATTGCAAGGTGGACTTGGGGAAGGATTGGAAATGATATCGGCCGTCGGCTTTCACAGAAACCATCCCAGCATTCGATTTAGGTTGGTTCAAATGGCTCTGAGCACTATGGGACTTAACATCTGAAGTCATCAGTCCCCTAGAACTTAGAACTACTTAAACCTAACTAACCTAAGGACATCACACACATCCAAGTCCGAGGCAGGATTCGAACCTGCGACCGTAGCAGTCGCGCGGTTCCAGACTGAAACGCCTAGACCCACTCGGCCCCTGCGGCCGGTTTCAATTTAGGGAGATCAAGGTAAAACCTAAATTTTGAGGAGTCGATGGTAAGTTTGGTGATTTGAATCGAAATCATTCCGATTCGAAGTCCATATTAAAGTAGGATATATCAAAAATATTTCCTATGTTTAAGACCATAATCGGATACTTCGGGTAAAAACAAGAAATCCATATCAACATAGATTGGTTAGTTTGCGAAATATGAAAGTTGCATCCAATGTATCCACTGAACAAAATATTGATTATACTTTTCATTTAATACATATTACTAATGGGTCACATCACTCAACACTAAAATTTTAGATTCCACCTACATCTGCATCTACGTGATTACTCTGCTATTCACAATAAAGTGCCTAGCAGAGGGTTCAGTGAACCACCTTCAAGCTCTCTCTCTACCGTTCCACTATCGAACGGTGCGCGGGAAAAATGAGCACTTAATTTTTTCTGTGCAGGCCCTGATTTCTCTTATTTTATGGTGATGATCATTTCTCCCTATGTAGGGAGAAAACTGCTGACTGAAATTTCATGAGTAGATCCCGTCGCAACAAAAAACGCCTTTGTTTTAATGATATCCACTCCAATTCACGTATCATGTCTGTGGCACTATCTCCCCTATTTCGCGATAGTACAAAACTTATGAACCTTTTCGATGTCATCCGTCAGTCCCACCTGATGCGGATCCCACAACACACAGAAATACTCAGAATAGGGCGGACAAGCGTGGTGCAAGCAGTCACTTTACTAGACCTGTTGCAATTTCTAAGTGTTCTGCCATTGAATCGCAGTCTTTGGCTTGCTCTGCCCACAACATTATTTATGTGATCGTTCCAATTTAGGTTATTTGTAATTGTAATCCCTAAGTATTTTGTTGAATTTGGAGCCTTCAGATTTGTGTGACTTATCGCGTAATCGAAATTTAGCAGATTTGAATTACTTCAGACCTTTCTTTATTCAGGGTCAATTGCCACTTTTCGCGCCCTGCAGATATCTGATCTAAATCATTTTGCAATTCGTTTTGGTCATCTGATGACTTTACAAGACAGTAAATGACAGCATCATCTGATAACAATCTAAGATGGCTACTAAGATCGCCTTCTGTGTCGTTATTATAGATCAGGAACAATAGAGGTCCTATAACACTTCCTTGAGGGACGTCGGATATTACTTCTCTTTTACTCGATGACTTTCCGTCTGTTACTACGAAATGTGACCTTTCTAACAGGAAATCACGAATCCTGTAGCACAAATGAGGCGACATTCCATAGGCACGTAATTTGGTTACAAGACGCATGTGAGGAACGGTGTCGAAAGCCTTCTGGAAATCTAAAAATATGGAATCAATTTAACATCCCCTGTCGATAGCACTCATTACTTCATGAATATAAAGAGCCAGTTGTGTTTCACAAGAACCATGTTTCCTGAATCCGTGCTGACTATGTGTCAATAAATCGTTTCCTTCAAGGTAATTCATAATGATCGAACACAGTATCCAAAACCCTACTGCAAATCGACGTTAGTGATAAAGGCCTGTAATTTAGCGAATTACTCCTACTTCCCTTTTTGGGTACTGGTGTGACTTGAGCAATTTTCCACTCATTAGGTACGGAACTTTCTGCGAGCGAGCGGTTGTATATAATTGCTAAATATGTAGCTATTGTATCAGCATATTCTGAAAGGAACCTGACTGGTATATAATCTGGACCGGAGGTCTTGCCTTTATTAAGTGATTTAAGCTGCTTTGCTACACCGGGGGTATCTACTTCTATGTTTCTCAACTTGGCAGTTGTTCTTGATTGGAATTCAGGAATATTTACGTCATCATCTTTAGTGATGGAGTTCCGGAAAACCGTGTTTAATAACTCTGCTTTACTGACACTGTCATCAGTGACTTCATCGTTGTTATCGCCCAGTGAAGGTATTGATTGCGTCTTGCCACTGGTGTGCTTCATGTATGGTCAGAATCTCTTTGGATTTTCTGCCAGATTACGAGACAGCGTTTCGTTGTGGAAATTATTAAAAGCATCTTCCATCGAAGGACGCGCTATACTTCGAACTTCTGGAAAACTTTGCCAATCTTAGAGATTTTGCGTTCTTTTAAATTTGGCATGCTTTTTTCGTTGCTTGTGCAACAGCGATCTGACCCGTTTTGTGTACCATGGGGGATCAGTACCATCACTCATTAATTTCTGTGGTATATGTCTCCCAACCGCCGTCGATACTTTCTCTTTGAAATCGTTCCACATCTTTTCCACACTTACATGATCAGATCGGAAGGAGTGGAGTCTATCTCTTAAGAAGCCATTAAGAGCACTTTATCAGCTTTTTTAAATAGATGTACTTTGCGTTTCTTTCTTATGGTTGTATGTGTTTCGGTATTCAGCATAGCAGCAACTGCCTTGTGCTAGCTAATCCCTGTATTCGTCATGGTACTCCCTATCTGTCCAGGATTATTTGTTGCTAATAGGTCAAGTATGCTTTCACATCCGTTTACGCTTCCAGTGGGCTCATGAACTAACTGTTCAAAAAATTTTCTGAGGAAGCATTCAGTACAATTTCGGGTGTCGTTTTATGCTTGCCGCTGGCTTTAAACGTATACTTTTTCCAGCATATCGAGGGCAGATTGAAGTCACCACCGACCACAGTTGTATGAGTGGGGTACCTACTTGAAATGCGACTCAAATTTTCTTTGAACTGTCCAGCAACTATATCTTCTGAGTCTGGGAGTCAGTAAAAAGATCCAGTTATTGGTTTAGTCCGATTGTCAAGTATAACTCTACCCATACTGTTTCGTAGGAACTATCTACTTCAATTTTCCTACAAGGAAAACCACTTCTGACAACAATAAATACTACACCACCAACTGTAGTTAATCAGTCCTTTCTGAACGATGTTAAGTCGTTTGAAAAAATTTGCTGAACTTATTTCCGGGTTTAGCCAGCTTTCTGCACCTCAGTAAAGGTTTCAGCTCGCCCATATAGTGATCGCCGAAAACACTCAAGTACACCTTAGACCATGCGTGCTGTCTTTCACACCACGCACTGGAGGAGATGCTTCTTTGTTGGGGGACATTGCATAAACCATCATCATCATCATCATCATCATCATTTAAGACTGATTATGCCTTTCAGCGTTCAGTCTGGACCATAGCCCTCCTTATAAAATTCCTCCATGATCCCCTATTCACTGCTAACATTGGTGCCTCTTCTGATGTTAAGCCTATTACTTCAAAATCATTCTTAACCGAATCCAGGTACCTTCTCCTTGGTCTGCCCCGACTCCTCCTACCCTCTACTGCTGAACCCATGAGTCTCTTGGGTAACCTTGCTTCTCCCATGAGTGTAACATGACCTCACCATCTAAGCCTGTTCGCCCTGACTGCTACATCTATAGAGTTCATTCCCAGTTTTTCTTTGATGTCCTCATTGTGGACACCCTCCTGCCATTGTTCCCATCTACTAGTAGCTGCAATCATCCTAGCTACTTTCATATCCGTAACCTCAACCTTGTTGATAAGGTAACCTGAATCCACCCAGCTTTCGCTCCCATACAACAAAGTTGGTCGAAAGATTGAACGGTGCACAGACAACTTAGTCTTGGTACTGACTTCCTTCTTGCAGAAGAGAGTAGATCGTAGTTGAGCGCTCACTGCATTAGCTTTGCTACACCTCGCTTCCAGTTCTTTCACTATGTTGCCATCCTGTGAGAATATGCATCCTAAGTACTTGAAACCGTCCACCTGTTCTAACTTTGTTCCTCCTATTTGGCACTCAAACCGGTTTATATTTATTTTCCACTGACATTACTTTCGGTTTGGAGATGCTAATCTTCATACCATAGTCCTTACATTTCTGATCTAGCTCTGAAATATTACTTTGCAAACTTTCAATCGAATCTGCCATCACAACTAAGTCATCCGCATATGCAAGACTGCTTATTTTGTGTTCACATATCTTAATCTCACCCAGCCAGACTATTGTTTTCAACATATGATCCATAAATAGTATGAACAACAGTGAAGACAGGTTGCAGCCTTGTCTTACCCCTGAAACTACTCTGAACCATGAACTCAATTTACCGTCTACTTTAACTGCTGTCTGACTATCCATGTAAAGGCTTGCAAAAATTTGCCTCCTATCCCATAATCTCGTAGAACAGACAATAACTTCCTCCTAGGAACCCTGTCATATGCCTTTTCTAGATCTATAAAGCACAGACACAATTCCCTGTTCCACTCATAACACTTCTCCATTATTTGCCGTAAGCTAAAGATCTGGTCCTGACAACCTCAAAGAGGCTTAAACCCACACTGATTTTCATCCAATTGGTCCTCAACTAATACTCGCACTTTCCTTTCAGCAATACCTGAGAAGATTTTACCCACAACGCTGATTAAAGAGATACCTCTGTAGTTGTTACAATCTTTTCTGTTTCCATGTTTAAAGATTGGTGTGATTACTGCTATTGTCCAGTCTGATGGAACCTGTCCCGACTCCCACGCCATTTCAGTTATCCTGTGTAGCCATTTAAGACCTGACATTCCACTGTATTTGATGAGTTCCGACTTAATTTCATCCACCCCAGCTGCTTTATTGACCATTTTCTCCACTTCCTCAAATGTGATCCTATTTCCATCATCATTCCTATCCCTTTCTACCTCGAAATCTGAAACATTACTGATTGCATTTTCACCTACATTGAGCAACTCTTCAAAATATTCCCTCCATCTGCCCAAGGCATCCACAGGATCCACCAGCAGTTTTCCTGACCTGTCCAAAATACTTGTCATTTCCTTCTTACCTCCCTTTCGAAGTGTGCTAATTACACTCCAGAATGGTTTTCCAGCAGCTTGACCCATAGTCTCCAACCTGTTTCCAAAGTCTTCCCAAGATTTCTTCATGGACGCTGCAATTATCTGTTTGGCTTTGTTTCTTTCTTCAACATAACTTTCTCTGTCTACCTGAGTTTTCCTTTTACAGGCTGCCTTGACTGTGTCATTCCACCAAGCTGTTTGCTTCATCCTACTTTTACACACTACTGTTCCAAGACATTCTTTAGCCACTTCTAGTACTGTGTCCCTGTACCTTGTCCATTCCTTTTCCAATGACTGTAATTGACTACATTCAACTAACTGGTACCTTTCTGAGATCGCTGTTATGTACCTGTGCCTGATTTCCTTATCCTGAAGTTTCTCCACTCTTATCCTCCTACATATGGACCTGACCCCCTGCACTTTCGGCCTCACAATCCCAATTTCACTGCAGATTAAATGATGATCAGTGTCATCAAAGAATCCCCTGAATACACATGTGTCCCTCACAGCCTTCCTGAATTCCTGATCTGTTATTATATAGTCAATGACAGATCTGGTTCCACTGCCTTCCCAAGTATACCGGTGAATGTTCTTATGTTTAAAAAAGGAGTTTGTGATTACTAAGCCGAGCTTTGTGATTACTAAGCCCATACAGGCACAGAAATCCAAGAGTTGTTTCCCGTTCCTGTTGGCCTCCATATCCTCTCCAAATTTACCCATAACCTTTTCATACCCTTCTGTTCGATTTCCAATCCTGGCGTTAAAATCACCCATGAGCAGAACACTGTCCTTGTCCTTTACTCTAACAACTACATCACTGAGTGCCTCATAAAAACTATCCATCTTATCTTGATCTGTCCCTTCACAATGCGAATGTACTGACACAATCCTAATTTTCTTGCTAGACACTGTCAAATCTATCCACATCAGTCGTTCGTTTACATACCTTGGTTCATGGTGTGGGTTCCTGCAGTCATGTCCTAATTCATGAACCACGGGTAACGTATGAGTGGCCAAGTAAGTGGTCCCTACAGTCGGGATACCAGTTACTTTGGAATAAGGCTGGGCATCTCGGACATATTCTGAATCGTGGTCACCGTTGTGCTCATACGGCAAAGACTACCAAATCCACCGGTTAGTCCCTCAGCCGTTAGGGGTAAAACCCAATGGGACTCGGGGCAAGTAAGGCTGGCAACAATCAGATCCAAATTGCATAAACCTGTCGTTTAAAATTGACAGCAAGAAGTCAAATGTGTTTAAGACAGATGTGTATGCAAACGAAGGAACTGATCCTCTATCACTATTCACTGGCAGGAATAACGAACATTAAAGTGTCTTCAGACGTGAACACTGAAACGTTCAGGAGTGCCATCATCCGTGCAACCAAATATAGTCTTGCACAAGAAATGTTGACTGTTTATTCCTGCAAGGCTGTTTGGTGTCACAAGAACTCCAGCAATAAGATCCTGGATGTTGACTAAGATCGTCTGTTAGTGTGGAACTTCATTTCCTGTGCCTCATCTCTGCCCATACATACTGATTATGGAAATTCCGCATTTAAAATTCTGTGGAGGGATAAGGACGCTAATGAGTACGACTCTCAGAAGTATGTTAAGAAAGAGAACGTTCACGGATATAGAACTATGGAAAGAATATATTAAAAAACGAGAAGTTACTCTTCGAATAGTAACCACGATACTCTTTAATAATATTTGTGCCTTCGCCAATCAAATGTAATCTTTAGTGTTAGTCATAGATGTTGTTCCTTGCAAAAAAAGACCGTAAAATTAATCAACTGTTAGTAATAGGATGCGTGCACTGTGTTTATAGCATTTTTCTACTCCAATATTAGATATCGAAGTCACAGCTTCATAAGCAAATTATCTGTTGCTATGTAAGAACTCTCACTGCGATGCCAACACAACAGAAAAGCGTATCTGCGCATCTTAATCGTAATATGCGAAACTGTGGTGAAATATATACGGAATTACGAAAGAATATATTTACGTAGACTTTTGCTGCAACTTACAGAATGCTTGTGAATGTAGTTGATCCCTTTTTAACATGATATGACAATAAAGCAACTCCCTCATATTCAACATACGCAGTAATCAAACATGACATTACAACTTTCAAAGAACATGATAGTTTTCAAGGATATTTCCGTAATACAAAGTTAATAAATTCCGCATGCATTATATAAGACAACTTAATCTTCAAACAATGTTTTGTTAGTTATGAGTTAATTACACATTACAGTGAAGATGCAAAGAATCTGGTACACCTGCCTAATATTGTGTAGGGCCCCCGTGAGCACGCAGAAGCGCCGCAACACGACGTGGTAAGGACTCTACTATTCTCTGAAGTAGTACTGGAGGGAATTGACACCATGAATCCTGTAGGGCCGTCCATAAATCCGTTAGATTATGAGGGTGTGGAGATCTCTCCTGAACAGCACGTTGCAAGACATCCCAGATATCCTCAATAATATTCATGTCTGGGGAGTTTAGTGGCCAGTGTCAGTGTTTAAATTGAGAAGAGTGTCCCTGGAGCCACTCGGTAACAACTGTGGCCGTGTGGGGTGTCGCATTGTCCTTCTGGAATTGTGCAAGTCTGCCGGAATGCACAATGGACATGAATGGATGCAGGTGATCAGACAAGATGCTTACGTACATGTCAGCTGACAGAGACGTATCTACACTTATCAGGGATCACTGCACACGCTCAAAACCATTACAGAGCCTCCACCAGCTCGAGTAGTCTCCTCCTGACATGCAGGGTCCATGGATTTATGAGGTTGTCTTCATACCCGTACATGCCCATCCGCTCGATACACGAGACTCGTACGGCCAGGCAAGATGTTTACAGTCATCAACAGACCAATCCCGGTGTTGACGGGTGGAGGTGAAGCGTAAAGCTTTGTGTTGTGCAGTCATCAAGGTACACGAGTGGGACTTCGGCTCCGGAAACCCATATCGACGCAGTTTCGTTGAATGGTTCGCACGCTGACACTTGTTGATAGCCCAGCATCGAAATCTGCAGCCATTTGCGGAAGGGTTCCACTTCTATCACGTTGAAGGGTTCTCGTCAGTCGTCGTTGGTCCCGTTCTCGTAAGATCTTTTTCGCCCTCAGCGATGTCGGAGATTTGACGTTTTACCGGATTCCTAATATTCATGGTACACTCGTGAAATGGTCATACGGGAAAATCCCCACTTCATCGCTACTCCGTGATCTGCGTCCCATAGCTAGTGCGCGGACTATAGTACCACGTTCAAACTCACTTAAATCTTGATTACTTCTCATTGTAGCAGCAGTAACCGATCTAACAACTGCGCCAGACACTTGCTGTCTTATACAGGGTGTTACAAAAAGGTACGGCCAAACTTTCAGGAAACATTCCTCACACACAAATAAAGAAAAGATGTTATGTGGACATGTGTCCGGAAACGCTTAATTTCCATGTTAGAGCTCATTTTAGTTTCGTCCACCTGCTCTCAATGGAGCACGTTATCATGATTTCACACGGGATACTCTACCAGTGCTGCTAGAACATGTGCCTTTACAAGTGCGACACAACATGTGGTTCATGCACAATGGAGCTCCTGCACATTTCAGTCGAAGTGTTCGTACGCTTCTCAACAACAGAGTCGGTGACCGATGGATTGGTAGAGGCGGACCAATTCCATGGCCTCCACGCTCTCCTGACCTCAACCCTCTTGACTTTCATTTATGGGAGCATTTGAAAGCTCTTGTCTACGCAACCCCGGTACCAAATGTAGAGACTCTTCGTGCTCGTATTGTGGACGGCTGTGATACAATACGCCATTCTCCAGGGCTGCGTCAGCGCATCAGGGATTCCATGCGACGGAGGGTGGATGCATGTATCCTCGCTAACGGAGGACATTTTGAACATTTCCTGTAACAAAGTGTTTGAAGTCACGCTGGTACGTTCTGTTGCTGTGTGTTTCCATTCCATGATTAATGTGATTTGAAGAGAAGTAATAAAATGAGCTCTAACATGGAAAGTAAGCGTTTCCGGACACATGTACACATAACATATTTTCTTTCTTTGTGTGTGAGGAATGTTTCCTGAAAGTTTGGCCGTACCTTTTTGTAACACCCTGTATACACTATCTGATCAAAAGTCTACGAGCAACCCTGTATAATTCGAAACTGACCACTAGATGTGACGAGAGGTGGACCCGCCTTTATAAAAGCAGGCGGGTCGAACCGTGCTGTCAGTAGAGAGGCAGTAACAGAGGAATGGGTCGAATAGGAGAACTAAGTGACTTGGAGTATGGGCTAGTTATTGGATGTCGCCTTGTAACAAACCCATCAGGGGTAATTCAACCATTTTAAAGCCGCCCATGTTGACTTTTGGTGATGTGATTGTGAAGCGGAAACGTGCAGGACCAATCGAAGCTAAAGAAACAGCAGGCAGACCCCGTGTACAGACGGACAGGGAACGTCGAACATGGTGGAGGGCGGTTGTGAAAAATAGTACTAAATCACTCGTGAGTTGTGAAGTGCAGTGTTCATCAGTAGCAGAACTGCTTGGCTGTTGTAAGAGTGTGTGACGCGTAGGATCAATACACTGGTCCGTCACGATCATATATTGAGTAGACGACCAGGATCGTGGAGGATTGATGTATCGATCATAAGCACCGCGCGTGCTCACAACAGGCGAGCAAGCTTGCTATTGCAGACCATTGTCGTGATACCGATCGTCCTATGAAATATAACAAGACGGAAATTCTCATGTCCTCTTCCGTTTATTACGGTAGCGTTATTAATGAAGCAATAGAAATTAAATTAGCAAGTAACTTTATAAATATTGGTCTGGTGCATGAATTCGCAACGTTTTCCCATAATATGAAGATAAGGCTTACCGGCCAATGATCTTCTTAATTGCGGATGCACTCACATTGCTCAAACTCTTACAGGAATCGGTAGATTGACTGCCACGAGTAAAGAGTATAGTGGACAGGGGAATTACAAATGTAGGTGTGGACAGTAAGTTAGAAATGTGGGTCTGACGTGGAACGCGACAGAGAAGATAAGTCCCTGCAGTCGCACTATCCTCTGCTTCCTACATGGCTCCGTCGGATAGAAGGAGGTCCGAGTATCGGTCGGGGCACACATTTTCAACTGTTCGCGTTGATATTTATCAACGCCTGTAAGCAGTTAATGGTCTGGATTTCATTGTAATTTAATTTTCCCATAAGTTCAATAAACACGACAAATACACTTAACAGAGATTTTAGTCATCAATAATACATTTTTCTTCACTATTTATAACAGTCGGCCAACGCTGGGGCATTTTTCGATCCTGCGACTGTAGAAATCACGTGGTTTTGAGACGAAGAATTTGTCGAGGCATGTACAGGGCGCACTTTCATCCGGAAAGGAAATTCCTTGAAGATCGTTTGATAGAGAGCGGAAATAATGAAAATCTGAGGAGGTAAGATCAGGTGAATAAGACGGTGCGAAATGGCTACCCAACCCAACTCCTGTATAGTGTTGTTGTGAGTCTAGCAGTATGTATGCGGGCGTTATCGTGGAGTAGCTTCACTTCACGCAGCCTTCCTGGTCGCTGTTCTCGGACTACGTCGGGAAGACGTCTCAGTTGTTGACAATAATGTTCGTAGTGATGGTTACGCATCGGGGAAGCAATTCGTAGCACACCACACCGTCACTGTTCCATCACATGCAAGGCACTGGCTTTTGTGGATGCGCGCAGTTCTTTGTAAGAGAAGTAGCTGTTTTTTTTTTTTTTTTTTTTTTTTGGGCCTCAACCATTCCTTTCTTTTCCTTCTGTTAGCATAAAGACACCGATTCTCGTCGCCAGTAACGATAGAGGATGAGAATCGTCGGTGTTATTCACGAGCCAGTTGATGACGAGCAAGCAGAGATGCATCTATGATTTTTGTGATTTTGAGTTACAGCATGTGGTACCCACACACCTGCGTTTTCAACCATCCGCACTCCGTGTAAATGTCGCACGATGGTGGAATGATCACAGCTCATCGCATATTTCAGTTGTCGAGTACGCTGACATCGATAACTGTGAACTAATGACTTTAAACGATCGTCATCAAACACCGAAGCTCTTCCTGAACGTGTAGAGTAACAAATGTCAAAACGAACCCCCTTAAAACGAGAAGACCATTTTCTTGCAGTGCTCTGTCCAATGGCAAAAATGTTTTCGGGTGCCTTCGCTTGGCATTTGCGTTTCCTCTCATCTGGTCACATAGTGGAGGTCGCACTACAACTTTATTTACGAAACATAAGCATGTTTTTCCCTCACACTTTTCATATTGTTTGCCATTATTGTTGTGGCGCAGACTAACAATAAGAAAATAGTGAAAAAAAGTGCTTATGTTTCGTAAATGAAGTTGTAGTGCGACCTCCAGTATGTGACTAGAAGAGAGGAAATGCAAACGCCAACCAAAAATGGGAAGATTTATAAGCAATCGCTTATTTACCTAAAAAACGAGACGTGAACCGTTTTATAATATACAAATAACACATATCGAAACAAAACTTTATCATCATAGATCTCACGGAAGATGCCTTAAAGTAAAAAAAGGCGAAACGCGACTGGGAGGAATAAAGCACAAGGAAAGCATGTTTTTACGAGGGTCACTCCAAAAGAAATGCACACTATTTTTGTAAAAAATACAGTTTTCATTCTGCATGTGTGAAAGTTTTACAGTGTGTAGATACATTCTTCCCGCTTGTTTTCAAATTTAGTTCAACCTGTTCCCGTGAGTGGCGCCGTCACAGCATGTCTTCAAAATGGCTGCTACACTTGACCTTCGTCAGAAGCAACGTGCTGTCATAGATTTCTTGTGCTGTGAAAACCGTGCAGGTATACAGGCGCTGGTTCCAAGATGGCGTAAGGCAGTTGAGAGGGATGGAAATTATGTGTAGAAATGAAAATATTATTCCTAAAGGATGTATCTACACACTGTAAAACTTTCAAACATGTAGAATAAAAGATGGATTTTTTTTAAAAAAAATAGTGTGCATTTATTTTGGAGTGACCTTCGTATTTACAAAACGAATATTTCAAACAGAAGAATATTTCAGATTTCTTCACTTGGCACTCCATTTTCTAGCGTCCACAGCTCCACTTACACTCTCCAAACGACAAAATGACAACATATAAACTCGAATAGCAGCAGTGAACTACAAATAAAATAATGACAATCGATAAATAAACCATAGCAATCGGAATGCCATGAATCAAAACAAAAATAATATGAACGTATGCAACAACCTAACAGAAATGGAGGTTTTTGTTTAAATTCTGCGTGGACTCCTGCTCTGTCTCTCGCCAAAAGATAAGAGGGACTGAGTTAACGTTACCGTACCAGTTGGTCGTTAATATTCGCTATCGATAACTTCCGACGGTGGTTATCTTTGGTTGTATGGTGGCACAACTGTTTGCAGTGTGTGCCTTGTCTTTCTGTATACGCTCTGAATGCGGAGGTCATAAATTCTCTCCCATACCGTTCCATCGCTACATTTGTGCCTTCAAAATGAGACAGGATGTGCACCTGTCGAAATACTGACATTTGTCGAGCACGTCCCCCGGTCGCATTCGCGTAAGTTATTTGAACAGGTGCTAAATTTAACTTCAATTAGTTGGTCATAGTGATCAGATAGTACATTAAGAATTGCATGCACATTAATTGTTTCAGCCTTAGCACTGTCCGTAAATATACAGTCAATCAGAGTTCCGCTATCTTGCTGTAAACGTGTTGGAAAATTCAGTACTGAAATCATATTAAAAGGGGCAAATAATGTTTCCTGTCATATTCTTTTAAGACAGGTACATTGTAATCACCACAAATTATTAACTGTTATTCCTTGTCTGACAAGTGAATGTAAATCGAATCCAAATTTCTCATCAATACTGCATTTCCCTTGTCTACTTTGAGTACTGTGTTTTTTCACATATTACACGGATATTTTCGATTTATTTTTGAATAATTTATTATTTTTACTTTTGCAATTTTGTTTACTAATCATTTTGGATGTCTTTCCAGTCATGTAGTTTTAAACTACAACTATAACTCTATCAACTGCTGTTTGTTGTTGTGGTCTTCAGTCCTGAGACTGGTTTCTACATCTACATCCATACTCCGCAAGCCAACTGACGGTGTGTGGCGGAGGGTACTTTGAGTACCTCTATTGGTTCTCCCTTCTATTCCAGTCTCGCATTGCTCGTGGAAAGAAGGATTGTCGGTATGCTTCTGTGTGGGCTCTAATCTCTCTGATTTTATCCTCATGGTCTCTTCGCGAGATATACGTAGGAGGGAGCGATATACTGCTTGACTCTTCGGTGAAGGTATGTTCACGAAACTTTAACAAAACCCCGTACCGAGCTACTGAGCGTCACTCCTGCAGAGTCTTCCACTGGAGTTTATCTATCATCTCTGTAACGCTTTCGCGATTACTAAATGATCCTGTAACGAAGCGCGCTGCTCTCCGTTGGATCTTTTCTATCTCTTCTATCAACCCTATCTGGTACGGATCCCACACTGCTGAGCAGTATTCAAGCAGTGGGCGAACAATCGTACTGTAACCTACTTTCTTTGTTTTCGGATTGCATTTCCTTAGGATTCTTCCAATGAATCTCAGTCTAGCATCTGCTTTACCGACGATCAACTTTATATGATCATTCCATTTTAAATCACTCCTAATGCGTACTCCCAGATAATTTATGGAATTAACTGTTTCCCGTTACTGACCTGCTACTTTGTAGCTAAATGATAAGGGATCTATCTTTCTATGTATTCGCAGCACATTACACTTGTCTACATTGAGATTCAATTGCCATTCCCTGCACCATGCGTCAATTCGCTGCAGATCCTCCTGCATTTCAGTACAATTTTCCATTTGTTACAACCTCTCGATACACCACAGCATCATCTGCAAAAAGCCTCAGTGAACTTCCGATGTCATCCACTAGGTCATTTATGTATATTGTGAATAGCAATGGTCCTATGACACTCCCCTGCGGCACACCTGAAATCACTCTTACTTCGGAAGACTTCGCTCCATTGAGAATGACATGCTGCGTTCTGTTATCTAGGAACTCCTCAATCCAATCACACAATTGGTCTGACAGTCCATATGCTCTTACTTTGTTCATTAAACGACTGTGGGGAACCGTATCGAACGCCTTGCGGAAGTCAAGAAACACGGCATCTACCTGGGAACCCGTGTCTATGGCCCTCTGAGTCTCGTGGACGAATAGCGCGAGATGGGTTTCACACGACCGTCTTTTTCGAAACCCATGCTGATTCCTACAGAGTAGATTTCTAGTCTCCAGAAAAGTCATTATACTCGAACATAATACGTGTTCCAAAATTCTACAACTGATCGACGTTAGAGATATAGGTCTATAGTTCTGCACATCTGCTCGACGTCCTTTCTTGAAAACGGGGATGACCTGTGCCTTTTTCCAATCCTTTGGAACGCTACGCTCTTCTAGAGACCTTCGGTACACCGCTGCAAGAAGGGGGGCAAGTTCCTTCGCGTACTCTGTGTAAAATCGAACTGGTATCCCATCAGGTCCAGCGATTTTAATTGTTTCTCTATCCCTCTGTCGTCTATTTCGATATCTACCATTTTGTCATCTGTGCGACAATCTAGAGAAGGAACTACAGTGCAGTCTTCCTCTGTGAAACAGCTTTGGAAAAAGACATTTAGTATTTCGGCCTTTAGTCTGTCATCCTCTGTTTCAGTGCCATTTTGGTCACAGCGTGTCTGGACATTTTGTTTTGATCCACCTACCGCTTTTACATAAGACCAAAATTTCTTAGGATTTTCTGCCAAGTCAGTACATAGAACTTTACTTTCTAATTCATTGAACGCCTCTCGCATAGCCCTCCTCACACTACATTTCGCTATGTTTATGTTTGCTGTGAAGTTCCCTTTGCTTCCGCAGCAGTTTTCTAACTCGGTTGTTGTACCACGGTGGCTCTTTTCCATCTCTTACGATCTTGCTTGGCACATACTCATCTAACGCATATAGTACGATGGTATTGAACTTTTTCCACTGATCCTCAACACTATCTGTACTTGAGACAAAACTTTTGTGTTGAGCCGTCAGGTACTCTGTAATCTGCTTTTTGTCACTTTTGCTAAACAGAAAAATCATCCTACCTTTTTTAATATTTCTATTTACGGGTGAAATCATCGATGCAGTAAACGCTTTATGATCGCTGATTCCCTGTTCTACATTAACTGTTTCAAATAGTTCGTGTCTGTTTGTCACCGGAGGGTCTAATACGTTATCGCCACGAGTCGGTTCTCTGTTTAACTGCTCAAGGTAGTTTTCAGATAAAGCACTTAAAAAAATTTCACTGGATCCTTTGTCCCTGCCACCCGTTATGAACGTTTGAGTCTCCCAGTCTATATCCGGCAAATTAAAATCTCCACCCAGAACTATAACATGGTGGGGAAATCTACTCGAAATATTTTCCAAATTATCCTTCAGGTGCTCAGCCACAACAGCTGCTGAGCCCGGGGGCCTTTAGAGACATCCAATTACCATGTCTGAGCCTTCTTTAACCGTGACCTTCACCCAAATCATTTCACATTTCGGATCTCCGTCAATTTCCTTCGATACTATTGCACTTCTTATCGCTATAAACGCGCCTCCCCCTTCACTGTCCAGCCTGTCTCTGCGGTATACATTCCAATCCGAGTTTAGGATTTCATTAGTGTTTACGTCTGGTTTCAGCCAACTTTCTGTCCCTAATACTACACTCCTGGAAATTGAAATAAGAACACCGTGAATTCATTGTCCCAGGAAGGGGAAACTTTATTGACACATTCCTGGGGTCAGATACATCACATGATCACACTGACAGAACCACAGGCAAATAGACACAGGCAACAGAGCATGCACAATGTCGGCACTAGTACAGTGTATATCCACCTTTCGCAGCAATGCAGGCTGCTATTCTCCCATGGAGACGATCGTAGAGATGCTGGATGTAGTCCTGTGGAACGGCTTGCCATGCCATTTCCACCTGGCGCCTCAGTTGGACCAGCGTTCGTGCTGGACGTGCAGACCGCGTGAGACGACGCTTCATCCAGTCCCAAACATGCTCAATGGGGGACAGATCCGGAGATCTTGCTGGCCAGGGTAGTTGACTTACACCTTCTAGAGCACGTTGGGTAGCACGGGATACATGCGGACGTGCATTGTCCTGTTGGAACAGCAAGTTCCCTTGCCGGTCTAGGAATGGTAGAACGATGGGTTCGATGACGGTTTGGATGTACCGTGCACTATTCAGTGTCCCCTCGACGATCACCAGTGGTGTACGGCCAGTGTAGGAGATCGCTCCCCACACCATGATGCCGGGTGTTGGCCCTGTGTGCCTCGGTCGTATGCAGTCCTGATTGTGGCGCTCACCTGCACGGCGCCAAACACGCATAGACCATCATTGGCACCAAGGCAGAAGCGACTCTCATCGCTGAAGACGACACGTCTCCATTCGTCCCTCCATTCACGCCTGTCGCGACACCACTGGAGGCGGGCTGCACGATGTTGGGGCGTGAGCGGAAGACGGCCTAACGGTGTGCGGGACCGTAGCCCAGCTTCATGGAGACGGTTGCGAATGGTCCTCGCCGATACCCCAGGAGCAACAGTGTCCCTAATTTGCTGGGAAGTGGCGGTGCGGTCCCCTACGGCACTGCGTAGGATCCTACGGTCTTGGCGTGCATCCGTGCGTCGCTGCGGTCCGGTCCCAGGTCGACGGGCACGTGCACCTTCCGCCGACCACTGGCGACAACATCGATGTACTGTGGAGACCTCACGCCCCACGTGTTGAGCAATTCGGCGGTACGTCCACCCGGCCTCCCGCATGCCCACTATACGCCCTCGCTCAAAGTCCGTCAACTGCACATACGGTTCACGTCCACGCTGTCGCGGCATGCTACCAGTGTTAAAGACTGCGATGGAGCTCCGTATGCCACGGCAAACTGGCTGACACTGACGGCGGCGGTGCACAAATGCTGCGCAGCTAGCGCCATTCGACGGCAAACACCGCGGTTCCTGGTGTGTCCGCTGTGCCGTGCGTGTGATCATTGCTTGTACAGCCCTCTCGCAGTGTCCGGAGCAAGTATGGTGGGTCTGACACACCGGTGTCAATGTGTTCTTTTTTCCATTTCCAGGAGTGTATATGGGCGTTGTGACCGTTTATTAATGAGAGCAGTTCTGGGACCTTTCTATAGACGCTCCTGCAGTTTACTATTACCACATTAATATTGTTATTCGCTGTTGCATTTTGCCTACTCCTACCTTGCCGCGTCTCAGGAGGCGTCTTGTCGGGCCTAGGGAGGGAATTCTCTAACCTAAAAAACCCCTATTTGCACTCCACACATACTCCGCTACCCTTGTAGCCGCTTCCGGCGTGTAGTGCACGCCTGACCTATTCAGGGGAACCCTACATTTCTCCTCCCGATAGCGGAGGTCGAGAAATTTGCACCCCAGATCTCCGCAGAATCGTCTGAGCCTCTGGTCTAAGCCTTCCACTCGGATCCAAACCAGAGGACCGCGATCGGTTCTGGGAACGATACTACAAATAGTTAGCTCTGATTCCACCCCGCGAGCGAGGCTTTCCGCCTTCACCAATTCCGTCAACCGCCTGTACGAACTGAGGATGACCTCTGAACCCAGACGGCGGAGTCATTGGTGCCGACATGAGCAACACTTTGCAGTCGGGTGCACCCAGTGCTCTCTATCGCCGCCGGTAGGGCCTCCTCCACATCTCGGATGAGACCCCCCCGGCAAGCATACAGAGTGAACACTGGCCTTCTTCCCCGACCTTTCCGCTATTTCCCTAAGGGGCTCCATCACCCGCCTAACGTTGGAGCTCCCAATAACTAATAAACCCCTCCCCCCGTGTGCCTGCTCGGACCTTGCTGAAGGAGCAGCCACATGTCCACTCACAGGCAGAGCGGGCGATGCCACACGGACAGCCTCCACATTTACCCTCGTGCGCCGCGAACGCCGCTGAACCCGCCACTCCCCTTGGGGAGAGGGTGGCCCAACCGCGCCCGGTACCCGCGAAGATGTCTCGACAGCAGGGACAGTAGATGAAGCATGTAACACCTGGGGTGAACCATGCGACGCACCAGACTCCCCACTGCCGCTACACTCCGAGGCAGCAGCCTGAAGACGGCTGACCGCGGCCATCAACACGCTCAGCTGTTCGCGAAGAGTGGCCAGCTCCTCCTGCGTCCGTACACAGCAGTCACACATGCTATCCATCGTAAGAAATCAATTTACTGAAGAGACTTAATCAGCTCTCCATGCTACTCTATCCTGCGCAAGCTTCTTCATCTCCCAGTACCTATTGCAGCCTACATCCTTCTGAGTCTGCTTAGTGTATTCATCTCTTGGCCTCCCTCTACGATTTTTACCCTCCACGCTGCCCTCCAACAATAAACTGGTGATCCCTCGATGTCTCAGAACATGTCCTACCAACCGATCCCTTCTTTTAGTCAAGTTGTGCCACAAGCTTCTCTTCTCCCCAATTCTATTCACTGCTATTTTCACATATACAATAATGTTTGCTATATTACTATGAATTGGTTTATTTGGTAAATTATATACTATGCCTTCTCGTAAAACACCTATTTCATTATTGTGAAATTCTATTTCTGTCCAAATCAAATTCTGAATCACATTCTACTCCTGTTCTACTGTAAGTATAATTCTGGACTCTTGTCATATGCTTTAATCGATTACACAATTATGTCAAACATAGGAGTTTGTAGCAGATTTCCTACTTCTAAATTCTTATTACTCCCGGATAGGATAAGAGGAACCGCTCTCTTGTGTCAGAAGAAACACTCCACGAGGGCAAGAAATTAAGCTACAACAGAATATGTATATCTGAATATAAAAACAACGACAAAGGTAGCCAAGCGTATAAAAAAAGAAAGTGAAGTGATGTGGATAAAGCAAGAGGTCTGCAACAAACATCGAAAGAACAACTAATTAAAGACAAAACAAAATTTAGCATGTCTAAAAATAGGAAAGCTACTACGAACTCCTGTGTTTGACATAATTATGAAATTGATTAATGAATACGACAAAAAGGAACATCAAAGTATTAAATTTAGCCATAAGAGAAAACTTAAGACATTAATCCAGAATTATTATTACAATAGAACAAAAGTAGACTGCGCCACAAAATTTAAATTTTTCGATAGAGCAAAAAATTTGACAGAACAATGTAATAACTCATACTAATGTAACAATCATTATTTCATATATGAAAATAGCAACTGATACAGCTAAGCTTTCCATTTTAGATCAAAACTACATTCCTGGAAAGATATCCCAAATGATTCTCATAACTAGCTGAAAGTTTCCTAGACTCTTACAGTTAAAACAGAAGTAATCTCTCAAGAACGTGGTTACATGTGCCACAGGAAAATAATTACATCTCTTCTTCTCAACGGTTCAGTGCTTAATGTTTGAAAGCCGACTTCGACTCCAACAAACAGTTGCACAGTCTCGTGTTCAGACTTCAGTTTAAAGAAGATTACCTCCGCTGTGTCTCTGCACCCCATTTAAAATTATTTTAGTATTCACTTTCAGTTCTGGAACTGTACAGTGTACAGAGATGGATCTGACCAGTCTTGCGATATGTTTTCGTTTTAGTGTGCTTTTACGATGATTTACAGGAAGTTTACGAAAGTGCTTTGCCTGATAACATTAGCCAATTTTCGTCAGGTGAGAAACTTCACTGTTATTGAAGCTAGGTGTACATGTCATGTGAACAGAATCTTGAGAACGCATCATGTTGTTATCTGTTCCTTTGAGGAACTCTGTTTATAATTTCTAACACGAGACACTTTGAGTTAAATGTGACGTATTAAGTGCGCTTGCGCGTCAAGAGTTTGTGGTCTCCTGTAAGCGTAAGGGTTATAATTAACCTGTTACCACATTTTCTGAACAGCCACACGGTGATATCTTCTTGCCATCAGTAGCTTATGGTTAGAGAAATGTCCATTGTGAGAGTCTACGTTGTAGAGTATTGTAAATAACGATGTGAGTCTGCCTTGAAAAAGACATCCTTCCTTAAGGATTATAATCTTCTGAGTGTCTGATGATCCTTCAACAGTATAGTAATGAACATGACGACGTAAGCTCTCCCCAGCAAATGAATTTATCCAGAATGAGATTTTCACTCTGCAGCGGAGTGTGCGCTGATATGAAACTTCCTGGCAGATTAAAACTGTGCCGGACCGAAGCTCGAACTCAGGTCCCGAGTTCGAGACTCGGTCCGGCACAGTTTTAATCTGCTAGGAAGTTTCAAATGAATTTATTTTGATAATCCGCATATCCGTAGATAGTTTTCTTCCAGGGTTTCTAGCTTCATGATTTTCTAGCTTCCTTTTCACCCTCGAACATTTCCACACAATCTTCACAACAGTGTCTCTGCTTAAATTCGAAGCTAAAGTAATTCTTTTGCTCACCCTGTTAATGAGGACATGAGGGCTTCCATACATATAACCAAGTACGTCATAAAGAGGTTACGCGAGATAGCATGAAACACAGACCTTCAAATAACGCATGAGAAAGACATTTGATAGAAAATTTACATCAAGTTATTAGGAGATTCCCATAAGCAAAATATGAACCCCATAATACGAAAGTTCGACGTGAAGAAATCAAGGGTTGTTTCGCCTGAAGCATTTTATGCCTCAGAAACTACTTCTCTGGGCCATTCAAAAACTGATGAAACTGGAAACGAAGAGCGAAAAATTCTCAGGTAAATTTATAGTCCCATTAAAGTACGTTACATATGGGTTAAAAGAAAAGCTACAGAGCTGAACACAGCAAAAGATAAGTTCATTGTGGCAGTACGTAGAACACGCTTGAAGTTCTGCGACCACATCTGCAGAATGGGCAACATCAGATTAACTAAAAAAACTGCTTAATATAATAAATTCAGGAAAACTAGAAATCACTTGATTAGAAGGAATTAAGTAGGACTTACAGGAAATGATCATCACAGATGATACCATCAGAGAAGGCAAAGCCTTCGAGGTCCTGGCTGCAAATCACACATTCCCAGGGAGAGGTTTAACAGTGGTCACAGGAACGTAAGGAATAACACAGCTAATTCTCGAAGCGATATGGTGAAGAGGAGAAGAAAAGGAAGCAGCTGGCCCAAGCTAACAAATTCAACCGCGTACTTAAACACCTTCAACTTGCTGGAATAACTCTCATGATATGGTTATTCCCTCGAAGCAAGCAAGTGAAAAGTACATTACTTGTGCTAAACATTGCTTGTAATTTCAGTAATTATTTACCATTTTCAAGAATTTCAGTTGTCACGTTTTATTCTAAGTCAGCTGTGAAATTTAACAACTGGCTTTTGTAACCAACTTGTTGGGCCAAACAATCCTGTCGGAGCAACATCCACAACTGAGCATTGCACCAGAGGTTGAAAACACCGCTACAGTTGTAAGGTTCTTTTATTTAGAACTCGACTGATTTCGGGTTCTTATACGCCCATCTTCAGGTGTCGTAAATTGGTGCTGTGACTCCGAGCACCGCGGTGGACGAGTACAAGATACGGTGTGCTACCAGCGACCGCAGGGCATGGAGTCCATGCTCTGCGCTCGCATCTCGTTGGGGTTGAAAATTCCTGTAAACGATTTTCCCGTGTTTGCAAATTAAATTGGGTCTTTTAAATTTTGCTTTCTCCTAACAACAATGTATTTCTTTTCTTTTCTTCTGCTTATCAAAACACGTTGCGACACTCGTGTGACGTCTGCTGTGGATCTCGATTTATTTCCGTAAAATTATTATACAAAGCATCATGTCTGTTTATCTGTTTTTGGCCCAAAAAATATAAAGTGTGCATTTCTTTATTTTTATTGGTCACATGAAACTAGGTTAATTGCTGAAGTAGATTTTTAAAGCTCAGCTCGTTTTAAGTCTTTTTATGGTTTGACGGCATGTTATCTGCAATGTCGTCCGAAGAATTTGCATAAAAAGTAATTTTCGAGTGTAGCAGTGGTGTATGTCCTGTACTTACGTTTTCCGTTCTGCTGTGCACGTTTTGTATGTTTTCTGTGTTGGTCGTTGTTACATACTATATGTTCCACACCCTTTTAAACTTCGTTCTCACCTCAAACATACACTACTGGCCATTAAAATTACTACCCACGAAGATGATGTGCTACAGACGCGAAATATAACCGACAGGAAGAAGATGCTGTGATATGCCAATGATTACCTTTTCAGAGCATTCACACAAGGTAAGCGCCGGTGGCGATACCTACAACGTGCTGACATGAGGAAAGTTTCCAACCAATGTCTCATACACAAACAGCAGTTGACCGGCGTTGCCTGGTGAAACGTTGTTGTGATGCCTCGTGTAAGGAGGAGAAATGCGTACTATCACGTTTCCGACTTTGATAAAGGTAGGATTGTAGCCTATCGCGATTGCGGTTTATCGTATCGCGACATCGCTGCTCGCGTTGGTCGAGATCCAATGGCTGTTAGCAGAATATGGAATCCGTGGGTTCAGGAGGGTAATAAGGAACGCCGTGCTGGATCCCAACGGCCTCGTATCACTAGCAGTCGAGATGACAGGCATCTTATCCGAATGGCTGTAACGGATCGTGCAGCCACGTCTCGATCCGTGAGTCAATAGATGGGGACGTTTGCAAGACAACAACCATCTGAACAAACAGTTGGACGACGTTTGCAGCAGGATGGACTATCAGCTCGGAGACCATGGCTGCTGTAACCCTTGACGCTGCATCACAGACAGGAGCGCCTGCGATAGTGTACTCAACGACGAACCTGAGTGCACGAATGGCAAAACGTCTTTTTTTCGGATGAGTCCAGCTTCTGTTTACAGTGTCATGATGGTCGCATCCGTGTTTGGCGACATTGCGCTGAACGCACATTGGAAGCGTGTATTCGTCATCGCCATACTGGCGTATCATCTGGCGTTATGGTATGGAGTGCCATAGGTTACGCGTCTCGGCCACCTCTTGTTTGCATTGACGGTGCTTTGAACAGTGGACGTTACGTTTCAGATGTGTTACGACCCGTGGCTTTACCCTTCATTCGATCCCTGTGAAGCCCTACATTTCAGCAGGATAACGCGCGATCGCATGCTGCAGGTCCTGTACGGGCCTTTCTGTATGCAGAAAATGTTCGACTGCTGCTCTGGCCAGCACATTCTCCAGATCTCTCACCAATTGAAAACGTCTGGTCAATGACGACCGAGCAACTGGCTCGTTACAATACGCTAGTCAATACTCTTGATGAACTGTGGTATCGTGTTGAAGCTGCACGGGCAGCTGTACCTGTACACGCCATCCAAGCTCTGTTTGACTCAATGCCCAGGCTCATCATGGCCGTTATGACGGGCAGAGGTGGTTGTTCTGGGTACTGATTTCTCAGGATCTATGCACCCAAATTGCGTGAAAATGTAATCACATGTCAGTTCTAGTATAATATATTTGTCCAATGAATACCCGTTTATCATCTGCATTTCTTCTTGGTGTAGTAATTTTAATGGCCAGTAGTGTATATTAATATACAAACGGTTCTACCCCTCGGATCTGCGCCTGTTTGATCTTAATCGTAAAGTAATTGTGAACACAGTATAGACGCGAGATATGCCATGCCACTGCTGTGCATGGCCACAGTTTCACTAAGGGCTGGGAAGGTGTTCAAAACAAATTGTCAGGCAACAAACGTAAAGACTTTACTCAAACTGAGAGGACAAACCGACTCGCATTGCGCCAGCAGACGGCGCGGTGCGCCCGGAAGCGCGCTCGAGCCGTATCAGCTCCGTCTGACGTCGCCGTCACGCCGGGAGACGCTCGTGGCTGGCTCTGTGGGGAAGTCGCCTGCCGCAAGGTGCTGGCCGCGCGTATCACTTGTTTGCCGAAAAGGAGCGGGCCTGCCGTGTCGGAGATTAGGCGTCGGGTGAATGGCCTCGCTGGCAAATATTCCCACGGCCTGGCCCCGGCGGGGCACCCTCACAAACAGCCCGGCGCCCTTCCCTCGACTCGCCTCGCCGCGCCTTCCCCGGCGTCCGTATATTTGCCTCTCCCGTGGCGGGTGGCGCGCCGCGTTTACGCGCTCGGGCCAACTATTTACTCTCCTCTGCTCTCCGCCTTCTCAACCCTTTCAGCTGCCGCCACCAACTTCCCCTCCCCACTTTCCTTTTCACAGTAAACCCCTCATCATCGCGACAGAAGCCATTCTTCTCCTGACTTCGCGGTGGTTTCGTGTGAATGTTCTCGATAACAAGGCGTACCACCTAGCAGGGGTGGTGGAGTCGCTCAGCCGGAGACTCTTTCAAGGTCGTGCGCATTCTGTGACGGTCTCATTCAACGGGAGCCCGGTACAAAAGTGTTCAGGTCAGTGCAGTCACAAATACGTAGTAGGATGATCCGAACTCCGCCGCCAGACTTCAGGCGTTCATCAGGGGTCCGCAGCTCGTGGTCGCGCGATAGCGTTCTCGCTTCCCGCGCCCGGGTTCCCGGGTTCGATTCCCGGCAGGGTCAGGGATTTTCTTTGCCTCGTGATGACTGGGTGTTGTGTGCTGTCCTTAGGTTAGTTAGGTTTAAGTAGTTCTAAGTCCTAGGGGACTGCTGACCATAGATGTTAAGTCCCATTGTGCTCAGAGCTATTTGAACCATTTTTTTTTTTTTTCTTTTGGTTCATCAGGGTTTACATTTCCGTGTAATACATTATGTGGCGCTGCGACTGCGTCGTACATTACTTAAGGAGGAGTTGCAGCAGGAAGTTACTATTTATGTTATCAAATTTAAAGGATTTCGGATGTTTTCGCATTCATCTACGGATGCTTAACATTTAGTTGACTTCAGTTACAATATTTGTTGTCAACGCTCACATTGCCTGGTTCCTTTCCATAAGTATGATTATGTGAATAATAACACAAAATATTGTAAACCCGTACTGCATCTATTAAAGGTATTTAAAATACCTGTGCATCCGTCTGTCAAATAATTAAAGCCGGTTGCTCTGGCCGAGAGGTTCTAGGCGCTTCAGTCCGGAACCGTGCAGGTGCTACGGTCACAGGTTCGAATCCTGCCTCGGGCATGGATGTGTGTGATGTCCTTAGGTTAGTTGGGTTTAGGTTGTTTTAAGTCTAGGGGACTGATGATCTCAGATGTTAAGTCCCATAGTGCTTCGAGCCATTTTGTAGCTTTTTTGCAGCGCGGGATTAGCCGAGCGGTCTTAGTCACTGCAGTCATGGACTGTGCGGCTGATCGCGGCGGAAGTTCGAGTCCTCCCTTGGGCATGGGTGTGTGTGTGTTTGTCCTTAGGATAATTTAGGTTCAGTAGTGTGTAAGCTTTGGGAGTGATGACCTTAGCAGTTAAGTCCCATAGGATTTCACACACATCTGAACACTTTTGAAGTGCAGCTATTCATTTAGCTCCAGTGTGGGCTGTAATTATCGTACAGCGGCAAAACTTGGTAGATAAGCTGATGTGTTAATGTGGAACCGATTTACACCGGAAAAATTGGTTCCAATTTTGGCCAGCAGGTGCAAATCTGACACTGTAAAGTATGTAAAGCATCTCTCGTCGATGTCTCCAGTGCTGATATTCAACAAACTGTGTTAACGACGGTTAATAATAAATTTACGTTGTAACTTCCTCACTTGTTTAATGTATTGTGCCCACGTCCCGCACCTAATCCATTGCACATGGCAACATTTAAATACGTCTTTCTTGAATTCACGGCGCGAGATTTTCATCTGATGGCCAAAACTGTAAACAAGTTTCGCTGCCGTACTATAATTACATCCCACGCTGTACGTCTGTGAGTAGCTGCACTTCAATTATAACCACCCGCAATATATAGCATTATAAGTGTTTCGTTTTGTTGATAGGAAGCACCGTCACTGGTGGTTTTTTATGTCCACTTTTAGTATGGATCTAGAAATGTCGTCTGCATGCAGATTTCTGAGATATTCCTTCCTTTGGAGCTGCTGCTTTTTGCCTAATCTCGCGTTGGTTTGCGATAATACAGCCGCGTGGTGAAGCCGTTTGGATTAAGGTGTCTTGCCACGGTTCGCGCGGCTCACCCCGACGGAGGATCGAGTCCTTCCTCCGGCATGGGAGTTCGTGATTTTCTTAGCATAAGTTAGTTTAAGTTAGATTAAGTAGTGTATAAACCTAGGGACTCATGACCTCAGCATTTTGGTCCCGTAGGAACATACCACCACTCTGTCTTTAGCCAGAAGTACGCAATCGATCAAAATAGTGGTACTATACTGTGTTGTATTTCGCATCAACAAATGTGTAGCGAAACAGTTAAACGTGAGATTAGACAAGTAACAGCGTCAAACGAAAAATACTAAAAGTCTGTAAACAAACAGTACTTACCGATGGATTTTAAGTAACTTCAATAACTGTATACCAACCACGGCCACTACCGGCACAAAAATGCCTTTTACCTATAATAATATGAACTATACAGGGTGTTCCATTGATTGTGACAGGGCCAAATATCTCACGAAATAAACGTCAAACGAAAAAAACTACAAAGAACGAAACTTGCTCTAGCTTGAAGGGGGAAACCAGATGGTGATATGGTTGGCCCGCTAGATGGCGCTGCCATAGGTCAAACGAAGATCAACTGCGTTTTTTAAAAAAGGAACCCCCATTTTTTATTACATATTCGTGTAGTACTAAAGATATATGAATGTTTTAGTTGGACCACTTTTTTTGCTTTGTGATAGATGGCACTGTAATAGTCACGAACATATGGCTCACAATTTTAGACGACCAGTTGGTAACAGTCAGGTTTTTAAAATTAAAATACAGAACGTAGGTACGTTTGAACATTTTATTTCGGTTGTTCCAATGTGATACATGTACCTTTGTGAATTTATCATTTCTGAGGACGCATGCTGTTACAGAGTGATTACTTGTAAATACCACATTAATGCAATAAATACTAAAAATGATGTCCGTCAACCTCAATGCATTTAGCAATACGTGTAACGACATTCCTCTCAACAGCGAGTAGTTCGCCTTCCGTAATGTTTGCACATGCAGTGACAATGCGCTGACGCATGTTGTCAGGTGTTTTCGGTGGATCACGATAGCAAATATCCTTCAACTTTGCCCACAGAAAGAAATCCGGGGACGTCAGGTCCGGTGAACGTGCGGGCCATGGTATGGTGCTTCGACGGCCAATCCACCTGTCATGCAATATCCTACTCAATACCGCTTCAACCGCGAGCTATGTGCCGGACATCCATCAAGCTGGAAGTACATCGCCATTCTGTCATGCAGTGAAACATCTTATAGTAACATCGGTAGAACATTACGTAGTAAATCAGCATACATTGCACCATTTAGATCGCCATCGATAAAATGGGGGCCAATTATCCTTCCTCCCATAATGCCGCACCATACATTAACCCGCCAAGGTCGCTGACGTTCCACTTGTCGCAGCCATCACGGATTTTCCGTTGCCCAATAGTGCATACTATGCCGGTTTACGTTACCGCTGTTGGTGAATGACGTTTAGTCTCTAAATAGAACGCGTGCAAAAAATCTGTCATCGTCCCTTAATTTCTCTTGCGCCCAGTGGCAGAACTGTACACGACGCTCAAAGTCTTTGTCATGCAATTCGTGGTGCATAGAAATAAGGTACAGGTGCAATCGATGTTGATGTAGCATTCTCAACACCGACGTTTTTGAGATTTCCGATTCTCGCGCAGTTTGTCTGCTACTGGTGTGCGGATTAGCCGCGACAGCAGCTAAAACACCTACTTGGGCATCATCATTTGTTGCAGGTCGTGGTTGACGTTTCACTTGTGGCTGAACACTTCCTGTTTCCTTAAATAACGTAACTATCGAGCGAACGGTCCGGACACTTGGATGATGTCGTCCAGGATACCGAGCAGCACACATAGCACACGCCCGTTGGGCATTTTGATCACAATAGCCATACATCATCACGATATCGACCTTTTCCGCAATTGGTAAATGGTACATTTTAACACGGGTAATGTATCACGAAGCAAATACCGTCGGCACTGGCGGAATGTTACGTGATACCACGTACTTATTCGTTTGTGACTATTACAGCGCCATCTATCACAAAGCGAAAAAAGTGGTCCAACTAAATCATTCATATTTCCTTACGTACTAAACGAATATGTAATAAAAAATGGGGGTTCCTATTTTAATAAAACGCAGTTGATATCCGTTTGACCTATGGCAGCGCGATCTAGCGGGCCAACCATAGCGCCATCTGGTTTCCCCCTTCAAGCAAGACGAGTTTCGTTCTTTGTACTTTTTTAGTTTCAATGGACCACCCTGTATATTACTACTCGACGGGTTAGCCGAGGGCGCTAAGACGCTGCTTACTGGACTCGGGTAAGCGCTCCGTCCCCGGATCGAATCCGCCCGGCGGATTAACGACGAGGACCGGTGTGCCAGCAAGCCTGTATGTAGTTTTTAGGCGGTGTTCCACATCCCCCTACGCGAAGACTGTGATGGTTCCCACGTGCCGCAGACAGCTGGGATACACTAATTCCATCGCAGGGGGATTATGTTAATATTTCGATAGAAATTTTTATGAAAAGTAAGGAAAAATGAGCGCTCTGACATCAAATATTAGGTACTCAATTTGTTTAATGCACATTCCGCACCTTACACATATGAATATGAAAACAGCCAATATGGTAAAGAGTAATAAAATAAATTTGATAAGATAAATATTATTTGCTGCAAATCCTTATCGTTAGAAATCCGTAGATCGCTGACACAGCTGTGAGTGAGACTTACCGTTACGCCATGGCACCACCGAAAATGAGTTGAAGGAGCGATTCTGACTGTAGAGCGAAGAAAATTGCCTTGTTAGCTGCGAGATCAGGGCGGCATATTGATAAACAGTAGCGTCCAGGCTCGATTCTCGGACGCGTCGCAAATTTTCGTCTTTAGAGGGGCAAGAAAATTTTCTGCGTGGCATCATATTACAAGTCTAAATCTACGTAATTTCGTACCAGGGTACGGCTTAGCCGTAATGAATGTTCTGAAATGTCTAAACATAGTGTCGTGTAGTCTTCCCACTGATGAGATGGCTGTATGTACACGTACCGAAAGCTAATAAGTTTTAAACGGAAAAACGAAGGAACAAAACAAAATACTTAAACGCTATTGCAGGATTTTTCGGCCTATTCCAGCGATGAACTCTTCTCGGGTGATCAGCCGAGTGGTGGCTTCCTCTTGCCGATGAGTTTCGTACCATCAAAATGGCTCTGAGCACTATGGGACTTAACATCTGTGGTCATCAGTCCCCTAGAACTTAGAACTACTTAAACCTAGCTAACCTAAGTACATCACACACATCCATGCCGTAGGCAGGATTCGAACCTGCGACCGTAGGGGTCACGCGGTTCCAGACTGAAGTGCCTAGAACCGCGCGGCCACACCGGCCGGCTCGTACCATCATCCTCAAACTGATCACCCGAGAAGAGTTCATCACTGGAATATTTAAACACACAAGGAAATGCATCTAACACTTTGCGAAAGTATACTGTGAAAGAACTGCGTGTAACGGGGATATCAAGGAACATTCTGTACCACTTACACTACATCAGGGCCGCTTGGGGTAGCCGAGGGATCTGAGGCGTCTTCACGGTCCGCGCGGCTTCCCCCGTCGGAGGTTCGAATCCTCCCTCGGGCAAGGGTGTGTGTGCTGTCCTTAGCGTAATTTAGTTTAAGTTAGATTAAGTAGTGTGTAAGGTTAGGGATCGATGACCTCAGCAGTTTGGTCCCATAAGAACTTCCCACAAATTTCCAATTTTTATACTACTTTACTAGAAAGGGCGACGGAAATTTTACGCAAAGGTCAGTTGACAGAGAGCCAAATCACTGTCCCGACTCTCCACTCATGAGCTAAATAAAAGGATATCTTCCGTGACGTGGGTGAATGGGAACTTCAGCTGCAAATTATTATGTTTTGGAGCGCACAGACTACTTTAATGTGCGGTTCCTCCTGTCAGAGGTTCGTGTCCCCCCTCGGGCATGAATGTGTGTGTTTTCCTTAGTGTCAGTTAGTTTAAGTTAGATTAAGTAGTGCGTAAGCCTAGTTACCAGTCACCTCAGCGGTTTGGTCCCACAGGAACTTACCACAAATTTCCAATTTACTAGTTACGTGCTAATTTTTCAAATCACTTGCGTTTGACGTGTACTTTATTTGTAGTCGCTCCGAACACTTTTGTAGCTTCCTCTTCAAGCACAGTTATCGCAATGAAATACACCTGCAAGTGTGTCCTGTTGATGCACTGTAACATAGGCTAAAGTAGCAAACGTAAAAGTCGTACTTATTACATTAGAGGTTGCAGCGGCCCAGCAATAAGATATGCATGGTCGAGTCACATTTATGTGTCTACCGCCTATATTCATCGTCAACGTACAATAACCACTCACATACAGCAGTGGCAGCAACGCGTGTCGGGGAACAGTGCAGTCGTAATGCGGAAACGGAACTATTTATCTGAAGTAGCGGTGCGTGCTGAATAAGGTGGTTACTGAGGCTACTGGCAGTTGGTCACATTAAAATGATCGGTCGGCGTACATCTCGTAGCGGTTCTCAAAGGGTGATTAATCGGGCTTTTGACAGGTGACCACATTAATGTGACTGGACAATGTACTTTCCCGTGTGTTTCATTTCGATAACTCTCGTGAAGATGAAGCCATAAAAGGGTTCGAATTCCGAAAAAGTGAACAACAAAGACTGGTGAATGCAACATTGGCATGAAAAATAGACTGTACGCAGCAAACAAAAATGTATAAAATTTTTTTCAATGACAATTGCCTGCCTGCCAAGTATAAACGTTGTTGCTACCATCATGGCACTTGCTGGCCGCTGTGGTCGAGCGGTTCTAGGCCCTTCAGTCCGGAACCAAGTGGCTGCTACGGTCGCAGGTTCGAATCCTGCCTCGGGCACGGATGTGTGTGCTGTCCTTAGGTTAGTTAGGTTTAAGTAGTTCTAAGTTCTAGGGGACTGATGACCAAAGAAGTTAAGTCCCATAGTGCTCAGAGCCATTTGAACCATAACGTCATCAACGAAATTCAGAGAAAGGCAAGCACTTTTTACTTTGCAGTTACTTAATTTTCAAATTGGATTTCATATTATTGTCTGAACAACTAAGCCTTTTTTACTGACTTGAACAGAATTAAATACTAGAATACGTACTAAACCAAACAGCCATGTGCTCCAACCTATATGTTAAATAAATAACACTTCCGCACTCTTAATTTGTGCGTTTTCTTTAGATTTGGATTTTTTCCAGTGATAGATTCTCAAACTTCGGTTAGCATATAAGGAAAAAAGGGAACAAGGACCCTGCTTGGTAACAATGTCTGGGGGCAATGAGGACACAATCACCCTGAATTTAACTGGTAATTATTTAAATAAAGTTCATTAATCAAATCACATTCAGTTGTGCTGCTTGGTTAACCGTTAGTACTTACCAATGAACAGTCTTACTTCAGTGCTGTGCGTGCGACGAAACTCGTAGCCGACGACGAATCTGTGTTGCTTGAACTGATGCTGTTGTCGAAGACGGTAGCATCTTGTGGGGCCACGGATAATTACAGGAACGGGCAATCGTAATTAATACAGCCTCTTCCGGCCTGCCGGCCGAAGTGGCCGCGCGGTTCTGGCGCTGCAGACTGGAACCGCGAGACCGCTACGGTCGCAGGTTCGAATCCTGCCTCGGGCATGGATGTGTGTGATGTCCTTAGGTTAGTTAGGTTTAACTAGTTCTAAGTTCTAGGGGACTAATGACCTCAGCAGTTGAGTCCCATAGTGCTCAGAGCCATTTTGAACCTCTTCCGGCCGTCCACTGTACTTCCTCCTGCTACTAGTCATCTGGCCGGCGCGCGAACATGATGCCACCGAAATGGTACTCTCTACTGCGAGAGCGTTAACACCACACTTCCGCACACCACAAGCGCTGGAAACCGTCTCTCGCTCTCTCCGCGCGCTCTGCGCTACAACCCCCTACCCAAAGATTTTACAACGCACAAGCACTGCTATTATCGTTGCTAGTCGATGCAAATAACAATTCCATTGGCTTTTTCCCAGAGCTTATAAGTTTCACAGTAAAACACAGATGAAAACAATGAAGCGTCAACAGACATTTACCTAAATGTACACATACAGTGAAGCAATGTCGTTACTTATTAAAAGAAAGCATTTAAATTACAAATATTTACATACTGAAGCCTTCCCATCTCCACTATACCTCTTTTGTTATTAATAACCTTCCCTTTTACAATAGGCTATGTAACCTTCCCTTAGGATTTCTTTCTCTTGCTTTGAAATTTATTCTCTTTCTCAATTTTCGCATACAAATTTAATTGCTGCTTTTTAAAAGTGATTTTCGGATTATTCCGACGAAACATAGAATGAGTCGTCGTCGTGTGGCCCTCAGTCGTTATCTGCAATAACCCAAAACTGTTCCTTACCTTTTTTACTGTTACTGGATCGCCATCTGACTGCTACATTGAACTGCGACATGAATATACTTACTCTGTTTTACTATACTCTATTAGCTGCTGGTGGGTTTTCATAATAAGTGGCTGTATTTATTACCAAAGCTCACGTTATGCTTTAATAGCAAAGCTGACGTTATTCTTTAATTAATTTGACTGAAGTTACGCAATTCATAGTTAAACTTTTTCTTGAGAACAATAAAATATTGCAAAGTTTTACGTTGATGGTTTTTGGGATGGATTATAATTAGAAATGCAATATTGCTCGCAAAAGTTAATTATATTCTGAAAACGCTTCAAATATTTACTGTTGGTAATGAAATGATTTTACAAACGTTCAAATGGGACTTACCTTTTACAATAATCTTACAACTAGCATTGCGCAAACATACCTTAAGTAGTCTTGAGTTTCGCAAAGAAATTAATTCAATAATATTAGTTCCTCTTATGATAATAGTTAGTTGATGTCTCTCTACATCCGTTTATAATCTCTTGTAAATCATAGCTGGTGGCTGGCGGGCACACCGCTCCTCTCAACCTCTCGCTTCAGACCTGCTACCGACTCGCTTCACATCTCGCTTACTACTGACTTCCTACGAACGCTAAAGTGCGGTCTCTCCCGCCAACAATGCTTTCTGGTGCAGACAATCCCTGCTACCCTTACAAAATGTATCAATGCGCGGTCTTTCCCGCTCTTTTCTGAAAATGTATCCGTACGCTGTCGCTCCCGCCCTTTTTAAAATTATATCAATTTTCGGTCTCCCTTGCCAACAATACTTTGGTGCAGACATTCCCTGCTACCACAATTATTTCCAGCATGACAAATATTAATTATTCCTACGTAATCCAATTAATAAAATACAAACACCTTTCATAAATTGTGGTTCGACAATAGACAATAGAAATATACACGTCTTACAATACAATTAAAAAAAAAAATATATATCGGTAGCAGGTGCCATGCATCCTGCATTTTCGGTGTTACAGCACTCCTATGTTGATAGCTGTTACAGAAATGGGCAGTCGGCCGTCCCTCGCATGATTGATCACGTGGTGCGGCAGTAATTAACGAGTGCGCCGCCAAGTGCCGCCGCCTCCTCCGCCGGCGCCGGCGCCGGCGCCCTCGGTATTTGCTGTGTCAGTGGCGGCAGCACTGGGCGCAACGCGGGTAGCGCAGCCGCCTTGTTGCATTACACGCCGTCCGCATAAATCACCAGCAGGGGAGGGAAGCGTGGCGAAGCGGCGCCGGTGATGGATGGGCCCGCATGGGCCGACGTCCACACCGCGTCATGCAACTGCACGCCTCACACAGGAGGCGACGTACCCGTATTCCGCTACGAAGTTGTCCGAGTAACTCTCAGGCCACACGCTTACAAGATATCCCGAAGGCCCTAGGGTAGTACTGAAGGAAACGAAGTACAGGGTGGCGCAGGGGAACGGGAAATTTTGAACGTTACAGTTGGCAGCACTGTAGCGCCGGCAGATGTTCGACACTTTGCGCAATTGATGTGAACGCATTGCCATTTAGTAATCGTGGAGAATTGGACTGGTGCGCGACGTGCAGTAGCCGTGAGAGCGTTTTACAAAAATGGTGATAGTGCGACTGCCGCGCAGAGAACATTTCCACAGCATTACCAGCTTGGACGTCATGGACGTGTCCCATCTGCGCATGCGATTACAACGTGGGTGCGTAATCTTGAAGAAACAGGATCTGCCTTGAAAAAGAAACCTCCAGGTGGCATTCCAACGGTACGTACCCCGGAGCACACTGCAGCTGCTAGAGCTGCAATCGAGAGAAGTCCTCGCCGCTCCGTTCGACACCATGCATCTTCGCTAGGGATTAAGAGACGAAGCTTACAAAGAATACTGCACGAATTAGACTTCCATCCCTATATGTTGCGGATTGTGCAACACATACATGAACGAGACCCAGCGTCACGTATGGAGTTTAGTAGCGAGATATTGGCTAAAATAAACGAGGACGCGAATTTCCTTGGTAACTTATGGGTATCAGACGAAGCCCATTTCCACCTGAACGGATTCGTGAACAAACAGAATTTTCGTTATTGGGCACAGGACAATCCTTGTGAGTTTCACCAGCGACCACTACATAGCGCCAAGGTCACAATATGGTGTGCTGTATCACGTCATGGTGTTATCGGCCCTTATTTTTTTGAACGTGCGGATGGTAGTGCAGTGACAGTAACATCCGCTCGATATGCTGAAATGCTTCGAACATTCTTTACACCGAGACTGTACGAGCTTAATCTTAACGTCGAAAACATGTGGTTTCAGCAGGACAGAGCCACGTCACACACTGCTCGACAATCGATGGCAGCAGTTCGTCAATTGTTTGGAAGACGCATTATTTCACGTAACGGTGACATTGCATGGGCTGCGAGATCCCATAATCTTAGTGTGTGCGACTTCTTCCTGTGGGGATATCTTAAAGACAAGGTGTACCGTACACGTCCTGCAACAATCCATGAACTGAAGGAGAACACTGAAAACGAAATCACTGCCATTCCCCAAGATGTAGCAATACACCGCGCATTCTAGAGTTTTCATAACAGGCTGTTAGAGCATCTTTCCGATGCCATCTTTAAAAAGTAAAGAGACCCTTTTGGACATTTTGATTGTAAAGACATGCTGAATAATTGCATACTGAATACATTCACTTTCGTTAATAAATTACTAGTTTTATGAATTTATTCATGGAAATGACGTTATTTCGAAATTTCCCGTTCCCCTGCGCCACCCACAAAAAGGAAATTTACGGGATGGTTCATCGACAATTCTACATCATTTAACCTTGAGAAGTCTGTTTACTTCGAGGGCTGCACGAAATTACAAGGCTTTCCGTAATACAAACAAAGGTTGGATAGTGCACTGAACCCCCACTCTGAACTTGAAGGCAGCATGCACTTTGGTTTACTTTTTTGAGCAATATTCCTTTATCCTCTTCTAAACCGAAATGGTTATTTGCCATACTCTACTATCTGACGCGTGTTGTGAAAATCAGATTAAATACATAATATAACAGCCATCAGGGACTTTTATTTTACAGTAGCTTGAACCAAACTAGAGTACACTACTGGCCATTAAAATTGCTACACCAAGAAGATATGCAGATGATAAACGGGTATTAATTGGACACATATATTATACTAGAACTGACATGTGATTACATTTTCACTCCATTTAGGTACATAGATTCTAAGAAATCAGTACCCAGAACAACCACCTCTGGCCGTAATAACGGCCTTGATACGCATGGGCATTGAATCAAACAGAGCTCGGCTGGCGAGTAGAGGTACAGCTGCCCATGCAGCTTCAACACGATACCACAGTTCATCTAGAGTGGTCACTGGCGTATTGCGACGAGCCAGTTGCACGGCCACCATTGACCAGACGTTTTCAATTGGTGAGAGATCTGGAGAATGTGCTGGCCAGGGCAGCAGTCGAACATTTTCTGTATACAGAAAGGCCCGTGCAGGACTTGCAACATGCGGTCGTGCGTTATCCCGCTGAAATGTAGGGTTTCGCAGGGGTCGAATGAAGGGTAGAGCCACGGGTCGTAACACATCTGAAATGTAATGTCCATTGTTTAAAGCGCCGTCAATGCGAACAAGAGGTGACCGATACGTGTAACCAATGACATGCCATACCATCAAGCCAGGTGATACGCCAGTATGGCGATGACGACTACACCCTTCCAATGTGCGTTCACCGCGATGTCGCCAAACACGGACGTGACCATGTTTTGCCATTCGTGCACTCAGGTTCGTCGTTGAGTACACCATCGCAGGCGCTCCTGTCTATGATGCAGCGTCAAGGGTAACCGCAGCTACGGTTTCCGAGCTGATAGTCCATGCTGCTGCAAACGTCGTCGAACTGTTCGTGCAGATGGTTGTTGTCTTGCAAACGTCCCCATCTGTTGACTCAGGGATCGAGACGTGGCTGCACGATCCGTTACAGCCATGCGGATAAGATGCCTGTCATCTCGAATGCTAGTGATACGAGGCCGCTACGATCCAGCACGGCGTTCCGTATTACCCCTCCCGAATCCACTGATTCCATATTCTGCTAACAGTCATTGGATCTTGACCAACGCGTGCAGCAATGTCGCGATACGATAAACCGCAATCGCTATAGGCTACAATCCAACCTTTATCAAAGTCGGAAAAGTGATGGTACGCATTTCTCCTGCTTACCCGAGGCATCAGAACTACGTTTCACCAGGCAACGCCGGTCAACTGCTGTTTGTGTATGAGAAATCGGTTGGAAACTTTCCTCATGTCAGCACGTTGTAGGTGTCGCCACCGGCGCCAACCTTGTGCGAATGCACTGAAAATGTAATCATTTGCATATCACAGAGTTTTCTCCCTGGCGGTTAAATTTTGCGTCTGTAGCACGTCATCTTCGTGGTGTAGTAATTTTAATGGCCAGTAGTGTATTATGAAGTAGTGCAAAATGAGAAATCAACGCCCTGAATGAAAGAAATATTCACGTTTTATACAACCTATACATTGTGTATAACCTGATAAATTATCCTCATAATAAAATAAGAGAAATCACAGCTCGTACAGAAAGATGTAAGCGTTCATTTTTCCCACGCGCTGTTCGAGGATAGAACGGTAGAGAAATAGTCTGAAGGCGCTTCGAAGAATCCTCTGCTATGTACTTAAGTGTAAATCGCAGAGTAGTCATGGAGATATAGATGTAGACCCGTGGTCTAAGTGTAGCGTAATGATTATTAATCTAAAAATCGTCGGCCGTTGTGGCCGAGCTGTTCTAGGCGCTACAGTCTGCAACCGCGCGACCGCTACGGTCGCATGTTCGAATCCTGCCTCGGGAATGGGTGCATGTCATGTCCTCAGGTTAGTTCAGTTTCAGTAGTTCTAAGTTATAGGGGACTGATGACCTCAGATGCTAAATCCCATAGTGCTCAGAGCCGTTTTTTGAATATAAAAATCGAGGTCCTGGGTTCGATGCTAGTAACCCTTAGATCTGGAATGAAAGTCATCAGCTACGGTTAGAAACAACTTGTGCTGTAAGGAGTAATACTTATTCAGTCAACGGCCTTGTAAAAAGGGAGAGCAGGTGCGAGCAGAGATTCAGGACACCATCTTGACTTTTTGATGTGGTAGAGGAGTATGAAACCACTGCATTAGAGACACAAAGTTTATCCGTAGAAAATGAAGCCGAACAAATGTTAGAACTGCACACAAGAGTGTCATCAGGAGGGTGAACAATAAGGCTACCGTTCTAGTAATCAGAGCGAGCAATGTTAGAAGACTGTACATAGTAGGGAATCAGGAAAACCTAAAAGGAGAAATTAACAGAGTAATTAACTTGGTATGGCTTAGTAAAATGAACTGTGAAGAGATACGAGATTTTCGATCAGATTATTGTAAGATGTAAACAGTAGCATCAGTGACTGATGTATCAAGTGTTCACATCACCGTGAATAAAACAGTAACGAGAAAACTTGGTGTGGCCAACAAATTGATCGAACCTTTGTCTGACGACTGAAAATAAGCCAAAACTACGAGTAAGAAACACTCACCAATCGAACATACAGGGTTATTACAAATGATTGAAGCGATTTCACAGCTCTACAATAACTTCATTATTTGAGATATTTTCACAATGCTTTGCACACACATACAAAAACTCAAAAAGTTTTTTTAGGCATTCACAAATGTTCGATATGTGCCCCTTTAGTGATTCGGCAGACATCAAGCCGATAATCAAGTTCCTCCCACACTCGGCGCAGCATGTCCCCATCAATGAGTTCGAAAGCATCGTTGATGCGAGCTCACAGTTCTGGCACGTTTCTTGGTAGAGGAGGTTTAAACACTGAATCTTTCACATAACCCCACAGAAAGAAATCGCATGGGGTTAAGTCGGGAGAGCATGGAGGCCAAGACATGAATTGCTGATCATGATCTCCACCACGACCGATCCATCGGTTTTCCGATCTCCTGTTTAAGAAATGTCGAACATTATGATGGAAGTGCGGTGCAGCACCATCCTGTTGAAAGATGAAGTCGGCGCTGTCGGTCTCCAGTTGTGACATGAGCCAATTTTCCAGCATGTCCAGATACACGTGTCCTGTAACGTTTTTTCACAGAAGAAAAAGGGGCCGTAAACTTTAAACCGTGAGATTGCACAAAACACTTTAACTTTTGGTGAATTGCGAATTTGCTGCACGAATGCGTGAGGATTCTCTACCGCCCAGATTCGCACATGTGTCTGTTCACTTCACCATTAAGAAAAAATGTTGCTTCATTATTGAAAACAAGTTTCGCACTGAATGCATCCTCTTCCATGAGCTGTTGCAACCGCGCCGAAAATTCAAAGCGTTTGACTTTGTCATCGGGTGTCAGGGCTTGTAGCAATTGTAAACGGTAAGGCTTCTGCTTTAGCCTTTTCCGTAAGATTTTCCAAACCGTCGGCTGTGGTACGTTTAGCTCCCTGGTTGCTTTATTCGTCGATTTCAGCGGGCGACGCGTGAAACTTGCCCGCACGCGTTCAACCGTTTCTTCGCTCACTGCAGGCCGACCCGTTGATTTCCCCTTACAGAGGCATCCAGAAGCTTTACACTGAGCATACCATCGCCGAATGGAGATAGCAGTTGGTGGATCTTTGTTGAACTTCGTCCTGAAGTGTCGTTGCACTGTTATGAATGACTGATGTGAGTGCATTTCAAGCACGACACACGCTTTCTCGGGTCCTGTCGCCATTTTGTCTCACTGCGCTCTCGAGCGCTCTGGCGGCAGAAACCTGAAGTGCGGCTTCAGCCGAACGAAACTTTATGAGTTTTTCTACGTATCTGCAGTGTGTCGTGACCATATGTCAATGAATGGAGCTACAGTGAATTTATGAAATCGCTTCAATCATTTCTAATAGCCCTGTACAAGAAACACAAGCGCATGATGAAATAGGGTGTATGAGCAAATAGAAAAATTAATGAAATACGTAATGAGGGTGAAAGTTTGATAGTACTATTCTGTTGTTTGGTTGGAGGGGATGATGGAAATTAGGTAAATGGGGAATATGGGCTGTGGAGAAGGAGGTAAGAGATGTTCTAGTGTTCTGCCATAAGCTTCGATTGATTGTAGCACAAACACTCTTCCAAAATCAAAAGAGAAGAAGGCGTGTATAGTTGGACAAAATGAGTACTGGGTGGACATCAATTGGATTACATTTGATAAATATCTAGAAATGAAATTCTGGATTACAATGCGTACCTAGGTCTGGACGTACTCAGACCACAATCTGGTGGTAATGAACAACAGGATAAATTTCAAAAGGATAAAGGGAAAAGATTACACAATAAAATGAATATTGAAAATTTAGTACAGAATTAGTCAGAGCGGAAATTTTCTCAGGAGAAATGGTGAGAGTACTCAGTAGAAGACAAGTGGAATATGATGTAGAAGGGAACACTTAAGGCAGGGCAGAACACCGCGGGTATAACATAATAAGAGGCGAAGAATGCTTAGATGACCCACTAAATATCCGAGCATACTTTCGTTAATAGATGGAAGTAGAATTTGTATGAATTTAGACTGTGGCAGGAAAGCAGCGCTGTTGGTTGCTTAGGAACGGAATTAACAAGAAGTGCAAATGGGCTAATTGAGAGAGCGAGAGACGAAAAAAGAGTTATGTAAAGATGCTAAGAAACATATAACTGCGGGAAAAACTGATACGGGTAACAGGAAGGTATTAACCTACGACATTCAAGTGGAAGACCTTTATTAAATAGAAAAAGGGCAAACTTGAGGCATGAGTCCTCCGAAGGCCGGTGCAATGGAGAGAAACAAAGTGAAATACTCGTTGGAGAGAAAGATGAAGCTGATGTGGATGAAATAGGTGATCTAGTAACAGAGTCAGAGTTTGATGTAGTACCGAATGACCTGAACTCAAACAAGTCACCAGCAGTGGATGATGTACCTACGCAGTTACTGATGTCAGTTAGAGATGTAGGAACTGGGAGGTTTACGGAGCGGGAGACTTACCATCAGACTGCTAAAATGAATGAGAGTGGGTTGCATTAATAAGAAACAGACTTCTGGCTAATGCGAATTGAGACTGAGTGTCTCGCAGCAAAAAGTATGTTAAATTTTACCATTCGTCATGGCTTCGTTACAATCCCGAAAGTCTTGTAATTAATTAACGCGCTAGGCTACCAAATTCTAGGATTTGTCTCACCGTTAGTAGTAGTTCAAAACAAGAGCATGAGAAAGGCAGTCTCATAAGAAGTTTGCAGATCGTTCTTCGCCACAAAGAACGTGTCAGCACAGGGCTGCACACAGAGACCTACACATACAGTGCCGACCGGAAACCACGACAAAGTATGTCCGCCTCCCTTTGCCGTGTTCGAATGCTGTCCACGAGTTCAAGCGCCAGAAGGTGCAGAGTTCTCATTGCCGAGTTACGCCCACCAAAGTACTTGGCCCGGAGCTCCCTTCACGACTAGC